>NC_086063.1:9743839-10343839 GCF_947568885.1 Cydia strobilella | reverse complement strand
ACCCCGACTCGTACTTACCAATGAATTTTTCGGAACTTATGTACGAAATATCATTTGATATTTACCAATCGCTTTTCGGTGAAGGAAAACATCGTGAGGAAACCGGACTAATACCAATAAGGCCTAGTTTACCCTCTGGGTTGGAAGGCCAGATGGCAGTCGCTTTCGTAAAAACTAGTGCCTACGCCAATTCTTGGGATTAGTTGCCAAGCGGACCGCAGGCTCCCATGAGCCGTGGCAAAATGCCGGGACAACGCGAGGAAAATGATGTTAAAATATGGGGGATTAATGTTGTTGGCACTTATATACACCATTATAAAATTTGGTTTAACCCTTGGCGACGTAAACACTAATAACACTAACGGCCCAGCCACGACATCGCGCGGCAGTGGCAGCCATAGGTGGGAACGAAAGGTCCGATCGCTGTGTCTCGCTAGTCGCTACTCTCGCTCCAACCTATGGCCGCCGCTCGCCGCAGCCGCCGCCGCGCGATGTCGTGGCCGGCCGGGCCGTAATACGTCATTTACACTTTGACGCAGGGAGCTGGGCAGTACCTAAACATGGGGCCTAGCCAATATGTCAATCTTTGATACAGAACGCCAATTGACTAAGGGCCTGTTTCACAATGTCCAAGTAAAGTCCTGAATAAGCTACTTGCCACTTATCTGACGAATAAAGTCATCGTTGGCGTTTCACAATCTCCAAATAAGCTTTATCTGCTGGATAAAGTGCTTTTTTTGTAGGACATTTTATCAGATAATTTATTTGTTAATTAGCTATCCAATACATTGTGAAACAGGCCCTAAGACTACATAAACAAACAAAATAGAAGCCGGTAGTCCATTCAAATGTCTACTTCGTTTTACGAAAATTGCAGTCTTAATTTATAAAAAAAATATTACTTAAAGCGTATTTTATCGTAATATACCATTTTTTACGCCCGCCCTTGCGTTCCGGTATTCCCCAAATAAATATTAAATAACGCATCCTGCATTAACATACAATAACAAAAGCCAGACTGTTTGTCCGTCCGTGCAGCGATCGATGGCAGACGATGCGACGCCGGTGCACGGTGCGGATATTGTGGCTGTTATCTCCATTCTCCAGTCCGAAAGTTCCGAGTTCCGATGCGAGTTGATTTTACCATTGTCCCGGTAACTGACCAGTTGTGAACCTTATGGTAAAGACATAAGGTGCACCTTCAGTTAGTAAGCGATGAAGTTACACAGTACACAGGTAAAACAGTAGGTGCCTAAATTTGCTTAAACATTCAAGGGCATGTTTCAACGACTGTGACTATAACATTTCCTGACCAGTTTAGGAACGAAAAGTAACGACGGTACCTAGCAACGTATTAAATGAAATGAAATTTATTGATGTATGTTGAGAATGGCTGATATATTAAGCTTAAATTGCTACTATAGTAGTCTCACCAAACTACCTTTACAATGCATGTGCTCATAGTACTACTTTTCCGCACTAGTGCTTTTTGTTTTAAATTTTTTTTTTACAGTACATATGGTGCTACTTTCTCGCACTAGTGCGGAAAAGAGCACTTTTCCGCACTAGTGCTTTTTGTTTTCATTTTTTTAATAATTAAACTTATTTGCCATTATATGTTTTTTCTATTTACTCGCACAATGCATAGTAAAACATTGTATGATACACGTGCGTAAAGATCATTTCCGACTCGTATTCCTTTATAAACGCTCGCTTTGCTCGCTCGTGAATAAAATTCCCCTCGTCGGAAATCATACACTTTCCGCACTTGTTGCATAAATAGCTATTTCAGGCGTACAATACATTTAAGGACGACACACACCAACATACATTTAAGCTACCAAGGTTATGAAAATTATAATAAAATTACACTACAAATCTAGAAGTAAGTCTACTGTAATTTCGTAGATAGTTAAGAAAATATTGCCAGTAATTTCAGTGTCTTAAATACCTAGAACGTTAAATACAGTGACTAAACAACCAGCAGCCAACCCTCAATGAACAACCAATGCGTACGCGCGTAGGGGCGATCAAATTAAACCAACAAAAGATAGCGTCAACGCCGTCCTGTGGGTTATCTGAACACGTCTCTATTAGCTCCATGCATGATTTTATTTTTATTTTTGGATTCATAATTTATATCGTTGGAATACCGGAAATGATAAAAATACTTTTGTAAACCTTAACATTATTTTATTAAAAAATATTTAAAATGTTGAAAATTTTTGAGCAGTTGAAACGCTCATAATTTTTGGCGCGAATTCGACAGAGCGTGATGACGTCACACGTTGGGCGGCCCAACTGACGTTTGCTACTAATGACACTAATCTGTCGAACGCGTGACGTCACGTAGCGTTTTGAGCGTTTCGCTCACTAGCTTTTCGCGGGCAAATTTTTGTACTTTTTATTTATAATTTTAAGTGATTAAATGGTAATTTAAAAACGGAAATGCATTTGTAACATGATATAACGGTAACAAACATCCGAATAAAACATATTTCGTTCACATATAAACTTCATGCATGAGGCTAATTGTCAAGGCGCTAGAGTGCGTGTTCAGATATTTTTGAGCACCTCGGCCGCTCCGATATATCTGATGGCGACTGTACTCGTTCACACAGTCGATTTATTATTTTAATCCTTAACTCAAAGACATAAGGTCCACAGATGGTTAGTTAAATGTTGCTGTTAGTACTACAATATGAACCCTGCACTGCATTAACAAATGATGCTCGTGAAGTTGACCACCCCATTTCGTTTGCCCGCAAATGGCATATCTATATCGTTAGTTCATCGTTAGTTCACGTTTGTTCAGTAGGTAAAATCGTTAGGACCCGATTCCAAAATCGATTTTTTAAAAAAATAAAAGGGGGTGGCTGTCTTCACGCTAGCCACCCCAAACCACTTTTTGTTAGTTTTTTTGGTCTAGATAGCAAGATATTCGTTAGTTCATGATTGTTCAGGCATTGGAATCGTTAGGACCCGATTCCTTCATTTTTTTTTTTTTTTTTAAGTGGGGTGGCTGTCTTCACGCTAACCACCCCACCCAGAAATCAGTCAAACTAACCATGTGAATCCATCGGGCGACGTTAGTTCACGTTTGTTCAGGCATTAAAATCGTTAGGATCTCAATTGATTTGCTATAAAAAAATAAAATCAAAAAATTCATATTGGCCGGCCGAGATAGTTCAGCAGGGGGGGCGTAACAAGCAATCGACACAGATACTAACGATTCTATGCCCTAAATAAGCATCTATAGACGATATATAACCGATACAGTACGGTAACTTGCGGGTATTCAGAACAGATTAAAAGATTTTCGTGGTTTTATATTTTTTTAATTCTATGTGGTGGCTGTCTTCACGCTAGCCACCCCAAACCACTTTTTGTTAGTTTTTTTGGTCTAGATAGCAAGATATTCGTTAGTTCATGATTGTTCAGGCATTGGAATCGTTAGGACCCGATTCCTTCATTTTTTTTTTTTAAGTGGGGTGGCTGTCTTCACGCTAACCACCCCACCCAGAAATCAGTCAAACTAACCATGTGAATCCATCGGGCGACGTTAGTTCACGTTTGTTCAGGCATTAAAATCGTTAGGATCTCAATAGATTTGCTATAAAAAAATAAAATCAAAAAATTCATATTGGCCGGCCGAGATAGTTCAGCAGGGGGGGCGTAACAAGCAATCGACACAGATACTAACGATTCTATGCCCTAAATAAGCATCTATAGACGATATACAACCGATACAGTACGGCAACTTGCGGGTATTCAAAACAGATTAAAAGATTTTCGTGGTTTTATATTTTTTTTATTCTATGGTGGTGGCTGACTTCACGCTAGCCACCCCAAACCACTTTTTGTTAGTTTTTTTGGTCTAGATAGCAAGATATTCGTTAGTTCATGATTGTTCAGGCATTGGAATCGTTAGGACCCGATTCCTTCATTTTTTTTTTTTAAGTGGGGTGGCTGTCTTCACGCTAACCACCCCACCCAGAAATCAGTCAAACTAACCATGTGAATCCATCGGGCGACGTTAGTTCACGTTTGTTCAGGCATTAAAATCGTTAGGATCTCAATTGATTTGCTATAAAAAAATAAAATCAAAAAATTCATATTGGCCGGCCGAGATAGTTCAGCAGGGGGGGCGTAACAAGCAATCGACACAGATACTAACGATTCTATGCCCTAAATAAGCATCTATAGACGATATATAACCGATACAGTACGGTAACTTGCGGGTATTCAGAACAGATTAAAAGATTTTCGTGGTTTTATATTTTTTTAATTCTATGGTGGTGGCTGTCTTCACGCTAGCCACCCCAAACCACTTTTTGTTAGTTTTTTTGGTCTAGATAGCAAGATATTCGTTAGTTCATGATTGTTCAGGCATTGGAATCGTTAGGACCCGATTCCTTCATTTTTTTTTTTTTTTTTAAAGTGGGGTGGCTGTCTTCACGCTAACCACCCCACCCAGAAATCAGTCAAACTAACCATGTGAATCCATCGGGCGACGTTAGTTCACGTTTGTTCAGGCATTAAAATCGTTAGGATCTCAATAGATTTGCTATAAAAAAATAAAATCAAAAAATTCATATTGGCCGGCCGAGATAGTTCAGCAGGGGGGGCGTAACAAGCAATCGACACAGATACTAACGATTCTATGCCCTAAATAAGCATCTATAGACGATATATAACCGATACAGTACGGTAACTTGCGGGTATTCAGAACAGATTAAAAGATTTTCGTGGTTTTATATTTTTTTATTCTATGGTGGTGGCTGTCTTCACGCTAGCCACCCCAAACCACTTTTTGTTAGTTTTTTTGGTCTAGATAGCAAGATATTCGTTAGTTCATGATTGTTCAGGCATTGGTAGCGTTAGGACCCGATTCCTTCATTTTTTATTTTTTTTTAAAGTGGGGTGGCTGTCTTCACGCTAACCACCCCACCCAGAAAACAGTCAAACTAACCATGTGAATCCATCGGGCGACGTTAGTTCACGTTTGTTCAGGCATTAAAATCGTTAGGATCTCAATAGATTTGCTATAAAAAAATAAAATCAAAAAATTCATATTGGCCGGCCGAGATAGTTCAGCAGGGGGGGCGTAACAAGCAATCGACACAGATACTAACGATTCTATGCCCTAAATAAGCATCTATAGACGATATACAACCGATACAGTACGGTAACTTGCGGGTATTCAAAACAGATTAAAAGATTTTCGTGGTTTTATATAGGTATATTTTTTATTCTATGGTGGTGGCTGACTTCACGCTAGCCACCCCAAACCATTTATTGTTAGTTTTTTGGTCTAGATAGCAAGATAGCCACCCCTGTCTTCACGCTAACCACCCCACCCCGAAATCAGTCAAACTAACTATGTGAATCCATCGGGCGACGTTAGTTCACGTTTGTTCAGGCATTAAAATCGTTAGGATCTCAATATATTTGCTATAAAAAAATAAAATCGGAAAATTCATATTGGCCAGCCGAGATAGTTCAGCCGGCGGGCGTAACAAGCAATCGACACAGAAACTAATGATTCTATGCCCTAAATAAGCATCTATAGACGATATATATAACCGATACAGTGCGGTAACTTGCGGGTATTCGAAACAGATTAAAAGATTTTCGTGGTTTTATATTTTTTTTATTCTATGGTGGTGGCTGACTTCACGCTAGCCACCCCAAACCACTTATTGTTTGTGTTTTTGGTCTAGACAGCAAGATATTCGTTAGTTCATGATTGTTCAGGCATTGGAATCGTTAGGACCCGATTCCTTCATTTTTTTTTAAAAAGTGGGGTGGCTGTCTTCACGCTAACCACCCCACCCCGAAATCAGTCAAAATAACCATGTGAATCCATCGGGCGACGTTAGTTCACGTTTGTTCAGGCATTAAAATCGTTACGATCTCAATAGATTTGCTATAAAAAAATAAAATCAAAAAATTCATATTGGCCGGCCGAGATAGTTCAGCCGGCGGGCGTAACAAGCAATCGACACAGAAACTAATGATTCTATGCCCTAAATAAGCATCTATAGACGATATATATAACCGATACAGTGCGGTAACTTGCGGGTATTCGAAACAGATTAAAAGATTTTCGTGGTTTTATATTTTTTTTATTCTATGGTGGTGGCTGACTTCACGCTAGCCACCCCAAACCACTTATTGTTTGTGTTTTTGGTCTAGACAGCAAGATATTCGTTAGTTCATGATTGTTCAGGCATTGGAATCGTTAGGACCCGATTCCTTCATTTTTTTTTTTAAAGTGGGGTGGCTGTCTTCACGCTAACCACCCCACCCCGAAATCAGTCAAAATAACCATGTGAATCCATCGGGCGACGTTAGTTCACGTTTGTTCAGACATTAACATCGTTAGGATCTCAATAGATAAAAAAATAAAATCGAAAAATTCATATTGGCCGGCCGAGATAGTTCAGTAGGGAGGGTGTAACAAGCAATCGACACAGATACTAACGATCTAAGCCCTACATAAGCATCTATAGACGATATAACACCGACACAGTACGGTAATTTGGCGGCATTAAATAAGGTTAGACAGGCAATAATAAAATGCAAAAACTTTAACTTATGCTCCTAAGTCGACGGCTGAAAAAAATACTCAGAATCGAGTCCATACGATGCCACTTGCAGAATAATATCAGCCGACCATGCTGATTCAAGATAGGTAGGTCATTTGCGGGTGATCAAAGCAGATTTTGCGGAAAAAAATAAAACTTGAAAATTTGAATAACCCAACTTATGCTCCTAAGTCGACGGTTGAAAAAAATACTCGGAATCGGGTCCTTACGATGCCCCTTACAGAATAACATTAGCAGACCATGCTGATTCAAGATAGGTAGGTCATTTGCGGGCGATCAAAGCAGGTTTTGCGGAAAAAATAAACTTTGAAAATTATAATAACCCAACTTATGCTCCTAAGTCAACGGCTGAAAAAAATACTCAGAATCGGGTCTTTACGATGCCACTGGCAGAATAACATCAGCAGACCATGCTGATTCAAGATAGGTAGGTCATTTGCGGGCGATCAAAGCAGATTTTGCGCAAAAAAAAACTTGAACATTTGAATAACCCAACTTATGCTCCTAAGTCAACGGCTGAAAACAATACTCAGAATCGGGTCCTTACGATGCTACTTGCAGAATAACATCAGCCGACCATGCTGATTCAAGATAGGTAGGTCATTTGCGGGCGATCAAAGCAGATTTTGCGCAAAAAAAAACGAACATTTGAATAACCCAACTTATGCTCCTAAGTCGGCGGCTGAAAAAAATACTCAGAATCGGGTCCTTACGATGCCACTTGCAGAATAACATCAGCCGACCATGCTGATTCAAGATAGGTAGGTCATTTGCGGGCGCTCAAAGCAGATTTTGCGGAAAAAATAACTTGAAAATTTGAATAACCCAACTTATGCTCCTAAGTCAACGGCTAAAAAAAATACTCAGAATCGGGTCCTTACGATGCCACTTGCAGAATAACATCAGCAGACCATGCTGATTCAAGATAGTGAGGTCATTTGCGGGCGATCAAAGCATACTGCGGAAAAAATTTTAACTTAAATACTCGTATTTTAATATAACACAACTTATCCTCCTAAGTCGACGGCTAAAAAAATACTCAGAATCGGGTCCTTACGATGACACTTGCAGAATAACATCAGCCGAACATGCTGATTCAAGATAGGTAGGTCATTTGCGGGCGATCAAAACAGATTTGCCGGAAAAAAAAATTTAATAACCCAACTTTTGCTCCTAAGTCGACGGCTGAAAATAATACTCAGAATCGGGTCCTAACGATGCCACTTGCAGAATAATATCAGCCGACCATGCTGATTCAAGATAGGTAGGTCATTTGCGGGCGATCAAAGCAGGTTTTGCGGAAACAAATAAAATTTGAAAATTTGAATAACCCAACTTATGCTCCTATGTCAACGGCTGAAAAAAATACTCAGAATCGGGTCCTTACGATGCCACTTGCAGAATAACATCAGCCGACCATGCTGATTCAAGATAGGTAGGTCATTTGCGGGCGATCAAAGCATATTTTCCGGGAAAAAAAAAACTTAAATACTCGTATTTTAATAACCCAACTTATGCTCCTAAGTCGACGGCTGAAAAAAATACTCAGAATCGGGTCCTTACGATGCCACTTGCAGAATAACATCAGCAGACCATGCTGATTCAAGATAGGTATGTCATTTGCGGGCGATCAAAACAAATTTGCGGAAAAAAATAAAATTTGAAAATTTTAATAACCCAACTTATGCTCCTAAGTCGGCGGCCGAAAAAAATACTCAGAATCGGGTCCTTACGATGCCACTTGCAGAATAACATCAGCAGCTCATGCTCCTAAGGACTCTGTACATTATAAAACTTATCGGCAATCTGATCTGGGGGCACGGCAGTGCCCCCGCCAAGTCGAGCAAAACAAAGAAGCACGGCCGTACCATCCTTTTCTCGAAGCCATTCAGGCCATTTTCAACGTCCTGTAATTTTGTGCTGGCTAAAGCTAGAGCCCTGAATTTTCAGTGACATATAGGGCATAATATGGCTTACATATATTCCCAAGAACATTCAATTTGAACTTGTAGTTTAAGAATTATTGCACGTCAAAGTTCCTTATTTTTGTCACTGACACACTCACTCACTGATCATCATAATTCTAAGGTACTTATAGCCAACCAACACGCTTCAAATTTTAAACATAAGTAGTTTTTAGCTTAACAAGCCATAAAAAACCTAAGAATATAGCAATATCAGTCTCGTTTTAAATATTTAGGAACTGCATAAGTAAGTTTGTATTCCCATATGAATATATTCTATTAAAAAGTTACTTTTGCAGTTCCAACAAATAGTAGGTAAAGGTCTAAGATGTACGATGTGTGTATAAAGATGTGTATAGTATGAGCAGGGGGGTGTCACTGCGCAGTTTAGGTATATTTGGCCGGCGCACCGCCCGGGCAGGTGTATGGCACTGGGCTGCCGCTCGGCTCGCACGATAATGGTGTCACGTGGCGCTCGCGCAAAATTGAAAATACGCAATGGCTTCGAAACCTAAATCGCGATCTAATCTGTATAAAAGATAATGTTCTGTTTACGGATGTCTGAATAAACGGAAGAACAAGGAAGCAGAATTTTTTTTTTTAATTCCGGACTATATTGACCGACATATTTTCAAAGGAATAAGTACTTCTGTGGCATACCTACTTCCGTGAGAATCAGACATACTATCTCCGGCTAAAAATTGTATGTTTACAGAATCTACGTTTGTAATTCCTACATATTTATCTTAAAAATAATAAATCAGTAGGTATAGGTGCAGAAACTTGTCAAGTGACAACCCCGTGCCGACACTCGCAGCTCGGTCATAAAACTGCGGCGCGCAAAGAATATTCACGGTTCGTGCGCGGTTATAAGTTTCAATTTTTCTTGCAGGCGGCGAGTGTAGGTATAATTTTATACCTAAATCTGGCTTTTGTGAAGAAGTGAATTTTCTGTATGGTAGTACTATTAGTTATTCTGTGGTATGAGTATGGTATGGCTATGAGTATGGTAAGAATATGAATATGGTATAGGTTCATACCATACATATGGCACTAGTGTGCGGGTATGGTGTGGGATGGGGACTTGGGTATGAGTATTGGATGAATACAAGTATAGCTTGGTATGACCATGAGTATTGTACAGGTATGAGTACGAGTACGAGTAACAGGTATAGTGTGAGACGGGTATGAGTATGAGCTTTCAGAAAAGTGGTAGCTGACGTACAAGAAGTAGTACCCTAAAAGACGGACTGCCTACAAAAAGAGATGAGATCCCAAAACTTCTACAACAAAAAAGTTTAGAGATGTAATATGATACCAAGTCTGTTATTTTAGTCAGTGCCGGGGGGTGTTAAAACCGCATCAACATTAGATAACTTTAATTTTTAATACATATAATGACTTGGCAATCGCACAATATAATGCTTTACTCGTACCGTACTCCTATAGTATTTTATACAATCGTGATATAATAGAGAGCTTTTCAGTCGAGTACCGTGTTTAAGCAACGAAGCTTGCTGAGTTGCTTAAGGTACGAGATTGAAAAGCTTGATTATATCACTATTGTATACAATACTTTTTTCTACGAGACAAAAAAATAATACTTACATCGATTAAGCCCGCACACGTTTCGCAAAATTTTCCGTACGGAATCACATGTACAAGCGAGACAGCACTATGCATTTGTTTCCACCTGTCATTCGGTTTCCGTATGGACTGACAGGTGCAAGCGAGACAGCGCTTTGCATTTGTAGAGCGTCGTCTCGTTCCCACCTGTCATTCCGTATGGAAACCGAATGAAAATTCCGAACGTCTGCGGTAAGGCTGGCCTCAGACGTTCGGTTTCCTGATCAGGAATCCGAATGAGGGCTATCGTTTTTTTTCACCAGTTGGCGCCTCTGTTGATGGTGGTCCAAAAGACTAAAGAACAGCTGTAAGTCTTAAATAAATAAATAAACTTTGATGACTAAAGTCCCACGGTAAGCCCAAGGAGGCTTGTGTTATGGGTACTCAGACAACGATATATATAATATATAAATACTTAAATACATAGAAAACACCTATGACTCAGGAACAAATATCTGTGCTCATCACACAAATAAATGCCATTACCGGGATTCGAACCCAGGACCATCGGCTTCACAGGCAGGGTCACTACCCACTAGGCCAGACCGGTCGTCAAAACGGGTGTCATTGAAGTGACAAGTGACATTTGACATTTCGAACTTGGCGAAGACCACCATCCACACTAGCGCCCCTAGCGGCGAATTCATACGCGTTAGCCCTCATTGGGAATACAGATTCGGAATTTTGTAACCATAGCGCACACATTCGATTATTTGCGTTAGGTCTCATTCTCACGAGCGCTTTTTCAACGCGCGTTAAAAAAGCGTTTGAATGACACTAATGGAAACATGTGTATTTATTCACACGATAGCGGTAGCGCGTTTTATGAAGCGTTGTTGGATTTCAACTTTAAGCCTTGGTACTTAAATCGAATTTAGCGTGCGGGCAATTTCAAGCGTTTGTTTAACGCGCGTTGAAAAAGCCCTCGTGTGATGGGGCCTTAGGCCAGGATTACACTTGTAAGTTTTACTTACGTAAGTAGGGACAAAGCTATTTGCTAGAATGAGATAACGATATTCATATCTCATTCTGTAGTATAGCTGTGCCCCTACTTAAGTAAGTAAAACTTACAAGTGTAATCCTGGCCTCAGGGCAAACATACGGAATTTTCGATCGGTTTCCGTACGGAATGACAGTTGCAAGCCATTATGCATGTGTATAGCGACGTCCCGTTCACACCTGTCATTCCGTACGGAAACCGAATATTCTGTCCGTGTGCGGCGAGTCAAATAAAATATACGTAGGCACTAGCTGTATTCGGGATGACGTCATTCGGTTTTTACCCGACTGCCAAAGGAGGAGGGTAATGTTTTTCGAGTGTATGTAAGTATGTATGTATGTATGCCTGTTTCTTAGTGGCCTCCTGTAGCCTAAACGGCTTGATGGATTTTGATGTATGAGGTATCGTTAGATTCGTCTTGATCACGGGAGTGTCATAGGATACATTTTATCCCGAAAGTCCTACTAGTAGGAGATACGGCTTATATGGTCGACCTTCACCCATACGTCTGACGGATGAAACTTATATTTTATGAAAGAAAATATGTTCCTGAACATAAATAAATAGGGTTGCCTAAAGAAATATGGTCAAGGCTATTTTAAATAAATTTTTGAAAATATATTTTTTTCTTTAAATTTCACCGATTTGTCTGACGAACAAAATAAGTTCCAATGGAAAGTATACAACTTGTACAACATGAATAAATTAGGTTGCCTATGTTTTTCCGGTCACTATTATGAGGTTGCCGTGTTTAAACGGGTGAGTTAAAATCGATAATTGCACCCATCTGTCTGACGCTTGAATTGTATATCAAAATAATGGTAATTTTATTGCGAATACAATGGTATAGGGTTGCCTGCAAAAATCCGGTCACAAATAAGGGTTGCCAGGCTTTAAAAGAAAATAAGAAGGTTATAAGTTGCTGATTAGCGAACTAGACTCCACACTCGCGTTCGCGGCTTCGCGCCCCGATTCCCGCACGAGTGTGGAGGGGGCTTAGTATATAAGTGGATCAGTCATGGATTCTCTTTGCTCGTACAAGACAGTCTTAAGCCACTCGTGTGTGGAGGGGGCTTTATACATGTGCGGTGGGGGGAATGGACCGAACGGGACAGTCTTATACTAGAAGACGCTTTCTCTGCTACACCTACTGAAAGATACTTGAAGATACATGTATATTTCAGTAGGAGTATGGTGCACATAGTATGGTTTATGGTGGGTAACAAATAAAGCCCATCACAGATACGGCATCTGCCGATATCTTTTAAGATCCCTCCACACTCGTGGGCGAATCGCGGAGCGAAGCCACGAACGCGAGAGTGGAGTCGAGTTCGCTGATCTGCGAAATCGACCACACTCGCGTTCGCGGCTTCGCTCCGCGAGGCATCTGCAGATGAATTGCGATGTATCGGTCTGTATATTTCGTTTCTCTCACAATTTGCAGTGTTGCTTCCCAGCGAGATCTTGGTGTCGTTATAGCTGATAACTTAACATTGGGAGGAACACATTTTGGGTTTTACCAAAAAGGCTAACTCTGTTTTATATATGATTAAGAAAGCTTTCCGTTATATGGATATAGTTATTTGTTATACAAGGGTGCAAAGTTGTATTTTACCCGCGAGTGTGGAATTGATACACGAGCAAGCGAAATTATTCTATAGTTGAACCACGAGCGTAGCGAGTGGTTCTAAAATAGAATCCTGAGCGTAGCGAGTGTTTCAACACACGAGAAGTAAAATACATTTGCACCCGTGTGTAACACAAAACTTTTCCCCTCACCATAGCGAGGAAAGTACAACATCCACAGGCGTTAGATCATCTTCGTCACTGGAATCACTATTTTTTTTACGATATTATAACAAAAAACTGGAAATTCTGTATTTTACGTGAGAAGTTTGTAAGTAAAAAGTTTGTTGACAATGTTGACATTCTGACGTATGAAATGTCAATGATGCGTTTTGAAATTGCATTGACTCAACTTGTGCGTTCAGAATTATATTTAACATCATTATTAAAAAACAAACGTTTCTTATGGAACTTTAAGGTCTATGACATAAAATCATTAAATAAATTTTTTTTATTACATTCTCAAACCATTTGTTTAATGATAATTAATATCAAACGAATCATTATTATGAGCGTTTTACGTTTTGTTATCTGTCAAGCTACTTAAACACGCTCCATCCAAGGTCAAATTACTTTCCCCACTAGTGGATAAAATGCGTTTTTCCCCGCTAGTTTTAAAGGATAAAAGACAACTTTCCGAGCTAGTGAGGGGAAAAGAATATTTTAATTAAACTCTATAAAACATACGTAAGATCCTTATTGGAATATGCGTTCCAAATTTGGAATCCATATTTCCGAAAGGACATCAACCTTATTGAAAGAGTCCAAAGAAGAGCAACAAAATTGGCGCCATCTCTTAGCAACCGATCTTACGAAGATAGGTTAAAGGAATTGGGCCTGACAACAGTGACAACCTTGGAGCAGCGAAGGCAACGTGGTGACTTAATAGAAACATACAAAATACTCACAGGACACTACAACGTACCCGGGTTAAGTGACATTTTCACTCGGAATATGAATGACAGACTGAGAGGATATTCTCTGAAGCTGGCACGGACGCAGAGTAGTAGCAACCCAAGACGACACTTCCTGTCTAACCGTGTAGTGAAAGTGTGGAACAGTTTGCCCGAATCCGTAATCAGTGCGCCTTCAGTGAACTCCTTTAAAAACAGACTCTACAAACATTTTACGAACGGACAAAACACAAGTGCAGGACATTGATATGCACGTATCAGCTATTTTAAGCTGCCTGTGCATTCGTATATAGTAATAATAATAATAATAATGTAGGTGCTAAACAGAGAGCGATATATATTTTGGTACAATTTCCAATTTTAACACATAGTTGTTCAAGCAAATCTTGTCAGTAGAAAAAGGCGCGAAATTCAAATTTTCTTTGGTACGATATCAATTTGCGCCTACATTTTTAAAATTTGCCGCCTTTTTCTACTGACAAGATTTGCTTGCAAGATTTAACTTACTTAAAGTGACAAGTGTTTATTATTCTATAATTTTATTGTAGTACAAAAAAAAAAAATTCTAATTATGACAATAGAACATAATTAGTTATTTACCTATTTTGTTTCACTTTATTTATCATTTAATACATTTAATTTTTTTATGCCTTTAGTCCTAATCATCTGCACTTTCAATCCGGAGGTCGCGGGTTCAAACCCCGGCTCGTACCAATGAGTTTTTCAGAACTTATGTACGAAATATCATTTGATATTTACCAGTCGCTTTTCGCTGAAGGAACACATCGGGAGGAAACCGGACTAATCCTAACAAGGCCTAGTTCCCCCTCTGGGTTGGAAGGTCAGATGGCAGTCGCTTTCGTAAAAACTAGTGCCTACGTCAATTCTTAGGATTAGTTGTCAAGCGGACCCCAGGCTCCCATGAGCCGTGGCAAAATGGCGGGATAACGCGAGGAAGATGATAAGTTCTAATCATCTGCGCACCACAGTTTGCTCCTCTCTCCAATTCCCTGAAATGTTGGTGCCTTCTATACATAAAGCCCCAAGCAACTACTTTATTTGATCACTGGTTTATCCGGCGCTGATAGCATACCTTTTAGATAACAACCCTCCTGCCTACTGACAATAGGAGGATATAGAATTATAAATATAGCGAAACATATAGATTTATTTATAGGTAATGAATTTACTGATCATATACACTGTCAACATAGGTTAAAAAATACAATGTACAATTTAAGATCAAAATAAACTACAACTAGTGCCAAATATGTGCGATATTACATTGACTTTTTTTTATACTACGTCGGTGGCAAACAAGCATACGGCCCGCCTGATGTTAAGCAGTCTCCATAGCCTATGTACGCCTGCAACTCCAGAGGAGTTACATGCGCGTTGCCGACCCTAACACTCCTCTCCCTCGAGCTCTGGCAACCTTACTCACCGGCAGGAACACAACACTATTAGTAGGGTCTAGTGTTATTTGGCTGCGGTTTTCTGTAAGGTGGAGGTACCTCCCCAGTTGGGCTCTGCTCTAGATCTGGAATGACATCCGCTGTCCTGTGCCCTACCACACAAAGCGAGATGTTATTCACAGTGCCCATACCTCTCTTTTGGACGTAGTTAAGGACATACCCGGGTCGGAAATACTTTTGTTATGTTATAATAATTATTATAAATTGCCTATCATATTTACTACTTAATGTCTCAATATATTTTGATAATAATCAGTACAAAATGCGTAGTGACAAGTTTTGGTGTTATTTTTTTATACTACGTCGGTGGCAAACAAGCATACGGCCCGCCTGATGGCAAGCAGTCACCGTAGCCTATGGACGCCTGCAACCTGTTTATTTCAAGACTTGGCATAGTATAGTAAAGAACAAAGAAGTTTTAACGGAAACAGCCCTTTCTTGTCACTAACAATTTTTGATTGGTGGCATAGGAAGATCAATCAGTGATGGGGTTTCAAATGATTATTCCCACTAGGTACCACCAAATTGGTAACAGTGGTAACAACAGATTTTTTTTCACCTATACCCAGTGGAGGCAACCATGAAAAATAATTTCCAGAAAAAAGCGCACTGATAATAATCATCTTGCTGGTCAGTTGCTGATAATGCAGCTTAAGATATCATGCTTAGTACAAAATACAACAACTCCGTAAGAAAACTATTTATAAGTCAAAGTCGCCTGCAGCAATACATTTAATCAGATGATGGACTGGGCTCTGGGCATGATGTATTTGACGCTATTTTTATTTTTTTATTTGAAATCATTATACAGCGTGGAAAGATAAGTCGGGCCCTGGAGGGAAACTACCTTAAATCCTTAAGCTGGCTCATTTTACTTAAAGGAGACATTCCTTTATTTTTAAAAAGAAACAAAACTGCATTCAAAGATTTTTTTAAACTCGCTTGCCTCGCACGGGACTCGAACCAACTAAAATAAAAAAAAAACACTCCCTATTTTATTATACTAATCGATAGTATTATTATTCAGGATAAAATTTCTCTAACCAACATTTGGTCTTAAAAAAATAAAAATAATCGTTAAATCTAACATTAATTTTATTTTACTATCAATTTGTTACACTTAAATTATTTAACTGATAAATTGTTTGAAATGAGCCCCCTCGTTCCGGCTACACAAAATTAGTCGCCGTTGAAATTCATTTCTTGTACCCTTCAGCAAAGTTGTAGCGGAGTTTTACTCCAAGGGGGATGTAATGATAACCTCGCTACATGGATCTCTATGTATACAAAGCACAGTATAAAATAGCTATTGCACTGACCAGGAATCAACACTCGATGGGCGCACAATTCCATCTGCTCTCAATCTCATACCTCTATTCTCTTGTTATGAATGTAACCTCAACACTCTCAGGGAGATTAGAAGGGCCCCAAGTCCCGTGGCTTGTATCAGTGGATGCACGGCACAACTGAATCTCGACAAGAGAACTCATCGTGCATCCCGCATCTCATAGGTATACTCTTCTCAACCTCATCCGATGAGTACTGAGGTGGGAACCATGTGGTCCCCGACGAGCCTCCACAACAACCCCTACAGCTCATCCATCAGCCTCCATAAGAAACCTCCAGTAACTCAAACCGATAAACTCCAGCCAATTTTTTTCAGCCGTCTACTTAGGAGCATAAGTTGGGTTATTCAAATTTTCAAGTTTTATTTTTTTCCGCAAAATCTGCTTTGAGCGCCCGCAAATGACCTACCTATCTTGAATCAGTATGGTCGGCTGATGTTATTCTGCAAGTGGCATCGTAAGGACCCGATTCTGAGTATTTTTTTCAACCGTCGACTTAAAAGCTTAAGTTGGGTTATTTAAATTTTCAAGTTTTATTTTTTTCCGGAAAATGTGTTTTGATCGCCCGCAAATGACCTACCTATCTTGAATCAGCATGGTCTGCTGATGTTATTTTGCAAGTGGCATCGTAAGGACCCGATTCTGAGTATTTTTTTCAGCCGTCGACTTAGGAGCATAAGTTGGGTTATTCAAATTTTCAAGTTTTATTTTTTTCCGCAAAATCTGCTTTGAGCGCCCGCAAATGACCTACCTATCTTGAATCAGTATGGTCGGCTGATGTTATTCTGCAAGTGGCATCGTAAGGACCCGATTCTGAGTATTTTTTTCAACCGTCGACTTAAAAGCTTAAGTTGGGTTATTTAAATTTTCAAGTTTTATTTTTTTCCGGAAAATGTGTTTTGATCGCCCGCAAATGACCTACCTATCTTGAATCAGCATGGTCTGCTGATGTTATTCTGCAAGTGGCATCGTAAGGACCCGATTCTGAGTATTTTTTCAGCCGTCGACTTAGGAGCATAAGTTGAGTTATTCAAATTTTCAAGTTTTATTTTTTTCCGCAAAATCTGCTTTGAGCGCCCGCAAATGACCTACCTATCTTGAATCAGTATGGTCGGCTGATGTTATTCTGCAAGTGGCATCGTAAGGACCCGATTCTGAGTATTTTTTTCAACCGTCGACTTAAAAGCTTAAGTTGGGTTATTTAAATTTTCAAGTTTTATTTTTTTCCGGAAAATGTGTTTTGATCGCCCGCAAATGACCTACCTATCTTGAATCAGCATGGTCTGCTGATGTTATTTTGCAAGTGGCATCGTAAGGACCCGATTCTGAGTATTTTTTTCAGCCGTCGACTTAGGAGCATAAGTTGGGTTATTCAAATTTTCAAGTTTTATTTTTTTCCGCAAAATCTGCTTTGAGCGCCCGCAAATGACCTACCTATCTTGAATCAGTATGGTCGGCTGATGTTATTCTGCAAGTGGCATCGTAAGGACCCGATTCTGAGTATTTTTTTCAACCGTCGACTTAAAAGCTTAAGTTGGGTTATTTAAATTTTCAAGTTTTATTTTTTTCCGGAAAATGTGTTTTGATCGCCCGCAAATGACCTACCTATCTTGAATCAGCATGGTCTGCTGATGTTATTCTGCAAGTGGCATCGTAAGGACCCGATTCTGAGTATTTTTTTCAGCCGTCGACTTAGGAGCATAAGTTGGGTTATTCAAATACGAGTATTTGTTTTATTTTTTACCGCAAAATCTGCATTGATCGCCCGCAAATGACCTACCTTTCTTAATTCAGCATGGTCGGCTGATATTATTCTGCAAGTGGCATCGTAAGGACCCGATTCTGAGTATTTTTTTCAGCCGTCTACTTAGGAGCATAAGTTGGGTTATTCAAATTTACAAGTTTTATTTTTTCCGCAAAATCTGCTTTGATTGCCCGCAAATGACCTACTTATCTTGAATCAGTATGTTCGGCTGATGTTATTCTGCAAGTGGCATCGTAAGGACCCGATTCTGAGTATTTTTTTCAACCGTCGACTTAAAAGCTTAATTTGGGTTATTTAAATTTTCAAGTTTTATTTTTTTCCGGAAAATGTGTTTTGATCGCCCGCAAATGACCTACCTATCTTGAATCAGCATGGTCTGCTGATGTTATTCTGCAAGTGGCATCGTAAGGACCCGATTCTGAGTATTTTTTTCAGCCGTCGACTTAGGAGCATAAGTTGGGTTATTCAAATACGAGTATTTGTTATATTTTTTTCCGCAAAATCTGCATTGATCGCCCGCAAATGACCTACCTTTCTTAATTCAGCATGGTCGGCTGATGTTATTCTGCAAGTGGCATCGTAAAGACCCGATTCTGAGTATTTTTTTCAGCCGTCTACTTAGGAGCATAAGTTGGGTTATTCAAATTTAAAAGTTTTATTTTTTCCGCAAAATATGCTTTGATTGCCCGCAAATGACCTACCTATCTTGAATCAGCATGGTCGGCTGATGTTATTCTGCAAGTGGCATCGTAAGGACCCGATTCTGAGTATTTTTTTCAGCCGTCTACGTAGGAGCATAAGTTGGGTTATTAAAATACGAGTATTTAAGTTTTATTTTTTTCCGCAAAATCTGCATTGATCGCCCGCAAATGACCTACCTATCTTGAATCAGCATGATCTGCTCATGTTATTCTGCAAGTGGCAACGTAAGGACCCGATTCTGAGTATTTTTTTTTCAGCCGTCAACTTAAGAGCATAAGTTGGGTTATTCAAATTTTCAAGTTTTATTTTTTTCCGCAAAATCTGCTTTGATCGCCCGCAAATGACCTACCTATCTTGAATCAGCATGGTCGGCTGATGTTATTTTGCAAGTGGCTTCGTAAGGACCCGATTCTGAGTATTTTTTTCAGCCGTTGACTTAGGAGCATAAGTTGGGTTATTCAAATTTTCAAGTTTTATTTTTTTCCGCAAAATCTGCATTGATCGCCCGCAAATGACCTACCTATCTTGAATCAGCATGGTCTGGTCATGTTATTCTGCAAGTGGCATCGTAAGGACCCGATTCTGAGTATTTTTTTCAGCCGTCGACTTAGGAGCATAAGTTGGGTTATTCAAATTTTCAAGTTTTATTTTTTCCGCAAAATCTGCTATGATCGCCCGCAAATGACCTACCTATCTTGAATCAGCATGGTCGGTTGATGTTATTCTGCAAGTGGCATCGTAAGGACCCGATTCTGAGTATTTTTTTCAGCCGTTGACTTAGGAGCTTAAGTTGGGTTATTAAAATTTTCAATTTTTTTTTCCGCAAAAGCTGCTTTGATCGCCCGCAAATGGCCTACCTATCTTGAATCAGCATGGTCGGCTGATGTTATTCTGCAAGTGACATCGTAAGGACCCGATTCTGAGTATTTTTTTCAGCCGTCGACTTAGGAGCATAAGTTGGGTTATTAAAATTTCAAGTTTTTTTTTTCGGCAAATTTGTTTTGATCGCCCGCAAATGACCTACCTATCGTGATTTAGCATAGTCTGATGATGTTATTCTGCAAGTGGCATCGTAAGGACCCGATTCTGAGTATTTTTTTCAGCCGTCGACTTAGGAGCATAAGTTAAAGTTTTTGCATTTTATTATTGCCTGTCTAACCTTATTTAATGCCGCCAAATTACTGTACTGTGTCGGTGTTATATCGGGCTTATGTAGGGCTTAGAATCGTTAGTATCTGTGTCGATTGCTTGTTACACCCTCCCTACTGAACTATCTCGGCCGGGAAATATGAATTTTTCGATTTTATGTTTTTATCTATTGAGATCCTAACGATTTTAATGTCTGAACAAACGTGAACTAACGTCGCCCGATGGATTCACATAGTTAGTTTGACTGATTTCGGGGTGGGGTGGTTAGCGTGAAGACAGCCACCCCACTTTAAAAAAAAATGAAGGAATCGGGTCCTAACGATTTCAATGCTTGAACAATCATGAACTAACGAATATCTTGCTATCTAGACCAAAAAAACTAACAATAAATGGTTTGGGGTGGCTAGCGTGAAGTCAGCCACCACCATAGAATTAAAAAAATATAAAACCACGAAAATCTTTTAATCTGTTTTGAATACCCGCAAGTTACCGTACTGTATCGGTTGTATATCGTCTATAGATGCTTATTTAGGGCATAGAATCGTTAGTATGTGTCGATTGCTTGTTACGCCCCCCCTGCTGAACTATCTCGGCCGGCCAATATGAATTTTTTGATTTTATTTTTTTATAGCAAATCTATTGAGATCCTAACGATTTTAATGCCTGAACAAACGTGAACTAACGTCGCCCGATGGATTCACATGGTTAGTTTGACTGATTTCTGGGTGGGGTGGTTAGCGTGAAGACAGCTACCCCACTTTAAAAAAAAAAAAAAATGAAGGAATCGGGTCCTAACGATTCCAATGCCTGAACAATCATGAACTAACGAATATCTTGCTATCTAGACCAAAAAAACTAACAAAAAGTGGTTTGGGGTGGCTAGCGTGAAGACAGCCACCACCATAGAATTAAAAAAATATAAAACCACGAAAATCTTTTAATCTGTTCTGAATACCCGCAAGTTACCGTACTGTATCGGTTATATATCGTCTATAGATGCTTATTTAGGGCATAGAATCGTTAGTATCTGTGTCGATTGCTTGTTACGCCCCCCCTGCTGAACTATCTCGGCCGGCCAATATGAATTTTTTGATTTTATTTTTTTATAGCAAATCAATTGAGATCCTAACGATTTTAATGCCTGAACAAACGTGAACTAACGTCGCCCGATGGATTCACATGGTTAGTTTGACTGATTTCTGGGTGGGGTGGTTAGCGTGAAGACAGCCACCCCACTTAAAAAAAAAAAAAAAAATGAAGGAATCGGGTCCTAACGATTCCAATGCCTGAACAATCATGAACTAACGAATATCTTGCTATCTAGACCAAAAAAACTAACAAAAAGTGGTTTGGGGTGGCTAGCGTGAAGACAGCCACCACCATAGAATTAAAAAAATATAAAACCACGAAAATCTTTTAATCTGTTCTGAATACCCGCAAGTTACCGTACTGTATCGGTTATATATCGTCTATAGATGCTTATTTAGGGCATAGAATCGTTAGTATCTGTGTCGATTGCTTGTTACGCCCCCCCTGCTGAACTATCTCGGCCGGCCAATATGAATTTTTTGATTTTATTTTTTTATAGCAAATCAATTGAGATCCTAACGATTTTAATGCCTGAACAAACGTGAACTAACGTCGCCCGATGGATTCACATGGTTAGTTTGACTGATTTCTGGGTGGGGTGGTTAGCGTGAAGACAGCCACCCCACTTAAAAAAAAAAAAAAAAAATGAAGGAATCGGGTCCTAACGATTCCAATGCCTGAACAATCATGAACTAACGAATATCTTGCTATCTAGACCAAAAAAACTAACAAAAAGTGGTTTGGGGTGGCTAGCGTGAAGACAGCCACCCCCTTTTATTTTTTTAAAAAATCGATTTTGGAATCGGGTCCTAACGATTTTACCTACTGAACAAACGTGAACTAACGATGAACTAACGATATAGATATGCCATTTGCGGGCAAACGAAATGGGGTGGTCAACTTCACGAGCATTAACAAATGCATTGTTTTGATCGTTAGCAAGTGTGCGTAAGAGATCATTAGACAACAGTACGTATTGATCCATTCATGAAGTAGTACAGATTGTGATGAGATGAAGTTTACGTAGAAGAATTTCTCTATCGCTCTTCGGTCTTGCATATTCAAGTGATAGGGAGGCAGATAAAGAAACTTTTATTTTCGATGTTCGCAGTAAGCCCTCTAGCATATACTCCGCATTTTTCGCTGTATCGCTTCAATAGTTACATGTCATACACGAGAAATCGAAGTACATAGTTTGGTTTCAGTGCTACAAGTGCGAGCCACTTCGTTCGTCGTTTATTTGTCTCTATCGCTCTTGCATATTGGAACGAGGAGCGACAGAAAGACAGAGTTTTCTAGTATAGGCTCGCACAAGTCTCACACCGAGAGTCACCGTAATCGTTCAGAATTAATAATTAGACAAATATGTAAGTATATTTTAAGTAAAATGGTTGTTAATTATAATATTAATAATTCAGCCTATATACTGCTGGGCACAGGCCACTCATGGCTTTAGTCCCCACGCTAGCCCAATGCGGATTAGGGACTTCACATACACCTGTGAATTTCTTCGCAGATGTATGCAGGTTTCCTCACGATGTTTTCCTTCACCGAAAAGCTAGTGGTAAATATCAAATGATATTTCTTACATAAGTTCCGAAAAACTCATTGGTGAACCCGCGACCTCCGGATTGAAAGTCGGACGTCATATCCACTCGGCCACCACCGCTTTTTGGTTGTTAAATAATGTTAAAACATTACATACTTACATTCAATAAACAGATATGCAAATGCCGAACCGCCCAACCATCACCTACAGAATGGTTCCGGGAAATGTTTATGACACGCGCGTGTCACTTTTAATGGCCGATATATTCACAATGGCCGGGTTTACAGCCATGTTCTGTCTATTCGGTAATTATTATCAGACAATACACGCCTACGAACGTGTCCCTATTATTAGCTCTTTTGTTATAGCGGTTACCAAAAAAATGCCGGTTTAACAAACTAACTTACTTACTAGTTTGGCGCGATGACCCAAAATAAGTCTTGGCCTCCAAAACAAGAGTATACGTCATTTTACCCGGCCCTGCGCGGACACGCCAGTTTTCACTGACGCCGAGCTCCCGAAGATCTGCCTCCGGCCTCCACTCTATCCGCTCACCGATACTTAGGATGACCTACAGGACGGCGTCCAGTCGGTCGACCCAAGTATGCCACAGCACGATCTTCACCCATTCTTTCTAGGTGGCCCGGCCAACGGGGACGATGTGCTTTGGTCTAACCCATTATATTCGGTTCGGCTAGGAGTTCTTCGATTTCGACTTTTTTTCGAATCCTCCAACAGCCATCGTCTCTTTTAACGGGTCCCAGAATCTTCCTTAACACCAATATGACATCAATTTAAGGAATTTACCAAATGTTGCTTTCTGAGAGAAAATATACGAGTTACTATTACACAAGTTACACAACTCACTAGGCGTGCCTGTAATAGTAGAAATGTTCTCCCGATATTTCCACGACCCCATCATCAATATGACAAATCATCTATTAGTGTATAATTGTATATTCTGATATTTTTGACAGCTTTGGCTGTTCCGATATATCTGATGGCGACTGTATATCGATATTCAAAGAATAAAATCCCGCTTCTAACTAGACATCCAGAAATCTATGAACTTTTATTATCACAGTATGTGAAACAGTTGCACAACTAAAATAAATATTCGCCTCCTGTGTTTATTTGTGTGTTCGTCGCATTATGGACTATAATGAAATGTAAATACGGTTTGATTTAGTACGCAGTGAATGTTTTAATGCATTTGGAGCATATTCCGTGCTTCCTGTTATGGTTTTTCGTGGTTTATGTTGAGTTAGCAGTGTGTTGACTTACAATAAGATTGAAATTAAACCTACGAGTTTTTTAAGTTTAGACAAATGCTTAGTTTTCGTCGATAATTAAAAAGGCAACAGAACTTGAACTAAATAAACTTTCTGAAAGCCGGCCTTTCCGGCCTTCACCACTGGAGGGCTTCGTCACTTTTTCTTTAATATATGACATCTATTACAGTTTCTGAAAGAAGTTGAACATCGAACAGACAATTTCCGATTTCAGACAACCTCTACCCTGCACTAGCGTCGTGTTCTTGTTGTTGGTCATTTCGGTTTTTTATAATTTTAAATTTTTGATAATGACAATTGTAATAACTATGAAGTAATAAAGTGTCAGTAACTATGGCTCGAACAGACAATTTGGGTTGGCAAACAGTAGCGTCTAATTGGACGTTATGTTAAAGGTCAGAAATCAGATTCAACTCTTTTTGCGATAAAGAAAAAATTACTGAAATCCAACTACAAACGCCACCGATAACCGTCGCACGTACGATACGCGGCAATCGGTCGATCGATTGAATTTGGTGCATTAGCCAGCAATAATCTAAAACATTATACAAATCGAAATATGTGGGAATGAGTCACTGTACTACAATGTTTTGACTACATTTTATCTGTCCGCCGCGAGAGGTTAATAGCATTGACACCTAATTAAGTTGGGGGTGGAGCTATTTCTGGACCCATGATGATGATGTATTGTTACCACAGATTGTTACCATGATCATATACTTAAATATTGGAACGAAGTTCCTTATCGGACGGTTGGCGGATGGGGCTAGGCGAAAAAAAGTGTAAGATTGTGCCGTCACACCAACTATTGCGAAATACATATGTAAGATTTTGCCGTCAATATACCATACTATTGAGAAATATGTAATGAGACTAATGAGAATGAAAATGAAGATGTGGATGACGGACACGGACACGAAAAACATAACATAACAGAACAATGAGCATGAGCATAAGCATGGGCATGCATGAACATGAACACGTCACCAGCCTTTCTTAACTTCGTTCCAACCGAGTGTTCCACGACACTCACAATTTTTATTTTAAATTGTTCCATGATCACAACAAGAAAATAGAGTAGGGAAATACATGGAATAAATGCCTTTTGGCATTAAGTCCGCCATTTGTACATTTTTCTTTGCTTGTGCAATAAAGTTTAAATAAATAAATAAATAAAAACACGCAAGCAGTGGCTGAGCGCCAATAAAACCAGATTCCCACCAGCTTGTCTAGTTTTCAGTTAGTTTAATGCTTTTAATAGGTATGTAAAAAGAAAACAAAAGACGAATCGCCTGATGGTAATCAATAACCGTCGCCCATGGACACCTGCAATACCAGAGGGGTTGCAAGTACGATGGAAGTAAGATGGGAGTTGAAGATCGTTTCGGTCCGGAAATACCGCGGGCGACACTTCATTCTACAGATTAGCTTTGCTCTGTTCAATTCAGTGCATAGTTATCTTAGAGGAATTCTAGTTAAGTTTCATTATTAAACCGAATAAATGGCCTTTTCAAAATATACATAAGTACTTCTATAGAATTATTTCTAATGCTAAAAAACGAAATGTAAGAAGCTCCACGCAAACAGTTTTCAATTCACGTCGAACTACATTTTCTTTCTAACAAATACCAACGCACTTTCACTACCTCCATAACACACAGCGTCATAAAGATGAGCAAAGCGAAGCAATAAAAGTAAAAATGGCTGATTGCTATAATTACCCGAGAAAAACCGTAAGTGTGCCGGCTATACATTCACCGACTGACCTTTTGTGAACCTTATCGTAAAGGCATAAGATCGATGGTCAGTCACTACTGCTGTTAGCTACATTCATGAATACTTTCTTTGGCCTGATGACCGGAGTGACTAATCCATTAATTCACACGAATTTAACGCTAATTGCAAAATTATTGAAATTCAAAACTCCTTACACATTTACGGGGATTTAATAGTTAAAATCATTTTTTGTATAAAAGATGGTAAAATGACCGCCAGCGGGACAAAAGCACCCGGATCGGTGAGCGAAATTGGCTATGGAATGGATACCGCAGGTTAGCTGGGGCAGACGCAGACCAAAAAAGAGATAGCGAGACGACCTCGACGCATTTTGCAGCGACTGGCGGGAGCATTCACCAAACCGCGATGAGTGGCGGAAACAAGGGGAGGTCTTCGCCCAGTAGTAGGAGTAGGACACGAAATAGGCTATTAAAAAAAGGTAAAAGGAATGGCCTGGACTTCGGTAGAGGTACGCGAACTGGCGGCATGCACCAAACCGTGATGAGTGGCGGAAGAAAGGGGAGGTCTTCGCCCAGCAGTGGGCCACGAAACAGGCTATTTAAAAAAGGTAAAAGGAATGGCCTGAACTTTGGTAGAGATCGCGAACTGGCGGCATGCACCAAACCGTGATGAGTGGCAGAAGAAAGGGGAGGTTTTCGCCCAGCAGCGGGACACGAAATAGGCTATTTAAAAAAGGTTAAAGGAATGGCCTGAACTTTGGTAGAGATCGCGAACTGGCGGCATGCACCAAACCGTGATGAGTGGCAGAAGAAAGGGGAGGTTTTCGCCCAGCAGCGGGACACGAAATAGGCTATTTAAAAAATGTTAAAGGAATGGCCTGAACTTTGGTAGCTGGCGGCATGCACCAAACCGTGATGATGCCGGAAGAAAGGGAAGGTCTTCGTCCAGCAGTGGGACATTAAAAAAGGTAAAAGGAATGGGCAACTAAACCAGTTATTCCAAAAGGTCGTGAGTTCAAATCTCCCTCGAATAGTAAAACTTGCCATTCTTTCATTTTAAAAGATACCTCTACCTTATTATCAGGAAGAGATAGATCGCAAATCGATCGTAAATTTTCGTATTTTCATCAACAGTTTGAAATCAACGGTAAGCTGAATGACATTTTCGGACCTCATGTTCAAACAGTTTTAGGCGGATGCCGCCACTCCGGTGTGCGAGCGAGAGATATGCAGTACTATGCACTTATATGTATAGGGATGTTCCGCTCACACACCGGAGCGGCATGCGGATCCTCATAAGAAGCTCCTCACGTAATATAAATAAGAGTGAGGTAAAAGTGTACACTGTATACTAATAAAGTGTCTATTTTCACTCCATTCACATGAGTAATCATGTACAAATGTAATACAAATAATTAGACAAATAGCTTGGCTGCGTTCCAACGGGAATATTTGAAATACAAATTACCAAAGTACGGAACAAAACATACTTTTGTTAGTTTTGTTACTAAATAATCTTTCATAAATCAAACTAGCTTTTTATGCTTATATACGTGAAACTTATTTGTTTACTATGCCTTCGTAATTCACTGTAAAGGCCCACTGATTACCAGTCCGCCGGACGATATCGTGTATAGGACATATTTTTGAGTAAGTTATATGCACTGTTTTTACACTTGACTGTGCAGAATTCAATTTTGACCATTTTAACTCCTTCCTTGTTAATAATTATAAAAATACGGGCTTTATAATTAGTAAGACTCACTGCTTATAATTGACATAAATTTCACGATCACGATACATGGGGTTTAAGACAGAAATCATGCTCAGTTGTGGCTCAGTTGCTTCGACATCGAATCTAAAGCCTGACCAGTAATATATGATCATTGTCAAGAGGGCGCTGTTGTTGTGCATGTATAGGGTGACAGTATAGTATGAAAAAGTCAGTTCCAGTGTAATTCCGCAACATGGCGCGTGATCATATATTCCTGGTCAGGCTTTACAAAAAACATAACCCTTCAATTTTGGCTACGCCGTAATCGCTACAATCGCATAAAAAAAACATATGTCTGGTCTGACGTCACACCAGAAAGGTATGCGGTTTATATTTGCTTTGTATAACGGTTGAATAATCACAACGCTATCAAGTCACTGTCACTACACTAATACTATAGTAAAATCAAACACTATACGCGGATACGTAGTATGCTCTCTGTCACACCCACACCTAACCGCCGTAGGTAAGTGTGACAGAGAGAACACTACGTATTCGCGTACAGCGAGCGTTTGATTTTACTGTAACTGTAACACTAAACTGATTAATAATATACCTTACGTCATTGTAATAACGGTTAAGATAGATCAGTGAAATAAGTGTACGGTAGATATGAGTCAGCACGCACAAAACTGGAACGTGACAGGGCATCTCGTTCTCACGGCACAGAACTATATAAACAATACCTTGACTTGGTTGCGTATGTAATGATTTTCTGCGGAGAGGACAGGAATTTAAAAATGTTGTTTGTGTTTTTTTTATAAAATTCACTACACCAGCGTTCACTGTGAACTGGAACTGATAAAATATTCTGAAGTGTCACACTACCTCTTTGGTTATAGTTAAAAGTACAAAACTATATCATTATAAAGTTGCGTTTCCAAGATAAATGTTGCGAGGATGCGTAGCGAAGGTTGTGTTTGTTAAGAACCAACAGAAAATACTAGATTACAGCTGCGCTGTAATAGGACTCAGGATACCTATGTTAATGAATTGATTATATTGAACCTGCTCCATCCTCGCACATCTCTGGTGGAAACGCAGCCTTATAGAGCCATAGATGCGTGTCTAGAGTTGTACCGTTCCCGGGTACGTTCCCCATTTTGTATGGGGAAATTTCCCACCCGGGATATTTGGGGAAATGAGGGGGAAAAAA
This sequence comes from Cydia strobilella, assembly GCF_947568885.1. Lineage (NCBI taxonomy): Eukaryota > Metazoa > Arthropoda > Insecta > Lepidoptera > Tortricidae > Cydia > Cydia strobilella. The sequence continues at coordinate 10,315,065 of NC_086063.1, read as the reverse complement.
TGGGGTGCGTTCCTGGGAATTCCCCAACAGCACAACTCTAAGCGTGTCATATATTTTTGCGCAATGGTACCTACCGTATTAACTTAAATCGACTATAATTAGAAATTTTCATCGTAACAATGTGTCCATCAGGTCTCCGGTAGATACATCTGTGCCAGCGATAAAAGACACATCTGCCAGACAGATCTGACGGCCACATACAAATCTGACTTGAGCAAGGGACATACGTAGTCACAGTTCTGCAACTGTACATTTTATGTGAAGCCCTACAAACGAGGTGATATATCGCATTGTCTAACAATATAACGGGAGTTGGCGCCACCGTCAACAGTTGGTGAACCATTCGTAAACTTTATTGCAAAGAGATAAGGTATATTATAGACAGTTGACAGTATTGCTATCAGACACGAAAGTGAGAACTTTGATTTGCGAAAAGCACCTCATACAATCCGTCACGATGCGAAGTCAAAAAGTTTGGGTAAACTTTAAAATCTGACTACTGTTTCAAGTCCCGCTCCTTCAGCCTATGATTATGAAGGCTTCGGATAGCAAAAACTTGCTTCATCAAACACGTCACGTACCTGTACATACCCTTGCTTATAATTTTTCCGTGGTTGCGTAAAACTTACCTGAAACATAAAGATATCGTATCTTAATTTACTGATTCAATTAGTAAAAGAGTGACACATTATACTTTAAGAGTACACACATTATGTCAGTTTTTCTATTGCCTGATAACACAGCTGTACAGATAAAGAAAACGTCATTGTTATTATTGTTGTGTAAAACTTACCTGAAACATAAAGATATCGTATCTTAATTTACTGATTCAATTAGTAAAAGAGTGACACATTATACTTTAAGAGTACACACATTATGTCAGTTTTTCTATTGCCTGATAACACAGCTGTACAGATAAAGAAAACGTCATTGTTATTATTGTTCTAACTCCAACAAGTTGTCGTCTGAATATGAAGTGAAGTATGAAGTTGTCGTCTGAATATGATGTCGTCTGAGTCCTTTAACAAACCTTCGCCCTACAGACTTCTGTTTTGACGGGACGTCGCCCATGAGCCATGACCTCATTCCACGTGAAACTATCCTGTGTGATGTGAACTTCACTTTGTTGTCTGCGGGATTACTACATTACGCAATTTACGCAGCAAAACATTTATGGCGTTATTCACAAACGCGTTACTGGCCTGAATTAACTATGAATCGTTTGTCTTTATCTGTCATTTTGACTTATATATTTATAAGAAAGGGATACAACATAATTTAACTAAATCAGGCCCGTAGTTTTATGAATGACCCCGGGTAGCCTTTTTACTTGGCACTGTTTGTAGTTGTCAACATACTTAAAAGCTATTGATTGATCTTTAACAGCAGTGGTGTTCCACGAGATTTTTGCTTCGACGAAAGGTATTTTAGCAGTATTGTAGTCCGTGTCTACAAAAGTATGGTTACGCGGTCCATCTTAGGTAGAGGCAAATGCTTAGCAATTATTTACTCATAAAAGATAAACTTGAACGTGAGTAGAAATAACGGTGTGCCTCAAGGGTAACCTATCGTATGCTAACTAATGCAAATTTAACATTTAAGTATCAAAGTTAGTCGTTCTTAAGTGTGAATTTATAATTATATCAGCCCGAAGGGCCACTTGATGATAATGCAATGATTTAAAGTATTTTACACCGACAGCTAATTCCTATCCTATCCTATAAATAAAGGTACCACAAGGGTCCGCCCTATCTCCGAAGTCTTATGAAGCCATTGCGAATTTATAAATATTCATTATGCACTGATTCATTACATTTCAAGCCAACAGCGAAATCCTATGATAAATAATAAGAGTACCTCAAGGGTCCGCCTTCGATCCCATACTTCATAATTGTAAATGAAGAGAGTTTATAATTATAGTAGCCCTCAAGAAATCAAGGGCCGCTGGATGATAACGCACTGAGTCACCGTTCAGGCCGTTGGCGAATTCCTATCGTCTGCCATCATGGGAACGGACCGGTAATCATGAGAACGCGTATGACTTCGTTAAAGGGATTCTTTAAGACCTGATTTAAGAGCTTTTACGAACCGGCTAAATTCTTCTGAGAAACTGCAACAAATTTTATGGGCTTTTTAAAATGAATTATGAATCTTAAAACGTGAACGATATCTCAATATTTTTTTAGGTCAGTTTAATGGTGTTTTGACCATCCTTACCGAGTTATTAGTAGGTTATTAATTAAGTCTATAACTGTAAGTGCCAGTTGCACCATCCACATTTAACAGACTGAACAACGTCACCCGGCGCGCCGCCGCGGCGGTTTACTATAAAACTTTCCATACAATAAAATTTAGCAAACTCTTTAACGATGACAAACAGTTTGGTGCAACCGACCCTAAGTCTAAGTCTATGTAACTGTATAATATAAAACAAAATAAACGTTTATATTATGAAAAAACAAGGTACAAAGGCTACAATCAATATATTTTAGCAGTTTGTTGTTGTACAGTCGTCATCAGAGATATATCGAATCGCCCAAGGTGTTCACATCACAATATCTGAACAAGCACTCTAACGGCTTGACAATACAGGCGTGCTCAGATATTTGTAAGCACTTTGGCCGCTCTGATATATCTGATGGCGACTGTACCTATGCACAAAACAACGACTAAATATATATTCGTTTAAAATTAAGTTCATTTTTTTTCTAGGCTGACTGACTGTCATGTCATAAGAGCGGATGTGGTCCGACAAAGATGAAGCTCAAACGATTCATCCGGCTGTAAAGAGATGCCAGAACTATTGCGACAATGAACAATAAACAGTCAAGGCCGCAAACAAGACATTTGCTAGAAAGGTATTTTGACTAAACTTAATGCCAGCAGACACCTAACAGTACAGACAATTGACATAAGATATGTACATACATATATGGGAGCGGCCATGTTCACGCTCCGATATATCTGATGGCAATGGCATGACAACTGTATATAGGTAGACCAAGATCGGTATTTGCATTTTACTGGGATTTAGATAAAACTAGATTATTTTTATTATAAGCATTGGTCCCTTAAGGTTTCTAATGGCGTTAGTCATTAACATTTGTCAAATCCAACAAGACGTTGATTATTCTTTGTCATTTTGACGTCTTTTGTCGTTAACAGAAGTTTAATTTTAAGAATATGGCGGTAAATCTTACGAATTTAAGATACTCGTAGAAATCGTAGATAAGACAGATCTAATTTAAATAAAATAAAAAAATAAAAAATAGATCTAGCCCTACTCTATTTGCCTTCGCCTCAATGCCTTTAAACTGAAATCCATAGCTCTGGTCCATTATTTCCCATCTACTCTCATATCAAAATGAAATTAAGGACTAGGAGTACCTCAAGGACCCGCCCTCGGCCCCGTATTCTTGAACTTAAATTCTTGCGTATAATGATATCAATTGAGATTAAACCTACAAATAATACGTTTGACGCCCCGCCACTGCTCAACACGGTTTTAACACTTAAACAGTACACTTGAATGCAATTAACACGGGCCCTAGACCCACGTCATCAATTAACTGGTTTATAAGACAAGTGTAAGACTAATTGTAGCAAGTTCTATTCCCCTCACGAACCAATATAACTATGTTCCCTGACTACACAACATCTGTCTATATTCGGGGATCAACTAATACTGGTTTATAAGGCTAATTGTACATGGACACGGCATTAAAGTACATTGACCTTGCTCATAACTCCCATTAACGCTCAATCGAACAGCCTTTTAGTACCTTGTCGCAGACAGTGATATGACGAATTTGTAGCGCATACTTGGCCGTGTCAGTATGACAAGGTACTATACTTGATAGAATTTAGAATGTTCAGCTGCTCTGAATTCAAAGTATCATCGTCCACTAAATGACAATTCTTAAATCCTATTGCAAGCTTAAGTCTTGCTGTTAGTATGCCTAGAAGTACAGAAAGCCTACTATTGTCGGACCACGCTTACTTTGCACTGACTTAACAGTGAGAATTCGTACATAGCACATGGCATGAAAACTTACCCTGGCCCGACTCTAGGGGGAAAATAAAAGACTACGCTAGCTTGTCTAATGCTCGAACATACAAGAGAGCTTCTACGCTGTAAAAATCTATAAAAACGTCCAAACCCCGCAAAAACCGTACTTATATCTAGTTTATCCTGTTTATCCATCTAAAGATCTGTTTATACTTTCAATATTATAATGTTTACAACAGTTCCAACTTCAGTCGGCACTACAAAGGTAAAAACAAGCTATTACCGATAACCCGGTAAACTCGGCTGAGCGTGACGAAAACAAACATTAGACTTTATTCCGTTGTGGAAAGGTTTAGGAAATTTTCTGCGATGGAACGAAAGGAGTGTTATTTTTACTTGGTACAAACCGGAGTCGTTCAAGGAAACCAGTAGGTATATTAGGTATATGTGCGCTTTTCTAGTTATGGCATTTTTATTTATTTTTCATTAATAATGCACTAAAATTGCAAGATTGTACAAAATCTTAGCATCCGACAAATAATAAAACTTGTATCATCATAGTCGTTGCCACTCATCATCTTCCTCGCGTTATCCCGGCATTTTGCCACGGCTCATGGAAGCCTGGGCACCGCTTGACAACTAATCCTAAGAATTGACGTAGGCACTAGTTTTTACGAAAGCGAACGAAGCTTTTTGGCTGACTAAATATATATTTTTGTTCATAAAAATAGGAATATTTTGCAGATAGATTAAATGACACCCATAGCAAAAAGACGTCCGCGCGCCTCTGACTCACTGCTCCAAGTGGCAATGCGCCGTTTTTTCTTCTGCGCATAAACAAGGCCGCATATTTTGACGTAACAGCCAGCTATCTTTAACCTCAGTTAATTGTTTTAACGGGGTCGTGACATGGCATACGATAGATATCGATATCGTAGACACAGTTAACTGATCTTTCGTAAACCTTAATACAACGATATAAGGGCTATCAATTGGCATTTGTTGCGCTGTTGTAAGTAATTAGTAATTACAATCTAAAGAATATCAAATTTAAACCTTTCTGCAACGATATACGGTCTACCAATGTGTTCGAATGATGTTGAAACACTGTTGCAACTTATACGTATTTACTTAAATTCCTAGATAGTATCAAAGTTCAAAACGCTTTCGTAAAAATCACTACGCAAGGTAAACTGGACCGAACCTATTTGACCTCGATTTGAAAACCATCACGAATTGACTTTGGCCATTGTAACCAAATGAATATGTAAAGCAATTTTAACTGGCTAAAATCCTTGAAAACTGGCTAAAAACGGAGAATAGACATTCAAAAGCGAACAAGTAAGATGATAATCTCAAATCTCAACAGACACTCTGTCAGACAAATAATGAATACACGAAAGGGGTCAAAGTAATAAACCAAACAAACATCCAGCCAAAGCAAAACGACACTTCAAACGTCACAACTAAGGTCACAAAGGCAGAATTATCTTATCTAGCGACACTCCTATGACCGTTTCGCTCAAAAGTAGGTTATCAAAGCAAGTTTCAATTAGGATTGTAGCTTGTACAGTCAAAGTAATACTTTGCACCTTATTCCTTTCTTAATAAGACCTTTAATGCATGAATATTTTATTTCAATGTATATGAGTAGAGATGGGCCGAATATGGAGTTTGACGAACACGAATATTCGGTTTCGGCCGAATGTTCGGTTCAAATTCGGAGAACGTTTCAATTACCTACATTAGCAGCTAAACACCGCCTAACCGCTTCTTAAGCAATTCCCTAAAAATGAACAGTTCAAAAGGCAAGGGACTCGAAAAAAAAATTTCCAATAATGAAAACAGATTCAACATGACATTTTAATGAAAACAAAAAGACGAGCAGAGTACTTGAAACGTTCTGGAGGCGCTTTTAATTCAGTATCACAACCAGAACCAGACAAACATAATAAAATTTGTCGAATGAAAAAGTTGCCGAATATGCGCAACACCGAATAATTACCGAATATTTGGCCCATCTATATAAAATGAATGAGTAAGACTGGGTTTTACGACGCATTACAAAGATTTGAAGAAAAGTCTTCTTGACATTTATGTAGTTGGCTTGTGATGTGAAGATTTGCGAGCTGGAAACTGACATTTATAGCCTGACTGATCAGTGCCAATTGATAGTGTCTGGAATCTTGTAGAATAACAATAAAACCAAATTCTTAGTTCTTTTGAATCTGGTGAATTGAGTTTTAGGGCTGGTTGCACCAAACCGTAAGAGTAAATCTCGGTCCTTTTAGTACGACTCAACAAAGACATTTCAAAAATATGGTTCCATCCAGCAGAAAGCATGAAACTTGGCATGCATGTAGCTTATACTGCTTATGCATGTACAGCGAGATGCAAAAGTGCATGGTCGCTCTATGAATTTATTCCATTTATGTGCCCATGGAAGTGGAAACATGCCGGATGGACCCTTCTTTTAGACAAGAACCCGTACTGTTTTTTTGCTGCTCTGAATTCGTCTGAAAAGTTTTAAAGTCTTTTTTCTTAAGATGATAGCTGACGACAGCACCATATTTAAAATTAATCACCTTACAATGCAAGCTACAATCCGCTATTAAACAAAATAGGTGAAATATTATTACAAGTAGGTGAAACTAGCTATCCGAAAGCATCATTTGATTCAGTCTTTCTAATAGCAAATCAAACACACTGTAATTTTAGATTAACATTAAATATAAAGCACTTACGTTTTGAATATGCCTTGAACTTTTCTAGCTCAAGTTCAGACCAGAAATACCAATGAGGACACCCGAGAAGCTAGATATATCAGTTACCCAATTTCTAGATTATTTTTAGCTTTGAAAATCAACGTTCTACGATTCTGTAAATTCCTAGGGACTAAATAGGATTCGGGCTACTTTAGCAACTTGGAAAACGTAAATTCTAAGAAGTTAGATAAAAACCCAGTTAATTTACAATGCAACGTACAAGCTCACCCTAAATACCTCGCGTTTACTCCAAGCAGTTCAAACGTTGCGTGTTCCGCTGTTCTATATATTGCCATGGGAATAGTAAACAATTACTCAAAATACTCATAATCATAGTGCCGACACCAATGTAGAATATTCATAATACACTTCAGTCTAAAATCTATTGTTTAGAAAACAATGAAGATGAGGTACCTATTGGAATTGACCCAGAATCCAGTATGGGCATTTAGAGTTGTAGGATTTGTAGGTTATGCTTTTCGGTCTGCGGACCGCACCATATTTGGAACATTTAGTTATACTTCAGTGAGCGTAATATCAATGTTTACCGGTGAAAATGTATTGTTGAGACGAGAAAGTGCTATCTAGTTGACCTGCCTGAACTGAACTCGGGTGCGAAGGAAATGATGCCCTCAGAGTTTCCAAATACAAGCGAATAAGAATTAGATCTTCGTGTTTGAAAGTATTTTAGTCTCTGCTTATCCCAATGGGAATGGTTGATAAGGTTGTTGACAACCATCATGGTAGGTAGTAGGTACTAATTAATAGTAGGTACATTTATTTAATGGTGATTTTCAGAAAAAAGTGTTCCATTTACTTTTTGACGAAAAACTAGCAACTATTGTGTTATTTTTATTTCGACTCAGAATCCGGAGGACTGTCTAATATGTACATTTTTCCTGCCTGAATCGTTTTTAGTTTGAATTTTACGATCAGAAAATTTTCACGACAGTTTGTTTTGTTGAAAGAGTTTCGATTTTATCTTACATGTGTAATTTGTTTCCAAGTCCACCATTGTTGAAGTTGAAGACTTATTAGCTGTTTTGTTATAGACAGCGGCTCATATCGTAGTTATATAACTTCCTCTTTTATGATTCCCGTTTCCCATGTTATGCTAATGTAATTAATCGGAAGTTCTTCTTTATTAGCGCCATTAATGTATGGAACATTTTCATTTCATTTTATTTATTTCTTTAACAATAATGCATTATGTATAATGCGTTATGTTAGAAAACTTACGAACTAATTACATACATGCTTGCCGAACATGCCGAACTGTACACGTTTATTTGTATACTGTAATGCAGGGGTTCCTATTAACCTTTTTAGTACTGTGACGTCTGTGACCTCTTTGACTAATTAGGGAACGCGATTTTACCCCTCCTCCATAATCATTAATATTTTTTTCTTATAGATAGGTACCCCCGTAAAATACCAGTTTTACCCCCACGGGGTAATTACCCCCAGGTTAGGAACCGCTGCTGTAATGTGTCATCCCAAAGTACAGTAGCTTTAGACGATTCTGAGGGGACCTAGCAAAAAAAGCGTCATAAACGGGAAATCGTATTAAACGTGAAAAAAAACTAGTATTATTTAATTTAATGTTTATTTAGAACGGAAGACACAACAAAGATTATAAATATAAATCAACATTAGGGTACTTAACATAAGTTTACCTACATAATTGTAGTATGTTTGTGAGATAAATAAATTCTGTTATGTTGTTATTAAATAACAATAATTTTTGTTTTACTTAAAGTAATTATTTATTTATTTTAGTTTGACGTAGAGATATGGTTTATAATAACATCGCTATGATATGAGCTGGTTTGCCACAAGTCAGGCAGATTCTTAACGATATATTAAACTTCAAAAACATGAAAGGTATCACACAAGGTTTTTAAATGGGTCCTTAGATGTTTTTGGAGTTTAATATGTCATTGATAGCCTGAGATAGACGAGAGGGGTCCAGCAGTAGGACGTATATAGTATATAGGCAGAGTTTTTTATTTATTTAATATAATAATATATCACTAAACCGATCTTATATATGCATGTCATTACATCAAACTATATTGAGTTCACAGATATTCCAAGAAACCTTTTGCGAGACTGTTACAATAACCTTGCATATCTAGACCGCCCTATATCCAGAAGACTTAGAAATACACTTACATAGAATCGAGATGCGGACGTCACATCATCACATGTCATTAGATCTGATTCCTATAGCCTTCAGCCCTCAGCCTTCAGCCTTCAGTCCTATAGCCCTCAGGACCTCGCAGCGCTCACTGGATTCCTTCATATGCTTTCCCACTACTACCCTCCGAGAAGATGCCAATTAAAGCCGCTATAACCAATACGCCACAGAACCAGTCGACAATGGATATAGGACCTTCTGTCCGAGTCTGTTCCTTGAACATAGAAGGGATAAGTTTATCAAAAACAGAGTGCATGCAAAAAATCCTGTTCGACCAGGATATCGACGTTGCCCTTATTCAGGAAACCCATGCCAAAGATGCCACTGAGTTGTCACGCAGAGGAGCACTCCAGGGCTATGATATGATTGCTGCCACATACCATGGTCAATACGGCACGGCTATTTATGTCCGGCAAATGCTCGCACCCACTTGCTCCATAATAACAAACGACATAAGTACAGACAACATCGCCACAACAATCATAAAACTTAACGACATGCAGATCTGCAATATCTACAAACCACCAAATAGTAAATGGCCAGACCCAGCCCTCCCTAAACTCGCCCACCCTGCCCTTTACGTCGGAGACTTCAACAGCCACCACACAAGTTGGGGGTACAAGAAAAACGACAGCAACGGTGATAAAATCACAGAATGGGCTGACGCCGCAAATACATTTCTCGTGTTCGACAGCAAGAGTAGGGGGACTTTCAGATCCGCGCGCTGGGAAAAGGAATACAATCCCGACCTGGTCTTCACCACAAAAGATGCCCTAGATAACCCAGTGCCAATTCGCAGAACTGTCCTCGGAGAATTTCCCCACAGCCAGCATCGTCCAGTCTTACTCGACATTGGCCTTAAAGTCCCCATCGTGCCATCCTACCCTGCCCCCAGATGGAACTTCCAGAAGGCGAGCTGGGAAAAGTTCAAAAATAAACTGGACAGTAGTGTCAGATGGATTCCACCAATTCCAGACAACTACGACCGTTTCAGAAAACTCATCCTAGCTACTGCGAAGGAATTTATTCCTAGAGGATTCCGTCGAAGATACATACCCTGCTGGAACGAGAACACGGAAGCACTCTGGAAAGACTTCCAAGCCACTGGAAATCGCGACACAGCACACAAAGTCATCGCATCACTTGACCAGGCACGAAGAGATAAATGGGAAGAAACCGTCCAGAAAATGAACTTCACACACTCTAGCAAAAAAGCATGGCACTTGGTGAGAAAGCTGACCGATGGCTCTACCACGACGAAGGCTAAACCTATTGTGAGTCCCAACGCTATCGCTGACAGGATGGTCAAGCTGTCTAAGGCACCCAACCACAAGGCCCACTCGAGGAAGATACGGCTAGAACTTTCGGCACTCAAATCCAGCGCCGCGCCTAAGAGTGATTACAGTCGACCTTTCTCCGCAGATGAAGTTACTCGGGCATTGAGTCACATTTTTGCAGGGAAAGCCTGCGGGGAGGACGGAGTCTTTCCCGAGTTCATGATACACAGTGGACCAAAGACCCGTGCATGGATGGCAAAATTCTACACGGCTATTATGGACTCTGGTAAGATGCCTTCTACACTCAAACGGTCTAAGGTTATTGCCATTCTTAAGCCTGGCAAACCTAATGATAGAGCAGACAGCTACAGACCGATTGCCCTCCTCAGCGTTGTCTATAAGCTTCTGGAGAGATTGGTGTACCACAGGATCCACGACACCATAAATGCAATAATTCCGGACGATCAAGCTGGTTTCAGGCCGAACCGAAATTGCTGCGACCAAGTATTGGCACTCACAACTCATATAGAGAACGGGTTTAACAAACAACTCAAATCGTCAGCGGCCTTCATCGACCTAACGGCAGCGTACGACACAGTCTGGCGCCAGGGATTGCTCTACAAGTTGCTGAAAATTATTCCTTGTATGAAAATATATCGGCTTATCGAAAACACTTTAACTAATAGGCCAGTCCAAGTCTTCCTTGGAAAAGAAAGTAGCAGTGTTAGAGTTTTAAATAACGGCCTTCCACAGGGCTCCGTTCTAGCGCCCCTACTCTTCAATCTCTATATGCATGACCTGCCTGATACCTCCTCCCGGAAGTTTGGATACGCCGACGATCTAGCTCTTATCACACAACACCGAAACATAGACGCGTCAAAACCAATCCTCGAGAAGGACCTGGCTGCACTGGATGACTACTTCAGCCGATGGCGCCTGTGCCCTAACCCAACTAAAACGGAGGTGTGTTGTTTCCACCTGAACAACAGGCTAGCTGGCGAAACTCTTAGTATCAGGTTCAAAGGTGCAATCTTGAACCACAACCCGAACCCAAAATACTTGGGAGTTACGCTAGACAGAAGCCTAACATACAAAGTTCACCTACAGAAAGCTGCAAGCAAACTCAAGACCAGGAATAACATAATCCAAAAACTCACGGGAACCACTTGGGGAGCCACTGCATCCTGCCTTCGAACTACGGCTCTGGCTCTGGTTTACTCAACGGCTGAGTACTGCGCCCCAGTCTGGATGAACAGTGCACATACTTCAGCTGTCGACACGCAACTAAACCAGACACTCCGACTAATTACCGGATGCTTAAAGCCTACCCCAGCCCACTGGCTCCCTATTCTGGGCAACATAGCTCCTTCACACCTCCGTAGGAACAAAAGCCTTCACCAAGAAGCCATCAAAATGCACAGTTGCTCTAACCTTCCCATCCACCGAGACCTCAACGAGATGAGCATAAAAAGGTTAAAGTCCAGAAACCCTCCTGCCCTACAGATGCCCAATCAACAAACCACTTGGAGTTTGGCGGAGGCGTGGCAAGCGGAATGGGAGCACCATGGGGACCAAATAAACCCTCTCATCCATCTCTCACCTCGAACACCTCCTACCGGCTTCAAAGAGCCCCGCCGCGTATGGTCCGCCCTTAACCGCTTTAGAACCGGAATTGGTAACTGTGCACACCACTGGCACAAATGGGGCTGGAGCGCCTCGCCTGCCTGCGACTGTGGATACCCAGACCAGACCATCGAACACATAGTGCTGGAATGTCCCCTCACAAAATACACGGGCCATGTGAGTGACTTCAATATCCTGGCTGAAAAAGCGGCTGCTTACCTGAGTAGGGCGAAATTTTAATTTTAAGTTTATTTTTGTATCCAGTGACATATAACGAAGCCATACGATAAATAAATAAATATTCCTATAGCCGCGTTCCTATTGGTTGATAAAACCAATATAAACAGATCTCTAAATTATTACGAAATAGAGATTACAAACAGAATCACTGTTTTTTTAAACCTGGATATTATGTTTGGCATGGAAGGCTATGTTGAATACGGTAACAATGTTTAATGCTTTGGTTTCGAATCCAGAGATAAATATTACCCCCGTGGGGTAATACTAATATTCTATCAAGGTAATAGAGCTTTGGTAGACAATGAAAGCCAGAAAGCCACGAGGCCACGACACATAAGAAAGAATGAGGGTAACAAAGATGTTAACATACCAGAAGCCAAACAAGCCAAATACAAGAAGTTCGAAGTTTGATCTTATAAAGAACAAATTTGGCTTTAAAAAGCGAAAGAGTAAGTCGACGTTAATTGTATTTTGTGCAACAGGTACATATACATAATAACTATAATAAGGGTTCTTATAATTCAAGGACCGAAGTTACAAAACTAAACGAAGTGAAGTACCGTTGCACACAATGTTTTTTCTAAGACAGCAAACACTAAAATCTCTAAAATTATAAATAAAATCAAAGTAAATATTTGTTTGTAGATCTTTGTCTAGAACTCAGAATTTAAAAAAAAACAACACTTGCATAATATTGTAAGAATATTCCTAAGAACACTGATGTTAGGATTCTAAGAAAACTGCGCCGCACTTCTTGTGAAGTTGATTTCGATCTCACTAGCAGTCATTTAATCTACAAATGTGCCATTCTCATCCAAAAGGGTACTTATTGTCTGTTGTCAATAAGGCGCTATTTGCATATAGCTTCAATTTGAAATCAACCTAATCGGAAAGCGACAATGTGGTACCTTTTGGTTGAAAACGTCACAAATAAGAGTGCTGGAGTAGAAAAAGATATCCATGTTTATTCTTTTACCCCTTAGGTACTCCTTTATAATATAATATATATTTCATTTCGACGTAGCTAGAGGATATGGCGCCCGGGGCAGTCACCAAATTTGCGCCCCCTGATGACTGACAAAAATTTCCCTGCTGCTGCCTTTTGCCCATTTTGGCGCCCCCCTTGGATGGCGCCCAGGGCACTTGCCCCCTCTGCCCCCCCCCCCCCCTCCCTAGTTACGCCACTGATTTCGACTGTACAACACAACTGTGAATGATTGTGAATAGCAGTACAGTTATTTATAATCGAAAGCATTTCTAGTGAATTACGTCGTCTTCTAGTGTAGGTACCGTCCTCGACACAGTTGATTAAACATTTGCATTGTCAACTTTATTGCAAAGAGATAAGGTCCACCGATGGACAGTTAATAATTTTATTAGTAGATCGTTTTGTCCAGAGAAATATTTTATTATTGCGCAGTAAATAGTGTACATAATTTAGTCATAACTCCTGAAAATAGATATGACGGAAATGTAAATTGAAATAATGAATGACGTAAAGAAATGACATGTCTGTTAGTAAAAAATTCAAAGCTTTTTGTGTTATTTCTGTTGGCAATTCATACAATTTGTGTAACGATATATTTAGTAGCAACTGTCATAATGTATGAATTTATTTAAAGTACAACCGGACCATTACAGCATTTAAACATTACGAATTAGAGTTTGCATTAATATTTGTCTGCACAAAAAGGTACGTCTTTCACTATTCTGTCTTTTTAGATTCAGAAGAAATAAAAGCATTTCATTTTGTTATCATTCGTGCGTGCATTTGTCTCGTACTTGCCCTTACATGCAATGGTGCGACAAAGAAGCATAGGCAAATGATGATAAAACAACATCATTTAGATATCATTTTTATGACAAAATGTAAGTTTGGATTGCCCTCCCGAACGTTTTCTGTTCAAAACTTGTATGGTTTTATTTTAAATCACCATCTCAACCCTAGCTGCAGAGACAACTAGGCCGTAAAGCTCTTTATTGTTGAATGCGCCTGCCTGCAACGCAATTCAAAGTTAGATAACAACCCCTGTTCTATAGGGGAGTAGGTAAATCTAGGACGCAATAACTAGACTAGAATAATCTTAGTTCCAGTATTCATTGAGTTGTGTGCCTGAATGTCTGGATTATGGAACGTGATTGTTGCGCAGTCTTTTTTCTAGAATGGTAGTAAACAAGCACAAGTGTAAATGTTTTTGAAAATACAAAATCGCTTTGAAATATAAAGATAAACTCAAATAAAGCTACACTGGCTCTAAAGGGGCCGACTGATTACCAGTCCGCCGGACTATAACGAACTGTCAGTTGTTCGGAACTTTAAAATTTTTGTTCTAACTGACAGGCTGATATCGTCCGGCGGACTGATAATCAGTGGCCCCCTTTACCCTACACTTCTGCCCAAGAAGTATAATCTCTCCTGAAATGGAGGAGAATAAAATATGGGACCGACAACGAACTTTCAACTCGACGGGACACATCTTTTCAAAACAACATCTTTATTAACAGTTCATGCATTAACAGAAAGTCCAAAATAGTGTATGCCTTAAGTTCAATAGAGCAATTATAACAGAAAAACGAAAAACTACAGAAATGGAAAAAAAACCTCAATTACTGTCATGCCATTTTGAAACATTAAAAGTAATCAGGCGAGCAAAACGCTTCCGGTAGCAAGTTAGTATTAGTAGTATTTAGCGTTGGAGTTGAACACATGCAGAAAAACCGGCCAAGTGCGAGTCTGACTCGCGCACGAAGGGTTCCGTACCATTACGCAAAAAACGGCAAAAAAATCACGTTTGTTGTATGGGAGCACCACTTAAATATGTATTTTATTTTGTTTTTAGTATTTGTTGTTATAGCGGCAACAGAAATACATCATCTGTGAAAATTTCTACCGTGAAGCTATCACGGTATTCACGGTTCATGAGACATCCTGATGACAGACAGACGGACAGAGGAGTCTTAGTAATAGGGTCCCGTTTTTACCCTTTGGGTACGGAACCCTGAAAACTGAGAATTGTGGGAAATAATTAATTATCCGCTACGTTATTTGTAGTTCCTAGTTCCTAATAGTGTCTGACACACTAACAATTGTGCGAAATGAGTTTTATGCGTAACATTACATTAGGACAATCAATTATTATGCGACCCAATATAGACCCGGTTGCGACGCATGACGCAACCCCGCAGGACATGCGCAGTGTCAGGACTGTCAGGGAGTCAGCCGAGGTACCGCCGGAACTTCCCCTTCAGCCAGAACTCCTCCTTGCTGAAGGAGCATATACATTAAGCAGTGCACCGAACAATATACATGTCTTTAGCCAAGTTAGATCATAAATATTTACCAATAGAATAAACTGCCGAATATATTGGAAACGTGTTGCCAGTTGGCAATTGGTTTTATTGACCACTTCCGGTGTAGGATGTGGCAATGAGCCAGTTAATTGTTTCACCAATTACGTTAAACTCATGGAGGATTAATTACTCTCATATGGAGACAATCAAATTTTGCAAAATATTTTACGTAGTGATATTTGGCCAAAGTTGTGCTTAGGTATGCCTGGCTTTGCCACTTTTGATATTGACTGCTGTGCATTACTTACTTTACTCTTTGACATACATGCTTTCACGAAAGCTTATCATTTATGTATTGAAATAAAGAAAATTAAAGAAAATTTGGTAAGATTTTACTGTCTCGAATGAGATTCGGACTCGCGACACCGAACCAGCCCACCGCTCACAACTGAGCTACCAAAGTTACGATTTCGGCGCTTATGATTCCGGTGGACTGATGTCCAAAAGCCTATGAATCTCTCTTGAAAACGACATTTTATTTAAATCCTAATTTCGTAATCAGACAACAGAGAAAAATATGTGAGAAATATGTAAGAACAACACATGCTCCATGTACACAAGAAGCAAAAGGATAAGGATCCTTCTCTGATAGAAAGCTACATATTTTATTAAGGAGTAGTTAACATGACACGAGCCCTCATCACATTAATACAAGGTCACACGTTGACTGTCATTAAGTCATAATCATTATACACGTCATACGTCACCGCGCTTACGTCAGAGTTAGCTCATCGAAGTCGCCTGACCGACCGGTCCAACTAAATGTAGATAGATGCTTAGAAGTCTTAGAACCTTATACAGCTTAGATGTTTTAGGTTTCTAATTCCTAGCCTAACTAGCAAACTGAAGTTAAAAGCAACGTATTTAAACTATATCATAGGTAGAGTGGAATGTAAATAAATATCATAGGACCATCTTACACAAATCAGCCTAGATTGAAGCAAAATAAAGCAAAGCAAAGCTTGTGTTGTGGGCTTTTCTGTAGAGACAAGCTTTCTGTTTGTTCATGATCATGATTCAAACAGGAATCAAAATTTATTTCACGTATGCCTCGTTGATGAGTAAAGCATGCCTTTACTTAACTCAATCTCGCAACTTCACAAGGCAAACAAAATATCATTTGAATATCCATCTTCACACATTCACTACTCAAAACTTGACTTGCAACTTCGATCTTTATTCCAAGCACTGAAAGCCGTTTTCTTGGCTACAGTTTTACGAGTATTGATAAATAAAGTTTAGGCTGTTTGTAAACAGATTGGTTGTTGCAATACCAGTGGTTTACTGCCGGTTTTGTTTGCCTGTTTGACATTAGACATGGCTACAATCACACCGTGAGGCAGTAGCTTAGTAACGTGGACTTCGATAGAAATGGCAAATAATCAAAGGAATAGGGAATATTAAGGGGGCGCCACTACCACAATCTGAGGGTTTATCGCAAAACAGGAAAATCGCAATTTCATTCATCTCTGTCACTCTTGCATATTCGAGCGATAAAGAGGCAGATAGCGAAATTTCGGATTCGCGTTTCCCGGTAGGTCCTCTGTAAACAAACCGCCTTGATGCATCAATGATCAATGTCATATTTTATTATCTCTGAAAACTTGTCAAAAACCTGTTAAAGGTAGAGTACCTTTTTTATTTTTTTATTTTATTTATTTGAGGCTAGTGCTGCACTCTGGTGGCAGAACATTGCAGTAATACCCCTATACAAAACACTGTCCTTGAGCTCCATCGTCGTCGAATAAGCTCTTGAGTAGGTACAAATTTAATAGGCGGCAATAAATAAATCGAAATCGAAGGCGGCTGGGCAACATTTCCAGTAGAGTCGGACAGTGTTAGCCGAACGTTAATTGCAATTAACCATTAACCAGTACAAATTGCACCGTAAACCGTAACGGACGGTTACAGTTTACGGTTCAATTTGTACTGGTTAATGGTTAATTGCATTAATGTTTCGGCCAACACTGGAGTCGGACATATCGACACAAAAAGGCATGGCAGTATATAACACGTATTTCTTTCCTGGCGTCCACTGGCTCGTTCGGTGGACGACATTCGGAAGATTGCAGGTCACTTCTGGATGAGATTGGCTCAGGACCGGGATACCTAAGTGGTGTACTCGAAGAGAGGCCTTTGCTTAGCATTGGGTGATACAAGGCTGATATTTATGTTATGATGATTTCTTTCGAAATTAAACTATCCTGAGACATATTTCAAAATATTTAGATCACTACGGTTTCACTCAACTAGTATTTTTAGTCGCTTTTGGCGACATGTTTCGGACTCCGAAACATTTCTTTCCTCGCCAAGAGTCGCAAGTTTTTGGTGACGGTGTGACAAGCGGCCGTCACATACGATCCGCTCTCTAATTGAAGCGTTTTCGTACAAAGCTTCTATTTGCGTAAGCATTAAATTTAATTACTGATTTACTGTCTTGCGCAGTCCAGCGGTCACTGAGTACAGAAATCGAAGGTCTTACGTGTCGCAGTGGGAGTATTTAACGCTCCAACATCATTTTCCTCGCGTTATCCCGGCATTTTTGCCACGGCTCACGGGAGTATGGGGTCCGCTTGACAACTGATCCCAAGAATGGACGTAGGCACAATCTGCACAGGACCGGGATCAGTGGCGAGCAGTCGCTACGCCAGAGGAGTAAGTAAATAAGTAAGTTTCTAGTACGTACTAGTTAATTTATTAGTAATAGTTCTGAAAGTTTGATTAGTGATACAGCTATTACGGTGGGCGGAATCGGAAAAACAGGTGACTTAAGAGATTGGCTGAACTCTGAATACCTGATTACTCATAATAGTCTGTCGGTAATCTGATATGATAACGCAAGGATTAGTTGTAAAGAGAAAGATAATTTTGAACAC
This sequence comes from Cydia strobilella, assembly GCF_947568885.1. NCBI lineage: Eukaryota > Metazoa > Arthropoda > Insecta > Lepidoptera > Tortricidae > Cydia > Cydia strobilella. The sequence goes on along the minus strand of NC_086063.1, from coordinate 10,296,724 downwards.
CTCGCCCGCTTAACAACTTCTGCTGCTGACTGTACCATCGTCGACAATGTCAGTGGGGGGCTGGGGGACACTCCTCATTTCGGGCAAACTCGGCTCCATTCGGCTCAGCATCGCTACGAGCAATGGGGTTGGCCGGTCGAAATAATTAGCAGATGGCGCCAGCATAGCTTGCCCTGTCAAACCCTAGAATTGTGTAAAATTTTTGTTTTTTTAATGCCCTGGATGCCAGCCCTTTAAGCCAAATCTCATAGAAAACGGGGCAAGCTATGATGGCGCCATCTCTGCAAACCCTTGACAGTTGCCAACCCCATTATTAGGGTTGGCACAACTTGACGTCCCTTCGCGTGCAAGACCACAGACAAGATAATGGCTTGAATTTTGACAGCCCTAAATAGCCGAAAGGGACAGCGTGATACGACCCTGAATCGCTGTCAAACTTCGGGTTTGGTTGAAGTGTCCTTTCTGTACAGTAGTACTATTACTTATTCTGTGGCAATGTTTAGAGTGCATGAGCTAAGTGAGATAACGCAAAATTGTAGATCTTACATTGCATTTTTACATATTATAATCAAGGTCAAATACTATGAAACAGAAGCAAACGAAACTAGACTATATTTGCAAGGGCACTAACGGCAGACTCAACGTCTTTGGCGGTCAAAACGTTCATGCTGAGGTTGATAGAAAATGTGTGGGTATTTTAACTCCATCACCCGCATCGCTGGCCATACACACTAGGGTGGGTATGCCTGCGCAGTTTTGCCAACTGCACAGGTAAAACTTAGCGTGTGTGGCATTCGACTGCGCAGTTTTCTAACCAGCTTTACCTGTGCAGTTGAACTGTGCAGGCATACCCTAGTGTGTTTTTTCTATACTACGTCGGTGTCAAACAAGCATACGGCCCGCCTGATGTTAAGCAGTCTCCGTAGCCTATGTACGCCTGCAACTCCAGAGGAGTTACATGCGCGTTGCCGACCCTAACACTCCTCTCCCTCGAGCTCTGGCAACCTTACTCACCGGCAGGAACACAACACTATTAGTAGGGTCTAGTGTTATTTGGCTGCGGTTTTCTGTAAGGTGGAGGTACCTCCCCAGTTGGGCTCTGCTCTAGATCTGGAATGACATCGCTGTCCTGTGCCCTACCACACAAAGCGAGATGTCATTCACAGTGCCCATACCTCTCTTTTAGACGTAGTTTAAGGACATACCCGGGTCCAAAACGTGTATGGCCAGCTTTAGACAGGTGGCTGAATAGGGCGCGGCGCGGGGCGGGCGCCGAGCGCGCCGCTCATCGCGCGCAAAACGCGCATGTGGAGCCTTGAAACCGCCCCGAGTCTTGTATGGAACTTTTTTTTTTACCAGCTGTCAATACTCGTATCGTAGGTCATGTCATGAATTAATTATGCTGAACTGAGGCTTAAGCTTACCTTACTTACGCTGAGGCTTACCCATCCGTTTAGCACTCTATTCGTATTTGACTATCATTAAAACAATGGCTAAACAATTTGCTGTTTTGGCCCATTCTTTACGCGACCACTAATTGCCTTTGTTCTGCTAATTAATCGTAAAGACGAACAATCAGTGTAAATTAGACGAATCCTATTGTTTTTGTTTCAAGTGGGATACAATGGGAAGTAAATTACTATAATAAATGGACGTAGTAAACGTTGGCGGTTGTGAAGAATAACTAAAAAAATATTACATTTTAGTACGCAACAAAAACACATTAAGCACCATTGAAGTTTGCGTCAGTCCGCCAACGCGTGCTCACGTTGAAGTTCCTCGGTATAGAGCGAAACATGTCGAGCAATCTTCGGCTTATGTCTGTGTCTCACGGAAGTTTTGTTATTAAAATTGGTTTGAGTTGCTTCAAAAACAAGAAATCTACATTATTAAAAAAATTATAAATAATTAAATAAATATGGGCACTTAAATTTGTAATGGGAAAATTATTATAATATTTATCCGTTTTCTCCTTACGTTTATGCATCTTAAACAAGAAAACAACGCAATGGAAACGATGAGAGCATTAAAAACAAGACTAAGGCCTTAAGGCTGCCTCTCCACTGAGGCGAGGATGAAGATATGAGAGTACACGTGCGGGAATATATGTACAGTCGTAGGCAAAAATATCGATCCAGACATATGGATCAAAAATATGTGAACACGACTTTATTGTCTAAGATTTAAGAGCGTTCACATATTTTTGAAACTTTGGGAATGTTTATATATTTATGCCCTTGACTGTACCAATAAAATATAGGATTATTTGTAATCCACATCTCTTTTTCTTGATTACAACACAACTACAGACCTGCAACAAATCGCACGCGATTTTAATGAATTACCAGCTACCTATGAAGATGCAACGAAATCAATCGATCGGCCAAATGCCATAATGGCTCCTCTACACTATCGGCGATGATAAGATGACTGGCGGGCACGATAGTGTAGAGGGCATACTCGGCAGTCGACGTCAGTCATCTGGCGGTCTACCATCGCCAATGATCGCCTGCCTGCGACCCGTGAGTTGTCCAATTTTTGGGCACGCATCAAAGGGAATCACCGGGTGGTTGCGTTTGCGTTGTATAGTCGAAGGCAAAAATATCGATCCAGACAAATGGCTCAAAAATATGTGAAATTGTGAACACGACTTTATTGTCTAAGGCAGGATCGGCAACCTTTTAGCAGCCAAGGGCCACATAGTAGTTAACGAAATTGACGCGGGCCGCACTTTGGTAATATTTATGACTTTATCAGGTATTGTCGTTTGTCAAAATTATATACAAAATAGCCAGGGAGGCTCGCGGGCCGCAAGTGAGAGGTTCGCGGGCCGCATGCGGCACGCGGGCCGCCTGTTGCCGACCCCTGGTCTAAGGTGTAAGGTGTAAGAGCGTACGTGCGTATATTTTTTAAACTTTGGGAATGTATATATATTTATGCCCTTGACTGTACAGGCGATCATATGGATGCTTGCACGATGATAGACGATGATACTATCAACGATCATAGAGGAGCCATAATGTAACGCAAGGAGTATGCGATTAAGAGTGAGGTTGTAGAGGCCCTGTATATTTTCATCACACCGACCCCCAAAGGTGCGAAATGACCTCTATTCCTCAAACAATAAGGTGCTAATTTATTACTCTTTGTTAGGCCAATGGACATTTTCTTTGTTTCAAACGCTTGTGGTAATGGTAATGTTATGGACGTTATGGTTAATAATTAACATAGTTAAGTTGGTATTGTGTATGCAATCAAATTAAATAAGTTTCATAAGTTATAAACAGCAACACATTTGTTATAAGGTTTACTTACGAACTATCAGTTAACAGTGTGGGCGATAGTATTGTGATTAATTGATTATTTGAAGAAAACAGCAAGCAGAAGTAAATCTTATTAATACATTGTATTGTATGAACTGTAGATAATTGTAATTTTGAATGATACAACTTTTTAACTGAAAGAAAATTGGGAAAATCACTGCCGTCTGAGCTCTAAGGCGTATAAAATAAAGAGTTGGAAGGATTCCCCGGGTTCTGTAGATTAGTCGGACTATAGTAGACGCAAACCAAAAACCAAACTGACGACCGGGATCATAAGAACTATTATACAATCTGTGACCGGGGTCATATAAATAACTAGAGCCTGACCAGGAATATATGATCACGCGCCATGTTGCGGAATTTCAATGGAACTATTTTTTCATACTATACTGAACTGTCACCCTACATACAAGAGTATGAACAGCGCCCTCTTGACAATGATCATATATTACTGGTCAGGCTTTATGTCTCTCACCGTTTTTTTTTAACGAGTGGGAATGCACTAACGCATTCCCCCCGGCTGCGGGAAGGCCTTTCGTAAGGGGGTGTGTGGGAGTCGCCGCTCCTTTTCTCTCCCCTGGGGAGGGGAGGGAGAGCTTGACCGTACCCACTCCAATCCTGCGTTTCACCCTCTTTGCCCCTCCCTACCTACGACCACGCGAGTGTGCATGAGAAGTTTGATGTCCAAAATCCGGCCTCCGCCACTGTAGGGCTTGGTCAACTTTTTCTTTAGTAAATGACGAAGGGTGCTTCACTATTCGAAGCGGTGAATTGTTTTTATTTTCACGACATATATGCGGGCGACGTCGCGGGCAGAGACGGTTGGATACCCCTGACTGACTGTATCTCAGCTGCCCTTCACGGCTTGTTCACTTCACTATGAATCACGAGTACAGTCGCCATCAGATATATCGGAGCAGCCGAGGTGCTCAAAAATATCTGAACACGCACTTAACGCCTTGACAATAGAGGCGTGTTCAGATATTTGTGAGCGCCTCGGCCACTCCGATATATCTGATGGCGACTGTACAAACAGCAATACTTTTAACTGTCCATCGGTGGACCTTATGTCTATTGTAATAAGGTTTACGAACTGTCAGTTAACATTGTGGGCGATGGTACAGTAAGCATCGACAGTAGCGGATGGAATAACACGCCAAAACTATGTGCCACCCTTTAATCATAATACAATAAGAGACAGTTTGCAACCACACTAATTGTCTTGACCTTATTGTCGATGGCGGTTACGCCGGACAGCGTCGCGCGGCATTGTATTTATATCGGAGCATCGTTTATAATGGCGTAAGCGCCATCGACAATAAGGTCCTTTTTTATAGAAAATACCACACATATCTCTTTATAAAGCTTTCAGAAATTGGTAGAGACTTTTGACTCTTAGTCTTTTATTGCGGGAAGTCTAAGTATAACCTACATTTTTAACTGACTGGTAAGAGGGCGAGATTGTTTACGAATGTATTACTAAGATAATTCTATGAAGCAACCCTCTACACATTCATTGCCAACCTTTAAATCTAGGAATTTCCAGATTATTAGGGCTGCACAAGTTGTACAACATACAATATTAGCACAGTATACAGCCATGACGTAACGCGTTTAATTGGACGGTTTCACTTAGATCTGTGATATGCCTACGCAAGAATCCTTGCGCGCACGCACCGCCGAACTGAATCATCGTGGAACCTTGTCATAATACACGTAATACCGCGTATACACATGCGAAGTCGGGAGGCGAATGTTGAACGCGAATATGATATGCGGAGTTGTCGACGCAAGAATAAGGTAAGGAACAGCGGAAAAAGAACCGGTTATATTTTAAAACGCTAGCATGGCGTATATCGAGACGAGTGCGAACCGAAACGTACTTACCTGGGTACGTAACGGTACTATCGTAGGATAATAGGAAACAGGCTATGGATAAAGACGAGTGGAGAACAATGGGGAGGGGAGACCAACGCCGCTAAGGCGACTTTCATAAATTAGATATTTATTCCCGGTTACATCTGCTGCATGCATCCAGAAAGGTGGGCTAATGTAGCTACCAAGTGGATACCAGAAGAGGTACGCGGACGCTGCAGGCCCAGACGGAGATGTCGGGACGACCTAGACACCAACGGGCCGGAAGAAGCATCTAAACCGAGAGCCGTAGAGGGGCCTTTGTCCAGCAGTGGGACACCAGAGAAGGCCTTTTTGCTTTTACTATATTCACAGATAGATATAATTCCGTAATACAGTCTAAGGAAAAAACGTGCCTCGAAAATCAAGAAAATTTGATTCTCGATCAGATGGCACCACTAGTTTTGGCCTACTCTCGTATAGAGGGCGTTGACGGTTTCGTTTGTTATTTAAGAATTTTAACGCTTATTAGTTAAAGAACATGGGTCAAAATCATATAAAAATAATTAATGCAAATAAAAAAAATCATTTATCCATATTTAAATACATTTTATTGTATTTTTATAACGATAGATGGCAGTGAATTTACTGTGGTTACAAAATTTACTATGACAGTACCGCTCTATCCTATGATATCCTCTTTGCTATATTGGAAAAACGAATGTCTCGCGATTCGCAATGCCACTCGCACGCGTATGTATCTCTATAGTACAGACAAAGAATCCAATTTCCTACCCATTTTGTACTTTGTCCCAGTGACAATAGTATAAGTTCTCTAGCAAATTTCATATTGATTGTAACTGTGACAAGGTACGAAATGGGTCGGAAATTAAATTATTTGAATGTATTGTGAGTATTATGACCATGATACTTACATCAAATGAAAATATTAGATGACTAAGATAACCTGAATAGCTAGGTCACTTACGAAAACCTGTGTTGTTTAGATAACCAAACAGACTGTAAAATTATGCACCAATTATGTTATTCAATGCTCATAATAGTCATAATTCCATTTAAGTAGGAGCAATTAAAACATTGCGAACATGAAACTGTGCAGTTTCCATCCGGCCTTCACCACTGGAGGGCTTCGTCACTTTTTCTTTAATATATGACATCTATTACAGTTTTTAACTATGTAGTTTGTTAAGGAGTCTACAAAAATGTACTTAAAGTCAAATCACATTAGATGCAGCACGACTTTAGACCGCTGCGTATAAGCGGGCACGCACTCCCCTGTTGTAATCTATGGAATTATACGTCCGCTGTCACATTGCCTGCGTGGCATGCACGGAAATGGGGTTGCAGATTTGCCTAACCCACATCAAGTTATAAACTAACTTATTTTAAGTTGGCAAAGTTATTATTGCCATAAGGGTCTAATCAGAAAGCATCATTATCTGCCAAAGAAAGACAACATTTGTAATTATTACCAAACAACAAATACTAAAAACAGAATAAAATATTAAATATTTATTTTATATAATAAATGGTGTGCCATAAAAAAAATATGTTTATGGTCACACATTCTGTGCAGTCATCTGGTTTAACCGATTGGTTGACTGGTAGAGAATGTCTGTAGACTCTCAAGTCCGCCATTTGTATTGTCCAATTAAATAAATAACTCTAGCCAGTGTCCACAACTTTCAATAACACAAGACACAACTATTGTTTTTTCTGTATGACCTACAAGACATACCTATGTATGTGTGTGCCTCAGTAACAATTAGAAACTCACAAGGTGAAGTGAAGTCATTGTATGTTCGTATTTATATGCATATTTGCCAGGTGTATTATGTCATTCCTATGAATGTCTATTAAAGTCTGGATTCTGTCACTCTTATTTATAAATAAGTCAAGGTTTTGAGTTTACCTACTTGTCAAGAATATTCATCATAAAATTAATTATGATTTCTCTCTTTCTCTCTCTCTAAAAAAATATCTACAAATATATAAACAATACCTAATGTAAAAATTTGTAGAGCAACAAAAAAATTAGTGACATTCCTATATACATATAACTATAATGTTGAAACTATAGGTCTATGGGGTCCCAGCACGCACAAGTTGTTTGCAGAAATCGCGAAGCGCCTGGTTGACGTAACTGGTGACCGAAGAGCTGGCGGCTTCCTCACACAACGTATCAGCATTGCGATACAGCGAGGAAATGCCGCCAGCATCCTTGGTACAATGCGTCAAGGGCCTATTTTAGATTTAAGCTAGTTACTAATTTTGTTTACGTAGTACCACTGTATACATATATCTTGTATGTAAAAAAGAGCTATTCTAAACTATAATGTTGGCATAGATTTATGTTTACAAACACTTGATACTAGATAGTAACAAATAAGTAAAGCTTGTTTAAAATTGTTTATCTATCAATAAGAGATCAGAAAAAGAACCAAGCTTATGGATGCCCTAAAACAAACACTGCATCTAAAATGGATCAAAAGTAACGACTGAAAGGACAGGATCACCAGGAAAAAGATATCAGGGAAAACCAGAAAAACGCTGGTCAGTTGACATAGTTCAAATAGTTGAAAAAACAGGGAAAAATTGGATGAAACTAGCTACAGATAAAGAAAAATGGAAGGGACTAGAGGAGGTTTTCACCCACTAGGGATCAGTGAAATGGATACTTCAATATACTTACCAATAAAACACTGCATTGAAAATTGTTAAAATTTCGCTGAAATAAATAAAGCTGTAATAATAATAAAAAGTGATGAGTGACGTGATGTTGCACCGCCTACAAGTTATCTGCTTTGCCCAAAGGTTGACTGGTAGAGAATGCCTTGTAGCATTAAGTCCGCCATTTGTACATTAATTGTATTTTCTATTGTGCAATAAAGATTAAATAAATAAATTTAAAAAAAGGCAAAGAAGGGGCAGCATAGAATGTTTTTGATGGTTTGGCACCAACTTTAAAAACTACGTAATTACCCTACCCGGACGGTAACTAATTTTCTTATTATTAGGTATTAATTACTTTTTGGCAGAAATCTGCTTTACGATGAGATAGGGACTGGACAAGGATAAGGATTTATTTTGTGCTTTTCAGTGGGTTGGTTTTTCGAAGGTGGTTCCCTTTTTTTAAAAAAGAAATGAAATTAGTTTTTTTTTTAATCTTTTTTTTGTGTCAATATGCCAGGAAATGGATGATTTAGTCCATTGATTTTGAAATTTTATCAATTGACAGAAAGCTATCATTACAACATCTCTAAAATTATGTATACCTACTACATTTTAGCAGGCTAACATTGACAAATTCTCACAATATTCATTAAATTCTTTCAATCTTACCAATGGGATAGTCATAAAGGATGCCCCAATCTGTTTTTTTTTAAATCATGATTTTACTGTTTGGCCTCACCTGGGGCCAGTTACAGATTGCGGTGTGAGTGATCAGCGTTGCGGCCTGAAGGGCCGCGACACTGCCAAGAAAGAAGGATAGAGAGCCCCAATCTGTGTATTCATTGATAACTCAAGCACTGATCTTTACTACATCCTTTACAATAGTGACGACTACAATAGTGTAATTCTGTGTCATTACACACTACAATCTGTGTGATTACTGGATACAGGCCATATCAGTTGTCATAACTGCCTGCCTGCTTATTCAATAATAATAATACAGTGATAACAAAAAGCTAAATTGCAGATGAGTAAAATGAGTGATTTTATGTGTAATAAGCATCAACACGAACTTTTACGCGTACCGTTCGGCGTGGATAGTGAAAATAAATAATTTATTCCCAAAATACGCGGCAGTGATGTCACCCGCGTCCTACGCCAGTTACCAGTTATGTCACATCCAATGAACAGGGGTCAACTCCAATTACCAACTCGACCTCTCATACAGGACTCCAATGCATTCATTATAGGTCACCGCCAAAACAATAACAATACTTTCCAAAAAGGATAGGGGACTGACAATACCACATACTTCGTCATCTATCCTGTTCTATCTAACCAAAGCTCCGTAAAGTAAACAGGGATAGAATTACGTGTCAAAACTTTAAGAAACAAAAAGTAATATTTAGAAGACACTTAAAACTATTTCAAAGTACTTTCAAGTATTAACTAAAGGGTCAAAGGGCAGTACTAACCGTTATCAAGTCAACATAAATCCAAAACAGATGTCAGGCCGATGTTACACGGGAAAACAAGACACAAAACACTGATAAAACACCTTGTTAAAAACTAGATCACAACGTAGGCACTGGGTAACACAGCATTCACTGACACAAAAGGACGGCACTAGCACTTCAGTTTATTTACAACGATGATTATTCCACGTTTATGCACACATACATTCCGGGACGTCTATCTTGCTCCTACGATATTCGGCCATTTTGCTATTGAAGAAAGAAGGCTACCTTTCGACCAATAAACAAACAGATTGCTCGTATAGTGCTTCCATCTGACGACGTATCCAACTGACTGCGTCAGTGCGTCACACAAAAAAAAGTTTGCGCTGCGTTTAGTTATTGCAATTTTGCCATTTTTGTACTTTAGCAACACTGATGATTAGTGATGAGAAATTGCCGAGAATATTTCCGATTTAAAGAATAATCTCGCCTCGGTAATGTTACGGTAACATTACCAAAACAGGCAATTTATCTACAAGCGCGTGTTTTGTTGTATAGAAACTAGATTTTTTCCAATGAAATATTTTAGAAATACAAGATTCCTTATCCTTACGTTTAAACCGGGATCATTTTACTTGAATATCATGAATTTTGCGTAAATTTCCATAAATTACCGTAAAATTCTCATAAATTGCAGGGAAATTTCCTTGATAATTTATGTTTTACTATGGAAATATGGTCTATAAGTAACATTTTTGTATGTTGTTTCTCGCAAAACCATGAGGTATTTGCTTAAAAGTTCATTGTTAAGGTCACACAATATCCTTAGTTACATAATGGCCTCAGTACTAACTTTTTTTTTGGTACAATAGTGGTACCGTCAAAAGAGCGTAACTGTCTAAGTTTCTTTAGAACATACGCTCCTCTTGTACATATGCTTCTTTAGTTTTTTTTATGGATCTTAAATTTTGTACAAATAGAAGAAAGCAAAACAAAAAAAGTATAACTAGAAAAATAATAAAAAACTCTAGGAAACTGTTGATTCAGGTTCATAATCTCTTAAGACTTTCGGTTCGATTATCTCCCCTCCCAAAATATTTATTTTAACAAAAAAAATCTTAAATACCTTTAAATCATTTTTAAAACCTTATTGAATGATGGAGCACAAATTAATGTACGTTAATTTTTCTATTAAATTTAAATTTTCAAAATATGCCTATCTCTAACTTACTTAGAAACCCGTTTAGGTATGTATTATATTTTCCGTTTGTAATATTACTCTTTTGACAACTCAAAAAAAAAAAAAAAAAAAAGCAGAAAAGTGCAATATCATCATCAAAAAATGACAATTTCCCTATCTTTCACGTTAGAAGAATATTACGGAAACATTTTCAGTAAATTACGTTACCGAAAGTTTCCGTCATGGGAAACTTTCCGCTCGCCCATCACTACTGTCGATTCGGTCCATATGTCAGAATATTTTATGTTGAACGCACTTTTTCTGACGTCACAAATGCGCGAATATTTAAAATTGACAATAGCTTTTTTGGAAAAGGAAATCAGGAAATTGTAGAAAGGCAATGTTTTAAAATCCTAACATTTACCACTCAAATATCGGACCGTGCAAATTTATTGTAAACCATGGCCATAAACTTAAGGATCAGTGTTATCCCGTTAGGAATTCTGCTGTTGATGGTAAATAAAATAATAAGACATCACATTAATTGCAAAGTTCTAATCTAGTCATTTGTACTAACATGTCGAATAGTTTTATGTTTCAGGATCTGAATGTAAACCAATTAAGGACTCCCTTGGCTCACTTACAAGTTTAAGTGATTCAGGTAAACTTTTTTTACTCCTAAAGGGCCCTCCACACTCGTGCGCGAAGCCGCGAACGCGCCGCGTAGTCTGGAGCGGGCTCAAGATTAGCGTAGTGGTTTTGATATTTTAGCACTACTTTATCTGTTTGTGTTTATCTTTACATGACGTTTTTTTAATTTTTGTTTTTCTAGAACCACAAGGATACACTCAATATTTTCGCAAAGCCCTGATGGACGCTAGCCACGTTTTAGACAACATGATACAGAAGGGTAAAATGAGACTAATGGACTTACCTTTTGAAGGCTGGGTCATGTGACCGGCTCGTAACATGGTTTTCTGTAGTTGAACCAAATGTAGTTATCAGGCATCTTCAGTTCTTATTGTGCCAATATTTCAGATGTAAAATTGTAATACGAGTGACAGCAAGTCATAATAAGAACTAGATACTGTTAATTGTTGGGCATAAACTTGACTGAGCTACATTTGGTTTGTATTATATGGCCATATTTAAATGTAATGCAACATTTTTAATAAATGCATGGCTTTTGTGCCCAAATCAAGTTCCAAGTAATGTAATAAAATAAAAAACATACTGATCACAATCGTTTTTATTTTTGATTATTATAGCTAGGTATAGTGTAGTTAAATAAATGTATTTACAGATAATTTAGATAAAATATACAAAAAAACTCCACACAAAAACTTAGTTAACTTTCAAGTTCCTCAGAAGCTAATATTTACTAAAGTACATTTTTTTATTAAGGCAAATTATTGAAATTATAATTTATAAAAATATCAGTCACCACATATTCTCATTTCAACTTTCTTCAATCTTTATTAGTTGCAATAACAAAGCTTAATTCTTGAAGCAATAGTCATTTTCCTCAGCCTGAGGCTTGCCTTCAACCGCAAACAGCCGGCTGTTTGGGTTTGCATGCCTCTGCTTATGCTTCAACAAGCAGGAATGACTCCGAAACTTAGCTTTACAAATGTCACAAGTCAATGTTGGGTCCATGTGCTGACGTCTCACATGCTCGGCCCGTCGGGATGAAGATAGAAATCTTAAATCACAGAATGAACACTTATATGGCTTCTCACCAGTATGTATGCGAGTGTGATACAGAAGAGACTCTTTCGTAACAAATTTACCCCCACAGATATCACAAGGAAAGTTCTTTTCCTGCGTATGCTTAACTGTATGCGCTTTCAATCTGCTTTGACAACTGAACTTCTTGTTACACCAACTGCATACATGTTGCTGGCCTGTGTTCGTATGTTCAAATTGAATGTGAACCCGCAAGGTGTTTTTACGGGAGTACTGTTTATTGCAAATGTCACATTTGAACAAGCCGTCTGTTGCCGATTTTCTAGCGGATTGACCACATATTCCATACTCTATATGCTGTTTGAATGTGTCTTTATTTTTGTAAACGCGGCCGCAACTTTGGCAGACAAATCGTAGTCTATGTGAGAGTTCATGTTGTTTTAAACTAAAACGGTTTTTGTATGTTTTTCCGCATTCAACACATATTACAGTCTGATGACAGTCTTTTAAATGCTGCTCTACTAGTTTGTATGAAGCATAGCTGCGCTCACATTTAGGGCATTTAAAAGTTTTCGGTGCATGTAACCTGAGATAGTGCTGCCGCAAGTAATCTAATGTTTGGAAAATTTTTAGGCATCCACTGCATTTATACGACAAATGTGTACTATCCTTGTGTAGTATAAGTTCTTTCGGCAAAGTATTTTTCCTAGGTTTACTTTTGTGTTTCTTATGTTTAATTACTGGTTCGGTATCAAGTTCAAAGTAATCAAGATCATCATTCTTCACATCTTGTACATCGTTTTTATAATTTCCTATATTAGAAACACTTTGAAACCTCTTTAAGATAGCTGACGGTGAATTCACAGGCCTCTTATAATCAAAAAAGTCTCGAGTTGTTAGATCTTCATTAAAAGAAATAAAAAGAGACTTGCAATAAACATGTTCTACATCATGTTGTATGCTATTGTCTAGATTTGTTATAGCTTTATGTAAATTTTGTGCATTTTCTTTGCATTTCTTGATGAATGTATAGGAATTTAATGCAGTTATTGCACATTCTTTGCAAACTGTGTCAAAAGCCAGGATTCCGTTGACCTGCAAAATATAAAATAAGTATTTTTATTATTTTTTGTATTGTTTTTTTCATCACACATAGTGGGGTCTTGATGCAGATGATTTATTGACCCATAGAAGAAAAAAAATAGGACAATACCTATTACACAAATCAACCTAGTCCTACACCTACAGCAACACATAAGTTTTATACATAGAAAACATCCATTTGTCATAAACCTACAAATAAATGGCCTGCGATTCAAATCCAGAGACTCAAGCTGCTGCTGCTGAATCACTACCGGTACACTAGGCTAAGCAGTCGTCAGGGGTAAGCGTGTATTGTAGAATTTGCAGACAATCTAGTGTAATATTGGAAAGACAACGTATTTTGTAACTAAAAGAATCTGCGAGATTAAGATGTTCCACCGGTAGATAAGTTATACAATAAACAATAGATTTTACACTACAATATTTACCTCATTCCCTAAAACTAAACTTAGAACCTCCGAGAGCTCCAAGTGGTTTGTGACACTATTTGTTTTCAGCACCACTTCGTCTTCTGTATGGATTGCAGCGTCGTCCACTTTGTTAAAACACAAACAGCACATGCTCTCTTTTCGTAAGAGAGCATTAAATAGAGCATTCTTGATTTCCGTCATTATTTTATAACGAAAATAGTAAACTGCAGCAGGTAAATAAACCTTTGGCAACCAAACGCACACAATTGCACACAATAGACTTTGACAATGACACTTTATTGCTTTATTGAAGTTTAAAAAAAAAAGATATATGATGTCTTCACTGTCCTTATTGAACATTCGACACACATTGAACTTGGTACAGAAAAAAAGTTGATTAATTTTAAATTCTGACAATAGAAACATCAACAGATTTAATGAAACAAAAAAAAAATACTTTGTCTAACATTAATAACAACATCAGATATATAGTAGTAGTAGTAGTAGTAGTAATCACTTTATTGTACACAACACAGGTTTATAAAAATAAATTATAGTAATGGAAGTACAAAGGCGAACTTATCCCTATAGTAGTAGTAAACTCTTTATTGTACAAATATACATATTAAAAATTACATGGTACAAATAATAAGATGTACAAAGGCGAACTTATCCCTTTGAGGGATCTCTTCCAGTTAACCTTTGAGTAGATGAGAGGAGAAAGTGAAAAGAGGGTGACAAATGTAGAAAACTGTACAACAAGGTACCAGAAAGATAAAGGATATAAATACATACAAAATTAATAGGATAAACATATAATATATAACAACAAAAAGGAATGGGGAAAATACACTAAAAATTGGAAAGAAGTAGAAAAATATAAAGCAACATACAATACAAATATAGGCACATTAATCAATCAGATAACCATAGCTTCTTTAACCTCTCCTATAAGGGATCTCTTCCAGCTAACCTATATATTAAGTATAACTTTGATTTTAGCCTTTTAGCATCTAAATGGCCTCTTTAAAATGCTTTAATTTAAATGAAACCATGCTAAAAACAAGGGATCCTTAGTCCTATCATTAATATGCTTTTATTAGTTTTCAATATCCACCCTATATAACTACTACCCTCCTTTTCCTCGTTGATGGTGTAGGCTCTTTTGGTTCTTTGATGCCTACAGGCCTGAAGGCCTTCGGCACATAATGCTTGCTACCAGGATTAAAGTGCCTTCTCTCATGTTTCCGTTTACCTGCGCCAGATTTAAATATCATGGGACAGAGTCTGCATGGAAGTGATGGTTCTAAATGCTTTCTTCTCATATGTTCCATTCGTCTTGAAGCAGAGATGAAGCTTTCATCACAGTATTCACAAGGATACGGTCTTTCTCCAGTGTGCAAACGAGTATGGTTCACCAACGCTGGATGTGTAACGAACTTCTCATTGCAAAGATCACATTGGAACCTCCGTTCCCTAGTATGCTTAACTATATGGCCTTTCAAACTGCTGAGCGCTTCAAATCTCTTATTACACCACGAACAAGTGTGTACAGCATCGTCACATCCAAACCCGTGAAGAGTGATCATATGTGAGCGTACAGCATTCTTCGTAGCAAAATGGTTTTCACAAATATCGCAAATAAACTTTCCTATATTAACTGATTTTCCTGTTCTGCCTCCTCGCTCACAAACTCCGTTGTAAATGTGATCTTTCATGGTTCGTAATGTTTTGTATACTCTGTGACAATTCTGACAGATATATTTAGATGAGATATTATGGGAGAGTTCATGTTTCTTCAAACTCGCTATGTTAGTAAAAGTTTTCCCACATTCAAAACAAATGGCATCCACATGGGAAAGACTTAGATGGTATTCTAGCAACTTGCTAGTAGCAAACTTATGATCACATTTTGGGCACTGTAATTTTTTTACTGCATGAACCCTCATGTAATGCAATCGTAGCATGGTGATACTTTCAAATGTTTTCTCACAACCATTGCATATTAGCCTTTTATTTGTACTATTTTCATGAAGCATCACACTGTCAGATAAAATTTCTTTACCTCTATGACCCTTTTTAGTATTATTTCTTTTTCCTGGCGACATGCACCAGTCACTATCAAAATCATCATCATCACCAACTGTTGGAACAATCCAGGTTTTCGATTCTTTTTGCACAGATCTCTCTATGTAATATTTACCGTTACATACATCAGAGGAAACATATTTAAATCTCACCAAAGCTTTTGGAAGTGAAGTAACTGGATTTTTATAATCGTAGTAAACCTGAGCGTCAAGACTTGAGTCTAAAGAAAGAAACATTGTCTTGCATGATTCTTGATTGCTTCTTAAGTTTTGTAAAGAAATATCTAGATTTTCAATGGCTTGTTGTAAGTTTTCAGTGTTTTCCTTGCATCTTTTGATGAACATGTAGCTTTGTATGGCTGATACAACACAATCATCGCATAGGGTTTGGAAAGCTAAATTATTCATCACCTGAAACAGAATGGGCTTATTAATTGTCTATAAAACAATAAAATTGTCACTGGTCATAAAACACGATTTCTGGTAATTGAAATCACGAAATGTTTTAAAGAATTCACATTATTGGGATCTAAAGTCCGCGGCCTAATACTTAATCTTCGACTTTACCGCCACTTAGTTTAATTTGAAAACCTATTCAATCTAAGCTTAAAAGCTCGCTCTAGACTACGCGACGCGAAGCCGCGAACGCGAGTGTGGAGTTGATTTCGCTGATTAGCGAACTAGACTCCACACTCGCGTTCGCAGCTTCGCGCCGCGATTCGCGAGTGTGGAGGGTCCTTAAAAGTTAGCAGGATCAACTGTAACTGAACAAGGATATTTACATCATATCCTAGGATATAATAGAGCACTTCAGCAAGCTTTACATTGCCAGAATCGTTCACCATCGCCTCATCGTCTAAGTAAACATGTTCAGATCCAACTGTGCCAAAACACAGACAGCACAAACTTTCCTTTTGTAATAATGAATGTAATATGGCTTGTTTTAGCGTGGTCATGATTGTGATATCAAATAACTGTTGATTATTTAATTGGTTTATAGCAAAAAATAAGACGCTAACAACATAACCTAAGCACAGACCTAAAAGTCCGCAATTATTTGACACTTGACAGTGACGTTGACGTCTTAACATCACGGCTGACGTCACTGTAGTTTCGTCTTTTTCAAATCAATCTAAGAAAAACGGGACGACACTACAGTGTTGCCACTTTTTAATTTCTACTCTTTTTGCCAGACTGTACAAACGAGCGCTTTTTCAACGTGCGGTAAAAAACCGCTTGAATCTGCTCGCACGCTAAATTCGATTTAAAGACCAAGGCTTAAAGTTGTTAATCCAACAACCCTTGATAAAAAGCGCCACCGCCATCGTGTGAATAAACTCCTATACATATATTATACTACTCTTTGTCATACGTCCATACGTCATACTCTTAGAATAATAATAATATTGTCTTCGGTTACCGCGATAGTTATAGTCTGTCAAGGGACTGTCTCATTTCAAACATAGACAGAGATAATAATACTATCTTTGTCTTACACTAGTACTAGCACCCAAAAGAAAAGGATGAGTATAGTTTTTTTGTTCTTATTTACTGACAATATTTGCTTGACCAACTATACTCGCGAAATTTACAGATCAAAAACTGCAAAAAATCACGTTTGTTGTATGGGAGCCCACTTAAATATTTATTTTATTCTGTGTTTAGTATTAATAATGTTATAGCGGCAACAGAAATGCATCATCTGTAAAATTTTCAACTGTCTAGCTATCACGGTTCATGAGATACAGCCTGGTGTCAGACGTACAGGCAGACCGACACGGACAGTGGAGTCTTAGTAATTAATTAGGTACCGTTTTTACCATTTGGGTACGGAACCCTAAAAATTAACAGTTTTAGGCGTAGTATGTACAACTTATGGTTAAGATGTGCGCTAGACAAGTGCCTGACACTTTGATAGAGAAAGATAGTCTTATTGCGATTCCTATAAGAGGAAAGAGAAAATATTAGTGCCATGCTTTATCCTTATCACCGACCGGGTGGCATCATAGGTAGGAGGCGATGGCGAAATACATAAATTTATAAGAATGAAAGAGAAAAAATCCTATGCTGCCCAAATTTTATACGAATATTCTTTCTCCTACCCCCGGTCGCTCGGTGGCGCGTCTATAACTACTTGTATATACTATGTCTATGGCGCTAGAGCATGCTCGGAGTGTTTATTAATTAAAACAAAAATCTCAGTGTAACATTTTATTAGAGATAACTTAGAACAAGCAGTTATATAAATAAAAAAAAATGATACAACACATGTAGCAACATAACTAGGAAACAAATGTGACGTTTTAAACCAAAAGGTATCACATTGTCGATAAGGTTGATTTCAAATTGAAACTATATGGAAATAGCGCCTTATTGACAACCGACAATAAGTACCCTTTTGGTTGAGAATGGCACAAATAACGACCATTTGCCCTCTTATGTAACCCCCTTTAGGTTGAGTTTTCACGCAAACGGACCCCAGGTAGCATTTATTTGTCATCGTGACGTCCGTTATGTCATTATGACGTACAAATGACGTCGTTATGACGTCGCTGACGTCACTGCGACCTGGGACGTAGAGTTAGACCAAGATAAGTCTGCAACGATTTAGATAGCACACGCAGTGCAAGTTTTATTTTAAACGTCAAACTTCTAAGAAATGATGACGTATAAATAACACTTTCACTGCGTGTGCTATCTAAATGATTGCAGACTTATCTTGGTCTAAGTCTACCACATTTTTGGTTAGAGTAAGGCTAAGCACGCACTACGATTTTTGCTGCAGAAATACAACACTACAAAACACACTAACAAATCACAACACTAAAAAACACTAAAAAATCTACTAACTAGTTTAAGTTACCTACAACATAATGTTTCTGTGTTTTTTCCATTGCTGTACTATTTTGTGTCTGGTAATAAACGTATTTTTTTTAATGCATCGGATGTGTCAGTGCGCGCATATACGACAAAAAGTGTGACGTTTTCAACCAAAAGGTACCACATTGTCGCTTGTCGATAAGGTTGATCTCTAATTGGAGCTATATGGAAATAGCGCCTTACTGATAAGCGACAATAAGTACCCTTTTGGTTGAAAATGGCACATCTTGATCATAAAACCGTGTCGCAAAAATTAAAATAGTAGTGCGCGCTTGTCCTAAGCGCCTTATTGATGCGCTGACAAAACGACCTTCTATTTGAAACCGACACATTTAGTGCGCAATAGCAGCACTAGCAGCAGTTGTCTCATTCTCACTTCATTGAAAAGGTATAATCACAAAGGCAATGAGTTTTAAATAAATAAGGACTTTAATGTAATGACAATAAGATATAGTTTTGCCTTCGTGAAATTAATCAAATATATGACTGAAAATGTAAAAAAAAACTTGGTATGGGATGCTTTGGTACATGTACATACACTATTTTTATTTAATAATTTTTGTACCCAGATATTTATGAACACTGTTCGCTTTTTGTATCTAAGGGCCTACTGCCAAAGCCAAAAATTTAAAAACATTAGAGTCAGACCAAGTTAATTTGGCAGTGATTTTGATAGCACACTGTGCTACTTCTATGAAATTATTACTTTTACCAGAGGGCGAACACGCTATACATCAAAAATCACTTGCGTTTCTATGTGTGAACGGCACGTCTGTACACGCGGCATACGTTATTGTGTAAGTGAGTTGCTTAAAACTAGTACAGAACGGCCGGCAAACGGCCGTCAATCTGCTGTCGCGGGGCGAGGGCATTCGAGTCGGGGCGGGGCGGGGCGTGGCCGTTCTGTATGATAATACTATTACTTATTCTGTGCATTTACTTAACACTTGCACAGTCTCTGCTATCAAAATCGCTGCCAAATTGGCTTAGTCTGACTCTATCTGCATCTCTGTCGCTCGAATATGCAATAGTGATGAGGTAGATAACATTTTTTTTAAAGTTGGCAGTATGCCTTCCGATCACGACTATAGGTACAGTCGAAGGCAAAAATATTGATACAACACAAAAATTGACAAATGAAATGGCTCAAAAATATGTGAACACCACTTTATTGTCTAAGTTGTAAGAGCGTACACATATTTTTGAAACTTTGGGAATGTATATATATTTATGCCCTTGACTGTACTATAAAACATGTGAGACATATTTGTGTGATAAACTCATATATTTGATTTAATATATAATCAACAATGAAGGAGATATTGAGTATATCTTAATCTTAATAGTTTTTCAGGGATTACCGGTTTTTTAAAAATATATACGTTTGTAAAATATGCCATTTAGAATGAATGCGACGTAGATCATTAAATGGTAAAAATATACAATCAACATGATGAGATTTACCGGTTAATAGTCCCTATTATTAGTGACTTTCCTATACATAATACAACCGTAATGCATCTACCACAGACATGTAATATAAAATAGACGAGCAAAGTCAAAACTGTTATGCCGTTTACATTTCGTTAACATTTGTTATAAAAAGTCATTGTAATAAATATGGAAAAATATGAGAACATCTATTTTGGTTTGAGTATTTCATAACTACTAATTAAGAGCAAATGAACAAATAATATAATATAACTCTGCTACTATTAGGGCAAATAATATAGTTGATTTTGATAGTTTACTATTGTAAAATTAAGTTAAATTAATGCATGTCACGTTTGTGGTTTTAAATTCGCATTGTTTAGTTCTTTAGCACTAGATCTAGAGATAGTTTAATTGAATTGTACAAACAAGTCTTGTCTGAGCAACCATAATTATCTAATTTCAGTAGTGGAAACTGTTTTGGCTTATGTATGTATTTAAGTGTAATTATCTATATGTGTCATCTTTCGCTGTTTGTTTCCCATTATCAATAAATAAATAAAAAAACTATTATTACTAATCATAAAGGTACGATTCCAATTCCAAAAAAACAGCAACACGTTTCGTCGTTTAATTTAAGTCTTTACCAGATTTAAAAATATCCATGATTGCCACGTCATAGTCCTACAAATCTAGGTAATAATTACATTGCTAGATAATATTTGTCAGTGATAATTATCGCCTTACAATAGCCTCCTAAGGCTCAGCCATACAAGAAACGAATCCAAAATTTGGCAAAGAAATTTGAACCTTTAGTGTAGGGAATAGAGTGTATTTTGGTTTGGTCATAGTTTATTTAGGTTAAGAATTGAACGAAATAAAGAAAAGAAAAAAATAAATAAATAAAGAAATTCATCTATATTCCGACTGAAAATGATTTAAATTTCATCTAACGTAATAAGTAGGACTACTAATAGGTAGGACAGCAAGCCTTACGAGAATAAAAATTGTGCCCAACAAATTACCAAAGCGACAAAGAGGTTTTCGAGTTTGCACGTCTATTGTTACATATGTCTGTGCCTACTAAACGCAGCCCTGGTGTAACTACAATATACATTATATATAACATCTATTTCTCCTTGTTCAGAGCCTCTATGAATTCCTCCAGTCGCTCCTGGACTTGCCGGACTCGTTCTGAAAACAAAATATTATAATATATAAACTGTAATAGATGTCATATATTAAAGAAAAACCGGCCAAGTGCGAGTCGGATTCGCGCACGAAGGGTTCCGTACCATTACGGAAAAAACAGCAAAAAAAATCACGTTTGTTGTATGGGAGCCCCATTTAAATATTTATTTTATTCTGTTTTTAGTATTTGTTGTTATAGCGGCAACAGAAATACATCATCTGTGAAAATTTCAACTGTCTATCACGGTTTATGAGATTTAGCCTGGTGACAGACGGACAGACAGACGGATAGCGGAGTCTTAGTAATAGGGTCCCGTTTTTACCCTTTGGGTACGGAACCCTAAAAAGTGACGAAACTCTACAGTGGTGAAGGCCGGATTCGAACCGGCTATCTATATAAAGGTTAACTGGAAGAGATCCCTGAAAGGGATAAGTTCGCCTTTGTACAAATGATGCGTTTTTCTCTTGTTTTATGTTTCTTTTTGTACAATAAAGAGTTTTACTTACTACTACTACTATTATATATATATTTTTTTTTATTAATTCAAAAAAATTACACAGCATTACAGCGAACTAATACACTGAGAAATTTATAATAGAAAGTATTTATACAACTAGGTACCTGATACAGTCTAGAAAGGACAACAGAACAAATGTAAGAAAGAAAATCTAATACAAAATATATTTAGCTATCGCGGCTAACGCCATGAACCCCTAGGCCACCTCGCCACGGCGGTACCCGTCACAATTTCTCGACTATATGCCATCTTAGTAAGACTAGGCGTTTTTATTATAATATAGTTGAGATTTTATTTTTAAAAATCCGTGAGAAATATAAATAAATTAGTGTTACAATAGGGAATATTACGCAAAACTCTGTGTAGGGGGCGCCACTAGCACAAATTGTAAATAAACCGCCTTGATGCATCAATGTTATATTTATTCGTAACAAATGTTATTTGATATTGACTAGTATATCAAGTGGGGAGTAAGGGGAGAACGGAACCAACAACCTATCCGTCCCAATTGTCAACCTCACCTGCTCGCGCTACTGGCGGCGGTGGTATTCAACCATCGTGGTGCTCCCTGCTAGACAACAGACGAGGCTCTGGCGACCGAGCAATGGCGGTATAACCACACACCCGATCGGGCAACCGATCGGAAGAGGCAACAGCGGCCTTGGGGTCCAAATAACCCCAGAAATGCCTGGAGCAGAAGGCAACGGGAAACCACTGCTACTAGTTCCCAAGACAGTCATCATGGATAGTAACGTAATGGATGAGAGTATGTTGTGCGACCCGGCTGACGCCCGGCGCCACCCCTCCGGGATGGGTGGTGTGAAATCTGCTACCGGCCATGCCTCAGTGACGCACCAGGCTGCGCATGGAAATTATGTTTCTGGTGACACAAACACCATTAATACCCGACACCCACATCGCATTGGGACTTGGAATGTGCGTGGGCTGAACCAACCGGGCAAGCTGAAGATAGTGGAAAACGAAATGCTAAGGAAGGATATACAGCTTCTAGGACTTAGCGAGACTCACTGGAGAGGTCAAGGCCATTTTTACTCAGACACGGGAAATAAAGTTTTCTTTTCGGGACCAGAGAAGGAGAGCAGCAGAGGAGTGGCTTTTGTGGTACCACCAGAAGTTGAGAAATGTGTCCTAGGGTATAAACCTGTGAATGACCGTATTATTACTATACGATTGAACACCAAACCATGCACGTTAAATGTCGTACAGATATATGTTCCAACGGCTCAGTCCAGTGAGGAAGAGGCGGAAAGCTTTTATGATACATTAGTTACGACGCTCAGAGATATACCAAGGAGAGAAATTACGGTCATCGTTGGGGACTTTAACGCAAAAGTAGGCAACACGGCAGAAGACGACCATCTTCGTCGAGTAGTTGGGAAGTATGGCATAGGAGAACGCAACGAGCGAGGCGAACGTCTGCTCCAATTCTGCAGCGAGGAAAGTTTCTGCCTAACCAACACCTGTTTCCGTCATCACATCAGGCGACTGTATACATGGGTTTCTCCTGGTGATAGATACCGTAACCAGATAGACTACATTTTGGTAGGATCACGATGGAGATCATCTGTTATAAATGCCACTACGTTCCCTGGTGCTGATTGTGGTTCAGACCATCAACTACTGGCAGCTACCATTCGGATCCGTCTAAAGAAAATTGTCAAGCCCAAAGTGAACCCAAACCTGCGTAGAGTGGACCTAACTGGTTTTAGGCAGAGCCTAACACAACAGACAGCAAATATCTCATGCGAAGGGTCAGCACAAGACAGATGGAGTCTCCTAAAACAGGTGATTACCCAGGTTGCCAAGCAGCACATCATTAAGAAACAGGGCATGAAGGACTACATAACATCATCGACTAGCCGCATTATCCTGGAACGACGTGAGCTGAAAGAGAGAGGTACAAGTTCAGCTGCGGATCAGCAACGGTACATGGAGCTCAGTCGCGAAGTCCAAAGAAGATGTCGCCAGGACTACAATGCACACATAAACAACGTATGCATAGAGCTTGAGCAACATAACATACGTAACGAAACCAGGGACTTGTTTCGTAAGTGAGGGAGCTAACTGGGTCTCGAGGCGTTAGAACCTGTGTCATCGAAGATGAAACCGGGAATGTCCTGACAGACACGTTGCAGGTTTTGGAGCGCTGGAAGCGGTACTGCGCAGCACTGTATGATACAGGGAGTACAGAAACTGTGGTAGAGGAACTGTTACCAGACGAACCGGAGATCCTTCGTTCGGAAGTGGAAGGCGCTATCAAAGGGCTTAAATGCGGAAAGGCGCCTGGCAAGGATGGTATTCCTGCCGAACTGCTGAGGAACATGGGAGAAGTAGGAACAGTACTTATGGTGGAAATATGTAATGAGGTGTGGAGAACGGGTAAATGGCCGACGGAATGGACAGAATCAGTGTTCATCCCCTTACACAAAAAAGGATCTACCAAGACATGCGGCAATTATAGAACCATCGCGTTGATCCCCCACGCAAGTAAAATCCTCTTACATATAATTAACCAACGGCTCAACAATTTTCTCAGGAGCCAGATACCACAGGAACAAGCTGGCTTCGTGAAAGGAAAGGGCACAAGGGAGCAGCTTCTTAACATCCGCCAAGTCATCGAGAAAAGCAGAGAATTTAACTGCCCAGTTGTCTTGTGTTTCATAGACTACACTAAAGCTTTTGACTGCGTGCAGTGGGACAAGTTGTGGACTGTGTTGCGCGAGATGGGAACTCCGGAACATTTAATTGGTTTGATTCAGCACCTATATGTTGAGAACCGCTCATTTGTCAGAATCGGCACCGACTGTTCCAGTGTGTTCAAAACAAAGATGGGAGTGCGGCAGGGCTGCATCCTATCCCCGGCCCTTTTCAACATATATGGTGAATATATCATCCGGAAGGTACTGGAAAATTGGGACAAGGGGTTTCCCATAGGAGGAAAGCGGATATCAAACCTGAGGTATGCCGATGATACGGTCCTTTTGGCGACGTCTGTGGAAGATATGCAGGAGCTGTTTCAGAGACTTGAGACGGAGAGCGACCGAATGGGTCTCACAGTAAACAGGAGCAAGACGAAGCTAATGGTAGTAGACCGTGCCAAAAAACTGCCCAGAATAGTTAACATCGTCCCAGGGGTTGATATCGTGGACCACTATGTCTATTTGGGCGCACTTATCTACGATGATGGCGACTGCGTACCGGAGATAAAAAGGCGTATTGGTATGGCTAAGGAAGCTATGACCCGGCTGAATGTCATCTGGAAGAAGAGAGGTATAACCAGTGCCACCAAGACCCGGCTAGTACGCGCTCTAGTATTCCCCATATTTCTGTATGGCGTGGAAACATGGACAATACGAGCCCGAGAAAGGCAAAGGATCGATGCATTCGAGATGTGGTGCTGGAGGCGTATGTTAAGGATACCCTGGACCGCCATGCGCACCAATGTATCGATCCTTTCACAGCTTCGTGTCCAAACTCGCCTATCCACAGTCTGTCAACAGCGCATATTGTCCTACTTCGGCCACATAATGAGGAGGGGAGATGAAAGCCTTGAAAAGCTGATCATCGTTGGAAACACGGAGGGCAAACGAGGCCGGGGACGGTCTCCAACTAGATGGAGCGATCAAGTAAAAGGGGCCCCATCCTCAACCAGCTTTTGCTCGGTCGTCAGAGACGCGATGGACAGGCACCGATGGAGGCAGATTAAAAGAACCAGGTGTGGAGCATCCACATCCACTGATGACCACGATCCTCAGTCATGAGGGAGCGACCACAGAGAGAGAGAGTATATCAAGTATATGCTAAATAAATGAAAAAAAAAAAAAAAAACTGTGTAAACATGTCAAAAAACTGTTTAATGCATAGTATAAGTTACTATATGGTTTACGGTTTGTGCCAGTTTGGCAGAACGTTGCAGTATTACTCCGTATTACAACTAGGGAACAGATAAATCATTAAATATTAAGGGCAGTTTTTTTCCCATTGTTATTACCTACCATAAAATCGAAATTTTAATTTATTTTTCGTCTGGACAACTAACCGTAAGACCGTAACGTCCGTAACCATGATACTAAAATGGGTGATACTAAAAATTAATTCATCCATAAAAGAGTTACTCACTTAACTCTTCTGCCAACTCTACTCTTCTGCCGGAGAGTAGTTTCTTCTTGAGTTCAGGATCTGCTGCCATCTGTGAAAGAAACATATGATATTATAATCATAAAGCTATACGTCAGCTGTCGCTCCGTTGGTGGATTGCACAACGGACTCATACAGTAGAAAATAAATAGTATATCACATAAGTAAGTAAGTAGGCAGTAAAGTAAGACATGTCTCAGATCACACGTAATTGTCAGCCGAGGCGAAGCTGAGGTCGACAAAGTGTGATCTGAAGCTTTCTTATTTCCTGCCCGAGGTTTGTATAGTAGTTTTCTGTTCGACGAAGCCGGAGAGCAGCAACTTCGTTTAGTGCAGTGTGACGAAAGTTGACGCTTTCCACACGGAAAACAGAATTTTTTTAGGGTCCGTTTAAACTTTATTACCGACTTGGCAAGCGACTGAGTATGAAAATTCCTACGGAAATATTACTATGATTTATAGTGGCGCTGCCATTGCAGAGTTAGCTTAGACGACTTTAACCGATCGAACTGACCTTGTCGAGTACTTCTCGTAGTTCTCAGCTTTTCTATTTCCAAGTTGTTGTCCAGGAGTTTGTTGGACGCGCCAGAACATCACCACTTCGCAGTATTCCTTCTTTTTTAGGAGGTCACCTTACATGACGACCGCGACAGGACTCACGTCTATACTCTACTATACATACTTATAGTAGGTATGTAAAGTAATTCCAGTTAAAGTGGTATCGTGAAGTGTCAGCTGCCGCTCCGTAGGTGGATTGAGAAACGGTCACTCAAACACGTGATTTATGTTTTTTCACAGTCTCTAACCTCAATATAAATTCGAAAGAACTTACCATATGTACAATTTAAAGTGGAATTGTATATTGTCGGGTAAATAATCATAATACTGACCTCATCCAGTACTTCTCTCAGTTCCCGGTCGAGCCGCGCCGCCTCCCGGTTGCCGAGCTGCTGCCGGAGCGCGTTGGCCGTGGTGCGGAGAGTCTGCTGCACGCGCCAGAACATCACCACCTCGCAGCATTCCTTCTGCACACATGAGAGTACACGCATATGAGATCATCTTTCAAACAATTCGTGTTATATATAACACTAGTTTTGTACACATAATTAATGTCTTCTGTGACCAGCTAGTTCAACCTAGCTGAAACGTCGGAAAAAAGATAAAAAAAATTAAATTTAATCGCGTTACACCCGTTCTCTGAGAACAAATTAAATTATTTTCTATGAAAATATTTTAATTTGTGGTTTTTCAAGTAGACACACTACTATTTAAACTATAAACTGAAATAAATATCATATACGAAGGAAAAAATGACCAAAGCCTCCGGTGTCCAGAGCTGGAATCGAACCAGCGTACCCCGTTTACCGGACAGGTGCCTGAACCGCTCGGCTATCCGGCCACGGTGGCATGGGTCGAAATTTCCAAGTATATGACAATTCCCGAAGGCTTGTGGCGCCCCCTGGCCATCTCTAAGGTAGAACAGTATGGTTAGCCGAGCGGTTCAGGCACCTGTCCGGTAAACGGGGTACGCTGGTTCGATTCCAGCTCTGGACACTGGAGGCTTTGGTCATTTTTTCCTTCGTATATGATATTTATTTCAGTTTACACCCGTTAATGACATTAATTTTGTTCGGGGTCATCCATTAAAATTTTATTTCCCACACTAATTATGTTGAGCCGGAGCACAGAATAAGTAATAGCATTATCATACAGAACGGCCACGCCCCGCCCCACCCCGACTCGAATACCCTCGCCCCGCGACAGCAGATTGACGACCGTTTGCCGGCCGCTCAGTACTAGTTTTAAGTAACTCACACAATCACGCATGCCGCGTGTACAGACGTGCCATTCACGCAAGTGATTTTTGATGTATTGCGTGTCCGCCCTGTGGCCGGAGTGTGATTTATATACAAAATTGATACAAAAACATATGATTAGATATTAAATTGGACAAGATTTTGAATTGGTTGAGTCTGGAGGTGCAAATAGGTAACGCCGCCAGCATTCTAGGGTCTATGCCGGAAGCAGCGCATTTGGGGCAGGTTTTTTATAGTTGTATTGTAGTTTTCGTCGTAGGTTTTAAGGTATTTATGTTATCTTCCTTCCTTTTTGTTTGTATGTCTTAATTATGTATTTTTAAATTGGACATAAAATTGGATATTATACTATCTGGAGTATTAAAACAAATCAGCTTAACCGCGGATATCTGAAGTATAAATAATTAAAATCTAAAAATAATTGGTGCTTAACATTTGCGAGCTGAAATATTAGGCAAGATATAAGTGAAATAATAATTTATATAATGACATGAATAAAATTACTTACTCCATTATTCCTTTGCAGCTAAAATGAAATGTGCATGGAATGAAAAGCGATTTTTAAATATGTGCCATTCTCAATCAAAAGGGTACTTATTGTCGGTTGTCAATAAGGCGCTTTTTCCATATAGCATTAATTTGAAATCAACCTTATCGACAAGCGACAATGTGGTACCTTTTGGTTGAAAACGTCACATTTCAGCTATTAGTACATTTTGTCAAACGAATTACTGTTAGAAGCAACAATTGACTGCTATTGATAATATAGCATATCAAATATTAGGCATTCGCGGTATCGCATGGAACTGGTTCAAAAGCTACCTTACAAACCGGCAGCAGTGTGTAAGACTTGGCACTTTAGTCAGTGACTCAGCTCCGATAACCTTCGGTGTCCCGCAGGGAAGCATCCTCGGTCCCACTCTTTTTCTGATCTACCTCAATGACTTAATTTCTCTGCCCGTCAGTCAGGCAGAAATTATCTGCTACGCAGACGATACTGCTCTGCTGTTTCACGATGTGTCCTGGGAACGATGTTTTGCGGTAGCTGAGACAGGTTTGTCTGTGATTACCAAATGGCTCGCTAACAACCTGCTCTCACTTAATATTTCAAAAACAAAATACTTATGCTTTCATAAAACGGCTTCTTCTGCCCCCAGCTCCCGGCCAGATCTCAAGTTTTCTCGTGCCAATGCAGACGTCGATTCAGCCAGTCACTCGAGTAGAGTTTTCGGTGTTGTTAGTAATTGTACCACCATAAAGTATCTGGGCGTTACGCTTGATGAAAATCTTAATTTCAAAAAACACATCGAAATAATGTCTACTAGAGTCAGAAAGGTGATATTTATTATGAAGCTGCTACGAAATTCTGCTACGAGGGAATTGCTTAAGATTGTATACACTTCGATATGCGAATCCATCCTGTCTTACTGCATTGGCGTGTGGGGTGGCTCCACTAGCTCTGCACTACTGCCTCTCGAAAGGGCCCAAAGGTTTGTGCTCAAGGTCATGCTTGGGAAGCCTCGGTGGTTTTCAACGGTCACCCTTTATAAAGACGCGGATGTTCTTAGTGTGAGACAATTATTGATCCTACGAGTTGCAACTCACGTGCATCGAAAAACTATAAATTCCGAAGAATATCTTACCCTAATCCGTAATCGAATCTTCAAAGTTCCTACTCCCATCACAAAATCCGCATTCGCGAGGCGTTTGCCTAACTCCCTACATCCTTATATTTACAATACAGTAGTAAAGGCCTGCAACATATCTAAAAAGTCTCCTCTTGAAGCAAAATTCGTAATTAAGAACTGGTTGAAAGGTCTTAACTATAGTCAAACTGAAATGCTGCTGAAGGTCGTCACCTAATCACTTACGTATGCTAACAATCTCTGTAGCCTTAATACATGCGCAACCCAACACACACTCACACACATACACACACACACACACTTACACACACACACACACACACACACACACACACAGAGAGACAAAGTTTTTTCTTTAATTTTCTTTCTTTAAATTACTTAATTTCTTTAATTATTACTTCTATTAATGTCACCTAGTTTTTTACTTAACCTTTGGTTGTTTAATGCGAACCCGGCTACCACGTGACAGGCATTGCCTAGTGTGGGGCCACTGGATATTGTCGAATATTATTAAGGTTTTTTCTTTTAAATAAATATATTCTTATTCTTCTTTCTTCTTATATTCTAAATGCTAGGAAATAAGCGTTAGTTTGCAAAGTGTGAAGTAGACGGCCGAGAGTAAGCGAGATCGATTAGCAGTAAGAAGCTAGCAACCCCAGTGCTATGAGGTATTGAAAAAATGCAAGTAAATCCGAAATAAAAATGAATAATAACCTAAAATATCTATTATTGCCTTATATATAATGATAAAACTTCTCGCATATGTGATGAAAAATGGATTTTGTTTCCCAGAAAAAAAAAAAAAAAAGGGTTTTAAACAAAAAATGACAACTTACGCCATTGCCATTCTGTTGACTGTACAAGTAGAAGCTTTTCTTACAATCTCTAGCTCTCGTTTGCGCGCGTTGTAGGAAATTTCTGGAACAAATAGTACATTATGACCGGGCATCGTAAACTGCGAGCTAAATGCATTGATATGACGTACTTTGAGTTGACAACAACCCTAGTACTTCAATGGATTTCGCTCGTAGTTTACGATGTCTGATTATCACACAAGCCAGGAAACAGGGATTTGCCTGCCAAGTGATACAGGCTAGAACTAGACGACGACGGGCATTATAAATATTTGATAGTTTCAAAATTTGACAGTAGACGGCGCTATAACGCGATCTTTATTGCGCTAACGACATTTTTACACAAATAAGATGAAATTAATGATGACTTCGTGTTGAATTTGATTTGTGAGATTTGATGAGTGATTTTAAGGAGTATTTGTACACATTGTACCCACTTGAGATACACAGGTCTCCAAGTCTAACTAATATAGTCGTTGTTAAGCTTCACGCCCCTTCTTCTCAGGTTATTATCTCTCATGGCAACAAGTTCATCGTACGCTAAAGTAGGTCGCGCTGAGCCGAGCTGCTCTAATTCTCACACTAAGATAGTTAGCATTATAAACTACCACATAATAATACAGTATTTGATTTAGTTTCAAAATTTGACAGTAGATGGCGCTAAACGCGATCTTAATTGCGCTAACGACATTTTCACATAAATAGTAAGAAAATAATGATAACTTCGCGGTAAACGTGATTTGATAAGTGATTGTAAGGAGTCATCATCATCATCATCATGTCAGCCGATAGACGTCCACTGCTGGACATAGGCCTCCCCCAAGGCTCGCCACTCCGACCGATCCTGTGCCGCTGGCATCCACCGAATTCCCGCGACCTTCACCAGGTCGTCGCTCCATCTCGTTGGAGGCCTACCGGCAGTTCGTCTTCCGGTACGCGGACGCCACTCCAGAACCTTCCTGCCCCACCGGCCATCAGTTCTGCGAGTAATGTGCTCCGCCCACTGCCACTTAAGGTTTGCAATTCTGCGAGCTATGTCGGAGTATTGTAAGGAGTATTTGTACACATTGTACTTACTTGAGATACACGGGTCTCCAAGTCTCCCTGATGTATTCGTTGTCGACCTCCACGCCCCTCCTCCTCAGGTTATCCCTGACGGCGACGAGCTCGTCGT
Source organism: Cydia strobilella (assembly GCF_947568885.1). Lineage (NCBI taxonomy): Eukaryota > Metazoa > Arthropoda > Insecta > Lepidoptera > Tortricidae > Cydia > Cydia strobilella. The sequence goes on along the minus strand of NC_086063.1, from coordinate 10,265,260 downwards.
GCGCTAGAGCAGGTCTCGCGGCGCCGAGCCGCTCGAGCTCGGCGCGCACCTCCGCGCGACGGCTCTGCTCCTCGCTGCTGCTCTGCCAGTACAGCCAGCGGTCCTTGAAACCCGGACCTGGCATCAAAGATAGATATAACTCCGTAATAGATGGGAAACGGAAAAGAGGCAGGCCTTACCGCAGATGGGAAGATGACATAGGAGCTATCGCTGGACCAACACGGACAAGAAGAGCAAGCAACAGAGAGGAATGGAAGGTCTTAGGGGAGGCCTATGCCGGGAGGCAAGTCGACCGATGTCAATAAAAATACCAAATAACATATACGACAAAGAACTTTATTATTATTATGTTTAAATTAAGAATTTGACATGTTTTGTTTTTCTTTTCCTAAAACTTGACAAGAAATGTAATTTTTTTTTTAATTTGAGGTCGAAATAAATGGCTATTTTATTTATTTTTATTTTATAATAGATGGATACAGTCTAAGGAAAAAACGTGCCTCCAAAATTACGAAAATTTTATTCTCGATCAGATGGCGCCACTAGTTTTGGCCTACACTCGTATAGAGGGCGTTGACTGTTTCGTTTGTTATTTATAATTTTAACGCATACCAGTGAAAGAACATGGGTCAAAATCATATAAAAATAATTAATGCGAATAAAAAAATCATTTATCCATATTTAAATACATTTTATCGTATCTTTATAAATATTTATTTTTAGTTTTAAAGTGTGTCGACAGATGGCAGTGAATTTACTGGGGTTACAAAATTTACTATGACAGTACCGCTCTAGTATAAGTTACTCTATGCCTGGCATGGAGACTATATGTATAAAGGAGACAAATCTCTGTATATGAAGTGTCCATCAAAAAACAGTAATTAGGCGGCGCCACCGTACACCGAAATACTACCAAAAACAACATACGTAATTTGGTCGGGTTATTTGTTGCCTTATATGGTTCATGTTATACTCATGTACCGGAGCCTAACTAGCGCCACCAGAAAGATTAGGAACTATTATTTAAAGCTGAAAGCGGTCACTTTTGCAACAATTAGCTCCATGCATGAATTTATTTTTATTTTTGGATTCATAATTTATATCGTTGTAACACCGGAAATGATAAAAATACTTTTGTAAACCTTAACATTATTTTATTAAAAAATATTTAAAATGTTGAAAATTTTTGAGCGGTTGAAACGCTCATAATTTTTGGCGCGAATTCGACAGAGCGTGATGACGTCACACGTTGGGCGGCCCAACTGACGTTTGCTACTAATGACACTAATCTGTCGAACGCGTGACGTCACGTGGCGTTTCGAGCGTTTCGCTCGCTAGCTTTTCGCGGGCAAATTTTTGTACTTTTTATTTATAATTTTAAGTAATTAAATGGTAATTTAAAAACGAAAATGCATTTGTAACATGATATAACGGTAACAAACATTAGAATAAAACATATTTCGTTCAAATATAAACTTCATGCATGAGGCTAATTAGGCGGCGCCACCATACACCGAAATACTACCAAAAACAACCTACGTAATTTGGTCGGGTTATTTGTTGCCTTATATGGTTCATGTTATACTCATGTCCCAGAGCCTAACTAGCGCCACCGGAGAGATTAGGAACTATTATTTAAAATATGTTTAGTTTAAGTTAGCTTTAAGTTTAACATTAATTTAATTGTTTTAATTTTAATTCAAATAATATGTAATTCTATGGATGTAATTAATCCGAAATAAAAGCTTTTTAATTTTAATTTTTAATTTAAAAGCTGAAAGCGGTCACTTTTGCAACAATTCTGCCATAAGCGATAGGCATCCTTTCTATACCATCCATAGGACCTGGGAACAAATGGTATAGGGAACGTGCGAGTTGGAGGATCTGCCATCTTGTGACCTGAATCGGAAACGTAAACTATACATTGAGACTACAGTGTTGCCCTTTACCGTTTATGTCCGGTGTCTTGTGCATAATAGGTTCTGCCATCTTGTGGGCTACATTGGAAGCATAAACTTTACATTTACGCCTCGCGGCAAAAATCCGACAGCTCCTGTGCTGCCCCTAGGGAATGCAAACCGGTTTTTAATTGTATGTAAAAACCGGTTAATAACCGAAATTTCATACAAATAAAAACCGGTTTGCATACCCTAGCTGCCCCCTATAGTTCATGCACGCTCCCTATAGCTGTTAGGTATATATATGTGCCATTCTCAACCAAAAGGGTACTTATTGTCGGATGTCAATAAGGCGCTATTTCCATATAGCTTCAATTTGAAATCAACCTTATCGACTAGCGACAATGTGGTACCTTTTTTTTGAAAACGTCACATATTTTAAATGCGACAGAGATGAAAAACATTGATTAAATAATCCAAAGCCATGGTAGGGTCTAAAAACTCGAAATTTTGTGTGATTTAATGTATGACCCCATACCTGTGAGTGCCGTAAGTTCTTTATCTGTAGCCTGAAGCTGATCCCGTAGGGCCTGCTCCATGAGCGCTACGGCGTTATCCCAATCGCTTCTAGAGCCCACACAACGATCCTGAAGAGCGTTTAGTTGGAGAACTCGAAGCACCTATAACCAAAACGATGTTTACTCAAATATACCAAAAAAAAAGAAAAAAAATTATTCATGTTTAGGGTTCCGTACCCAAAGGGTAAAAATTGGACCCTATTACTAAGACTCCGCTGTCCGACTGTCTGTCTGTCACCAGGCTGTATCTCATGAACCGTGATAGCTAGACAGTTGAAATTTTCACAGATGATGTATTTCTGTTACAGACAGACGGACAGACGGACGGACAGACGGACAGCGGAGTCTTAGTAATAGGGGTCCCGTTTTTACCCTTTGGGTACGGAACCCTAAATACAGAATAATATAAATATTTAAATGGGGCTCCCATACAACAAACGTGATTTTTTTGCTGTTTTTTTCCGTAATGGTACGGAACCCTTCGTGCGCGAGTCTGACTCGCACTTGGCCGATTTTTTAATGTGGCAACACTGTGCGGCAGCTGTAGACCAGCGGCTGTCAAACTTTTAAAAAGTTAATATTCGACGGAACCCCAAATAAAAATTTCGTTCGTCACTATTCAACTGTGGACCAGACATATACAATGTAGGTTTATAGGGTTCCGTAGCCAAATGGCAAAAAACGAAACCCTTATAGATTCGTCATGTCTGTCTGTCTGTCCGCCCGTCCGTATGTCACAGCCACTTTTCTCTAAAGCTATAAGAACTACTATACTGTTGAAACTTGGTAAAATTTTTTTTTCATCAAACCCATACATACGTGTGGGGTATTTATGGATAGGTCTTCAAAAATGATATTGAGGTTTCTAATATCATTTTTTTCTAAACTGAATAGTTTGCGCGAGAGACACTTCCAAAGTGGTAAAATGTGTGTCTCCCCCCTCCCCTGTAACTTCTAAAATAAGAGATTGATATAACTGAGAAAAATATATGATGTACATTAGCATGCAAACTTCCACCGAAAATTGGTTTGAACGAGATCTAGTAAGTAGTTTTTTTTAATACGTCATAAATCGTAAACCGCAATTTACCTTTCACTCACGTTTCACATAAAATATACATTGTTAAAATTATGTAATGTACGGAACCCTCGGTGCGCGAGTCCGATTCGCACTTGGCCGGTTTATTTTTTCGTTTTTTCTCGCGGAGATCCCACAGAGGCTTTGTGGAGCCCCAGGGCTCCGCGGTGCACACTTTGAGAATGGCTGCTGTAGACTATTAGATAAAGTCTGTGAAGCCGTTTCGGTCAGTAGAAAAAAGAGGCAAATTAAAAAAAAATTAGGAGCGAAGGGTTAAAATATTTGACGGAGCCCTAAATAAAAATTTCGTTTATTTTTTTCGTTTTTCTCGCGGAGATCCCACAGAGGCTTTGTGGAGCCCCAGTGCTCCGCGGAGCACACTTTGAGAATGGCTGCTGTAGACTATTAGATAAAGTCTGTCAAATCATTTCTCCGTCAGTAGAAAAAAGAGGCAAATTAAAAAAAAAGCGGCTAATTTAAAAAAAATAGGCGCGAAGGTTTATCGTCCTATAGAAAATTTCAATTTCGCGTCTTTTTTTACTGAAAAAGTTGTTTGACCGTCTATATATTTAAATAGACATAGACTTACATCTTGCGCCCGGTCCTCCCATCGATGTCTCATTAGTGCTTGCTCCACGGCTTCCTATAAAACAAATAACAATTATAAAACACACAAATAAAAATGTTGTTTTTTTTTTTTTATGTGATAGTCAGCAAACGAGCAGACGAGCCGCCTGATGGGAAGCAGTCATCGTCGCCCATGGACACAAGCAACATCACAGGAGCCACTTAAGCATTGCCGACCCTTGAGAACCCTAAATACCCGCTTCTCGAAGAATCCCATGTCGTAGCACAAAGGAAATACCTCAGGAGGCAACTCATTCCACATTCTGTACGGGTGTTTGCCGTACAAAGAGAAAAAACTCTTGACTGTCCATCGGTAGACCTTATTTCAAAAAGCATAAAGTCCACCGCTGGACAGTTAACAGTGTGGGCGATGGTACAGTCGAAGGCAAAAATATCGATACATACAAATGGCTCAAAAATATGTGAACACGACTTTATTGTCTAAGGTGTAAGAGCGTACACATATTTTTGAATTTTTGGGAATGTATATATATTTATGCCCTTGACTGTACTCTAATGTAAGTTGTTCTTACTACGTCCCGTTACCAGTAAATTAGCTAAAGTAAGCGATAAATATAGGAAATGGCGGGTCAATGTACGAAATTATTCATGGTTAGCGTCCTTACTTTATATGGTACGAGCTTTTGCCCGCGACTTCGTCTGCGTGGAGTATTTGCGTAGCTTATTTTTTACCCAATCTGTTTTTTATCAACTCCCCATACAACCCCCCCCTTTTTACCCCCTTAAAGGATGATTTTTGGGGTAAGAACTACCCTATGTCCTTCCCCGGGACTCAAACTATCTCTATACAAAATTTCAACTAAATCGGTTCAGCGGTTTAAGCGTGAAGAGGTAACAGACAGACAGACAAACTTTCGCATTTATAATATTAGTATGGATTGTACCTTTCTTAGCGCATCGTACACAGGGTCCCCCTCGCCTCCCTTCGCCATCACTTCCTCAAATTCTTCCCGGAGCGCCTCCAAGCCGGCTTGGATGGATTGTACGGGGAGCTCCGCCTCGGCCCATTCTCGAAGTTTTATGTCAACTGACGTGTTGAATTTGTCTGAGGAGTATAGAAAATAAAACAATAAATAATTGTTACTGATGGTGACATTTATTTCATCTTAATTTTTAGTCAGCTAATTAAAGTATTTAGTCATACAAAATACCTAAATATATAAATCAGCAACACTGTATGTAGAAAATATTTATGTGAGGACTAATTTTACCCGAAGACTTATCTAGACTAGCGTTGAAAAAACCGGGAAAATTTCAAAACGGCTCGTTTTTTCAAGTTTCTTTCGAAAAAAAAATAATGAATTTTTCAATATACTTAATTAGGAATTTAAACAGGTAGGTTAAGGTTGCATGTCTAATGTGTTTGTTTATGGCATTGACACTGTCATCACTCATCAGTGGCATTGTGTGTGAGGTATATAATTTTTCTGAATAGAACTGGAGAAAAACCGAAAAAAAAAACGAAATTTTGTAAAATTCCCAAAAAAAAAAATTATTTTTTCCGTAATTTTCATCTCTAATCTACACTAAATCAAAGAATCAGATAAGTACTAAAATAAATAAATTTATTAAAAGTAAAAGGACCTTGAATAACTTACGACTCAGTCGAGAGTTTTCATGCGACATTTTTTAGACAATAGGTATACGTTTTAGCTCATTATCTCTCATTCGGATGTAAAACCATAATGCTACTTTCACTAGGTTATACAAAATATTTATAGGAATTGATCAAAAACTACGCTATGTGTTTATGAATGAAAAGTGGGGCATTTTCTATGAAAAGGGACCTTATTGTCGATGGCGCTTACGCCGCACAGCGTCGCGCGGCATTGTATTTTTATCGGAGCATCGTTTATAATGGCGTAAGCGCCATCGACAATAAAGTCCCTTTTAATAGAAACTACCACATATAAAGGCGACGTTTGTTTATATCTCACTGGCATCTATATCTTAGGGGTCGATCCAAAACCCACCGAGCGCTTCGGGGTCGCTGGGATGCTTTATTCTTTATTCAAACAAACACAAGTATAAGTTTACAGCGACCTACGCCAAGACACTTATACTGTTAATACATAGTCAGTATCATAAACATGTATACATTTTTCGAACTACGAGTATCTCTAGGAACTTAAATTAAACATACATACTACAAAGTTACATAGGTAGAGTTTAAAAAAATCCTGACACTACTTTGTAAGGACGGCCACTTGTCTGCGAATATGTCTGCGTTTTGGATTGAAGCTAAGAAGTTATTTAGTAATTCTATTGCTCGGTACGTGGGTGCGTTTGAACCGTGATAGGTGCGGACATTTGGATATGCGAAAAGGTTTCTGGCTCTACGTGCGCTACGCTACTTTAACTTGATCTGCTTAACTTTATCTAGATATAGCTACAAAACTTCGCTACGAATATATAAGACGATGGGCTCACTGGTATCTATATAGTTGAGCGCCGCGGGGTCGATAGGGTGTTTTAACTTGATCTGTTTGACTTTATCTAGATATAGGTACAAAACTTCGCTACGAATATATAAGACGATGGTCTCACTGGTGTCTATACCGTAGGGGTCGATCCAAAACCCACCGAGCGCTTCGGGGTCGCTGGGGTGTTTTAACTTAATCTGTTTGACTTTATCTAGATATAGGTACAAAACTTCGCTACGAATATATAAGACGATGGTCTCACTGGTATCTATATCGTAGGGGTCGACCCAGAACCCAGAGTTGAGCGCCGCGGGGTCGATAGGGTGTTTTAACTTGATCTGTTTGGACACCAGTTTGTCTGGGAAAGGGAAGGAAAGGTTGTATAAGTATAGGGTTATTTACAGATGGCGACTGTACCATGTACTTATTGTTAGCCATACCGTGAAGTTAATGGAGTTTAAAAAAACAGGACAAGTGCGAGTCGGACTCGCCCACCGAGGGTTTCGTACTTTTTAGTATTTGTGGCAACAGAAATATATCATCTGTGAAAATTTCAACTGTCTAGCTATCACGGTTCATGAGATACAGCCTGGTGACAGACAGACGGACAGTGGAGTCTTAGTAATAGGGTTCCTCTTTTACTCTTTGGGTACGGAGCCCTAAAACACCGTGTAGGTAATAATTTTTAAAAAGAATAACCGTCTTTCCCAAACATTCTAACATGCAGTGGCGGATTTGCAGCCGCCATAGGCCCTTGAGTAAGTACGAGTATTAGCTGATCTTTCTCAGCACCCATCATATAGACTGCCGCCCCTAATATCTGGCCTCCCTAGGCCCAGGCCAGTAGGCGTTAGGGCAAATCCACCGCTGCTGAAATACTATTTTATGGTCTTCTTCAGAAGTTCCAGTTCACCAAATGGTGCTTTGATCCGGAAAGCAAAGTTTGAGTTCCTGACCTGACGACAACTGTTTAATTATATCCTTTCTTCGAGAAACTGGGGAACATACGAGTTAAAAGATCCCGACGAATTAGGAAACTCCTCCGTTTTGAAGACGGTTAAAAATAGTCACTGTTTAAAATGCATTCTACGAGAGAGGTGTCAAATTGAAACCTATATTATAGTCTGTCAAGCCATTTCTGCCAGTAGAAAAAAGCGGCAAATTTAAAAAATTGTTAACTAATGAAATAACGATTCAAATGCACAACACTATTTTTCGAAGCATGCCCACATCACTAGCACTTGGCATGCGCCATCTTGGATTAACGCAATCGGATCGATAGCGTCGCTGAGATTTTATAAAGAATTCAATCGGAGTTTAATGTTTTTGTAAGTTATTAAAATGTAGGCGTGAAGGCAGAGTTATCGTCCCATAGAAAATTTGAAATTCGTGCCTTTTTCTACTGACAAAGTTTTTTGACAGACTATAAATAACATTTTGGCAGAGGGTAAGGATTAGGAAAGGATAGGACTCACGATCACGACCGTCATCTCTTTCTGTCGCTTCGTTTCTCTCTTTCAAGTTCTTGGTTGTTTTCTGTTCGTCTTGTTTCTTGTTCTGTTCGCGTCGAGCACTATTTGCTCTGAGTACTTCTAGATACAGACCTAGAATATCAAGGTATTGCTTTGAGCTACGGAGACTAGGTGTACAGCTAGACAAATCTGAGCCGAATAGTGTCAAATTTGAGATAATGAGATTAATTTTAAGTAAAACATGTTTGTGGACAGGCAGCTGAATGGCGTCGGATCGCACAGGATAGGAACGAATGGCGAAACCTAGTATCGGAGGCCAAGATCCACTTCGGGTCGCTGAGCCAGCGAAGTAAGTAAGTAAAACATGTTTGTAGTCAGAATATCTTGAACTGTACTGGCTATAAAATATATTTAACTGTACTATGTTAACCTTATGAGACCCAGGACCGGTTGTTTTAATTTTGTTCCTTAGCCGTAGAGCCCGTAGCGTAGTAGTTTGTAAAACGACTATAAAATAAAAAATTGTATGTGGGGTCTTAGCCCTTAGGAGATCGATTCCAACTTGACAAGACAACGTCTTCCTGAACAGACGCTGCACTGAGCAGATATATTAAACATTTTTCCAGAGGGCGCTGTTGAGCCTTTTTATCCAAGCGGCTGGTGTTCATAGTACAGACCTTTTTCCTAGGTTATAGACTCATGCATGGTTATGTAATTTTGCCCCTCATAGGCCACCAATAATACCGAAAAATAAACCCATGTGCATTGGACCGCCAATGTCAACACGAACGAAGAATAAGGGCTCCTCCGAGCAGTGAAAATGACTTATCTCTATCGTTAAAATATTCAGTGCTAGCCTAGGTATGTCAACACGAACGAAGAATAAGGGCTCCTCCGAGCAGTGAAAATGACTTATCTCTATCGTTAAAATACTCAGTGCTAGCCTAGGTAAGTATGTATTCCCATTAAACATCTTGCCAGAAGCAGCGGTCCAGAGGGCGCCGTTGAGCCGTTTTTCCAAGGCAGGGACCGGTGTTAGTGTGACGGATTCTTGTCCCTGGCACTCCCTGGTTACAGACTGCTATTTTTCCCCGTCATGGGCCACCAATTATACCAAACGGCGTACACATTTGTCGACCACCATTTTTAAAATGATCGGAGGATAATGAGTCTCGCGAGCAGTAAATATGACCACTTAATCTGTTTAGAATGTGCTTACCGACATCCTCTTGAGCGGCCGCAGCACTGGGCAGGTATATCCCGGTGAACACCTTGCCGGAAGCGGCGGTCCACAGCGCGGCGGCGAGGCGCTTCTCCCAGACGGCGGCCGGCACGGCGGACAGCTCCGCGGACTGGTCCAGGAGCTCGTCGCGGTCCAGCTCGCGTTGTCTGGAGTAGTAGAATGTGCTTACCGACGTCCTCTTGAGCGGCCGCAGCACTGGGCAGGTATATCCCGGTGAACACCTTGCCGGAAGCGGCGGTCCACAGCGCGGCGGCGAGGCGCTTCTCCCAGACGGCGGCCGGCACGGCGGACAGCTCCGCGGACTGGTCCAGGAGCTCGTCGCGGTCCAGCTCGCGTTGTCTGGAGTAGTAGAATGTGCTTACCGACGTCCTCTTGAGCGGCCGCAGCACTGGGCAGGTATATCCCGGTGAACACCTTGCCGGAAGCGGCGGTCCACAGCGCGGCGGCGAGGCGCTTCTCCCAGACGGCGGCCGGCACGGCGGACAGCTCCGCGGACTGGTCCAGGAGCTCGGCGCGAGCGCGCTCGAAGAGCTCGTCACGGTCCAGCTCGCGTTGTCTGGAATATATAACTTTCCATTTCTCATGCTCGTAAAGTTCGAATTTAAGGCGGTTCCCTGAGCCAGAAGGCGAAAAATCTCCTTATATGATCATGTTTTTCTAAGAGGCGTTGATATTCGTAGACGTGGAAAAAATATATGTAGTTCTTGACTATATTATCTTTAACAACATAGCTTCCGATACACGAATTATGACACTTCGCTCGATACAATTAATTCCCAAAGTAACCTCTAACTCGGACTTTTAATCCTACTTTACTCGGTTATTTATTATGTGATACCATAAACAAAAAAAAGAAGAAAAAACAATCTTAACGTAAATAGTAATTTCATAGCTTTAGAATTTCGATATTGTAAGGTAACGTTTTTCAAATAAATAAAAACCGACAAAATTCGATTAAAATTGACACTTGGCGAATATGTTCTTTCCCGTTCTTTCTTGCGAAATGTGACAAAGACAGCGGCAAACTGATGGAACGGCCTTAAGTCGTGCGTAGACGACATAAAGTTGCTTATTATGTTCTAGAGCAGTGCAGTAAAATCATCTATTACGACCCTTATTGACTTAGCAATAAAGTCCTGCATCTTGCCATGCTTAACGATCTGCCGATGGTAGTCAGTGCTGCGAGGTGCCTACTATTTGCAGACGACCTCAAGTTGTTCTTGCAGGTGAGCCAGAAGGACGATTGCGCTAGACTGCAGAGCGATATTGACGCTGTCGTCGCTCCACTCGACACAGACAAGATACAAGACATTTATTGGTAAAAGTTAATGTTTTACAGGTCAGTAAAATAGGTAGGTACATATTAGGTACAACATTTCTAGAGTAAGTATTTATGTCACTTAAACTTAATTATTATTAAATAAAACATATTTTAAGCAAAGCAGGTTCGTAAACAGTAGACAATAGGGTCGCATATGGCTTAACAAGTCATCATTTTAATTTATAAGGTATAAATTTGCTTATACATTATTAATTAGTAGATAAATTACTTAGGGTTAGTACACGTTTCAACAAATTTGTCGACGCTGCAGCATGCTAAGTCAGTTAACACCAACAGGTTGCCTTTTAACACCTCAAAGTGCAAAATTATAACTTTTTCTAGGGTTCGTTCTCCTGTTCGAGCTGAATATTTTCTGCAGGGGGCATTGATAGATAGGGTGAACAAAGTAATGGATTTGGGACTCACTTTGGATATAGAGATGAATTTTCGGGAGCACATTACAAATATGTGCAAAGTCTAACACTCACTAAATCTACTCGCGCCCCCGCGGCGCCGGTTGGCCAAGGCCCGAGCATCTCTCAGCGTCTTTGGGCTCAAAATATACAATAAAATTCCAATTGACATAAGAAATGCAGGCAGTGACACAATTTTCAAAAATAAATTAAAGGCGTTACTAATTAAATGTGCTTGTTACGATATAAATGAATTTGAAAACCTAAGTGATAATTTGCAGTATTAAGTAGTGGATATTTGTTGCATGCATCTTTTGTTTGTAATTTAATCGAATCGATGACACTGACATTTTGTAATTTAATTATTAATTTATAACATTATTCTATGATTATTAACTTGAACCAATAACTGACATATTGAAATTGTATTTAATTATATCTATCGTACATTTAAGTCTAATCTTAAAGCACTTGGAAATATGACGTGTAAAAAATTGTATTATTTTTACCAATAAAAAATCTGAATCTGAAAGCAGCGACCAAAACTCTAGGGTTTATTATGAGGACTCCTGCTGAGTTCAACGATACCAGAATAGCAATGATGTTATACAATGCGTACGTCCGAAGTAAGTTGGAGTTCGGGGCCGTAACGTGGGACCCCAATGAGGAAAAATACCGGCTGATGTTAGAGAGGGTGCACAGACGGTTCGCGCGATACATGTACCGAAGGCTTTACGGGTACTATCCTTATCTGTATCCCTCTCCGTTCGTATTGGGCATGGTAGGACTCAACACACTCGATCTAAGGCGCAAACAGCTGTTGTTGATGCACTATTATGGTATCATCAACAATACGTTAATAAGTAATAAGAATAATAAAACCTTTTTAGTATTCAGTTTATATACAATTTAATTGTTAACACCCTGATACTCTTGCATCTTTTTTTTTCATTATTGTTGTTATTGTTTTTGTTCTTGTTTGCACAAATAGCTCTGTTTTACTCTGTAGAAACTTTATTAAACATGATGTTAAAATATTTTCATTAAGGAAACTGTAAGTGTAGCTTTAAGAAAATTTCCAGTGTTATGTATAACTATAGAAGACTGTTTGTTTCTTAAATAAATAAATAAAAATAAATAAAAAATAAAATAATTATGACATATTGTTTAAATTTTGATTTGTTTATTGTTTATTTGAATGATAATAAATTTGTAATGACTAATGATTCTATAAATGTGATCACCGCTTACGTTCTAGTGCTAATCTTACGCTTGCTATCCCTTCGAATAAGTCTCGAACGTACGCAAATTCATTCACAGTGCGCGCGGTGAAGTTGTGGAACGAGTTGCCCCTGTCGCTCAAACGGTCCCGGTCTGTAGCATCACTCAAAGTTAATCTGAAAAAGCTTTGGCTTTCCCACGAACTGTGATTTGGTTGAGTGCTAATATATATATATATATTATTTATATATTATATATATATATATATATTTATTTAATATTTATTTAGTACTATATATTTATGTATGCTAGTACATATTTATTTTATTGCATAATGCAATTGATGTATTTTAGTTATTCGTAGACGTTAATATTGTAGTTTTCCTTCTTAAATATTATTGTACGTTCTGTAAGTTTGTCTATCTATCTAAATCGAATTTTCCACTCATTTACTCTAAGGTTAGCTGGAAGAAATCCCTTATAGGGATAAGCTCGCCTTTGTACCTAAATTTATATGAATTTCATGTTATCAATTTTTGTTTTGTACAATAAAGTGATTTACTACTACTACTAAATGTAAGTATTTTAATAGTATCTGAATGTTTATTCTTTTATTTTGTAACTTAGTGTGTAAGCGACTTGGACATGATCTGTAATGCTTATGTATTTTTAATCAATAAATCAAATCAAATCAAATCTGCCGTACAAACTGCCAGCCCTGCCGGGGCGCCCCCGCCCGGCGCGCCCCGCGCCCCCGACGCAACCCGACTACAATTTTCTTTTCACCTCAGCAGCTCGAACAAGCCTACTTTCGTCACTCCCTGGAGTGAGGAAAGTGCGACTTTCCTCACTCCAGGGAGTGAAACAATGTAGCTTTTTAATTTAGTGAAGGCCATGAACTTCATACTTTTATTACATTAAAGTATGAATTTCATGGCCTTTACTAAATTAAAAAGCTCCGGCAAAGTCCGGTCCGGTCCGGTCCGGTCCGGTCTCGTCTCGTCTCGTATCTTATCGTATCGTACATATTATAATACTTTTTTTTTCTGTTTATTCTGTGTAATTCGAAATACATTTTAACCTTTAATATGTTCTCACTACTGAGGTGAAAAATTATGTGTGCAACACGAGAGCAAAGTTATTTTACATCTCGTGTTTTTGAGTCCCTCGCTACGCTCAAGATTCTACCTTAGAATCACTCGCTTCGCTCGTGATTCAATTATAGAATCTTTCGCTTTCTCGGGACTCAAAATAAACACTCGCAAGAAAAACCAACTTTCCTCTCTTGTTGCACAAATAACTATTACTCTTGAATAAATACGGTAAAGTAACCTACAATATTGGATATTTTTGTATATTTTACTTACAATCGAAGTGAAAAGTAGTGAATAACTCGGGCATAAATGTCCATTTTTATCCTCGACTATATTGGTCCTCGCTGCGCTCGAACCAATAAATTGCCTCGGGTAAAAATGTACAATCTACTATTCTTTTATAGTTGAGATGACATTTGTTGAGAGTTTTTGTACGCCATCAGGCAGGGTATTGTGCTACAAATATTTATTTACCGCCACTGTAATCAGTTTGACATATACTCACAAATAAAAACACTTTGAACTTTGAACTAAATATTTTTGCACTTAGCTTTGTGCATATGAAAACTGTCACCTTAGTGCTGTTTATCACATCGAAACGTAAAATTCGACTTGCCTGGCTGCTGTCACTAAGCACATAAGTAAATGAAAACCTAATAAAGGCATTGATTTTATTTAATCATGCCTATTAGAAATGATCAGGTGAAGCCTTTAGAACCTTTCCGCATCTGTGCCCATAAATTCTGTAAGCAATGTGCGCACTGCCTTAAAGCAGAAAGTTTTCTTCCACTCTGTCTCAAGGTTGTTCAAAATACTATCTATGTATGCAGATTTGTCCCCCCCCCCTCGCCGCACACCCCGCCCGCGCGGCCCTCTAATTAGTTGACACGACCTATGACAGACGTAAAATAGACATGCACCTGGCCGCCGGTGTGGTGCTCCTTGTGAACCTCGGGAATTCGGTACCTACCTGAAGAATTGTGCCCTGCCCGAGTCCTGTCTGCGGATCCCATCTCCCGGAAAGGTTAGTGGTGCTGTCTTGACGATCTGACAAATATTTTCCAAAATTACCTACTTGCCCCTTTCTTAAACATTTTTGGTAGCAGAGCGTGGTTTTATCCCCTCATCAAGTCATTTATACCCCCATGGTGGTGGTCGTGATCGCCAGAAACAGTCGGCCTCTGCTAGAGACAGGTTGCGGGTTGTCACTTGCAATGGAGTGACAAGGTTTCTTAGATCTTACCTAGGGAAGGTGTTCTTCCACTCCGTTTCAAGGTTGAACCTCATGGCCTTGAAAGCATCAGTGGAGCACACAGAGGCCCTGACTATTCGCCAGAAACAATCTGCCACGGCTAGAGACAGGTAGCGGGTTGTCACTTGGGATGGGATGAGGTTTCTTAGATCTTACCTAGGGAAAGTTATTCTTCCAATCCGTCTCAAGGTTGAACCGCATGTCCTTAAAAGCATCAGCCTGTTGTTCTATAGAAGCGCAGACCATTCGCCAGAAACAATCTGCCACGGCTAGAGACAGGTAGCGGGTTGTCACTTGAGATGGGATGAGGTTTCTTAGATCTTACCTAGGGAAAGTTATTCTTCCAATCCGTCTCAAGGTTGAACCGCATGTCCTTAAAAGCATCAGCCTGTTGTTCTATAGAAGCGCAGACTATTCGCCAGAAACAATCTGCCACGGCTAGAGACAGGTAGCGGGTTGTCACTTGAGATGGGATGAGGTTTCTTAGATCTTACCTAGGGAAAGTTATTCTTCCAATCCGTCTCAAGGTTGAACCGCATGTCCTTAAAAGCATCAGCCTGTTGTTCTATAGAAGCGCAGACTATTCGCCAGAAACAATCTGCCACGGCTAGAGATGGGTAGCGGGTTGTCACTTGGAATGGAGTGACAAGGTTTTTTTAGATATTACTTAGGGAAAGTATTCCTTCTACTCCGTCTCCAGATTGAACCTCATGGCCTTGAAAGCGTCGGCCTGCTGCTCTACAAAAGCCCTGACTATTCGCCAGCAGCAATCTGCCACGGCTAGAGAAAGGTTACGGGTTGTCACTTGAATGGTATGAGGTTTCTTAGATCTTACCTAGGGAAAGTTATTCTTCCACTCCATCTCAAAGTTAAACCGCATGTCCTTAAAAGCATCAGCCTGTTGTTCTATAGAAGCGCAGACCATTCGCCAGAAACAGTCAGCAAGGGCTAGAGACCGGTTGAGGGTTGTCACTTGACTGGAGATGGGGGTGAGGTTAGATCTTACTTAGGGAAGGTATTCTTCCACTCCGTCTCAAGGTTTAACCTCATGGCCTTGAAGGCATCAGCCTGTTGTTCTACAGTAGCGCGGACCATTCGCCAGAAACAATTTACCACGGCTAGAGACAGGTTGCGGGTTGCACTTGGGATGGGGGTGAGGTTAGATCTTACCTAGGGAAAGTATTCTTCCACTCCGTCTCAAGGTTAAACCTCATGGCCTTGAAGGCATCAGCCTGTTGTTCTACAGTAGCGCGGACCATTCGCCAGAAACAATCTGCCACGGCTAGAGACAGGTTCCGGGTTGTCACTTGAGATGGGGTGACCAGGCCGTCTCTGAAAAGGAATAGAATGTTATAGCAATTACTTGACCCGACTAATTTTAAGCGGCCACCGCAGCCTATGGGCGCTTGTAACTCCGGTTACAAGCGACGCGCGTTGTCGACCCCAGGGCTCGAAACCGGTTTTTTCTTCATACCAAAAATACCGGGTTACGTTCTTTTTCATTCTTTGGTTTATTATTTCATTTTTAATGGAACAATCTAATAATAAGAAGTTGTTATCTGAATATATGATTCAGTCCTACGTAAAGAGCATAAAATAATTAAAAATATTGGGCTATTTCAGGTTTCTTTTAAAAACCGGTTCCGAGCCCTGGTCGACCCTTTAAGCTTTCAAGAATTCACTGTTTCGTTTTAAACTCCCACAGGCTGATATACAAAATTTAATGTATATTTCTAGAAAATGACTAAACAATTTTTATCCGACTACGTCGACTACGGGAAGGATTATGGTTTTTGTCGTCTATATATGTGACGTTTTCAATAAAAAGGGACCACATTGTCGCTTACCATATGGACGAAAATTGCTTGTACCTTCATACGAAAAACCCGTCAGAGCGTCCTTATGGATAGCGACAATGTGGTACCTTTTGTTTGAAAACGACACATATGGATGTATATCTGTATCGTGTCATATGCTATATTTTAACGGACTTTAATAAAAAGAGAAAAAAAACGTAAGTAGGTTAAATGGTTTCAAATTGCTTGTCACATGGATTTGCACTTACTTGAATAACTTGGAAGACCGGAAGAACCTCTCCTCGTACTCTCTGATGCTCTGAATGGAGTCATCTTTCCTACTGCGACCCGTCACCACGGCATAGTAGCCGAGAGCCTTCATTGGAAACAGTTTACCTTCGAGAATACGACGGATCTGAAAAAAGAAAACAATGAGACCGGGAACAAAAATGGTAAGCCTTGGGGCTCAGAACCGGTTAAATCCAGAACGCGGAAGCGAAAGCCATTTGGACAGGCTCTAAAACCCTTATCCTGTAAAATTAATTGGTATTCAAACACAGAGATATTGACATTTTCGAATCACGGCACGCAGTATCTAGGAGGCAGGTTCTTAGGGTTCTCGGCCATCATCAGATCATCACACTTCCCAATAATAGTACGCAATTAGACATGTAATAATTAAGTATTAAATTTGTGAAATGTTATTTGTAATTTAGTGTAATTTTTAGTAGTTTTAGGATATTTTTTATAATTTTAGGATAGTTTTTGCTCGTTATTATTTTTTCTTGCTGTGCAAGCTTCTTATGTAATACCTACCACTTAAGTACTCTTTGTAACAATGTTGAATGTTGCCTGTTTAATAATAATAATAATAATAAAATACTTTATTGTGCACTACAAAGAAAAATACATGTTACAAACAATGACAGGACATAAGTGAGTAGGTAACAACAGGCGGACTTATCGCTAAAAAGCGATCTCTTCCAGACAACCTTCAGATAGCGATTCAGTGGCTAGAAATAAGTTAATGGGCAGTGCAAAATAACAAAGGTGTAAAGTTTACAAATCAAATACCTAAGTATAAATAACAAACAATGAAAAATAAACTACATAAACTACATATATTATTTAAGCAACAATAATACACTACATAAACCTACACAAAATACATAAATACATAATGAGAATTCAAGCAAGAGAAGAATAACGACCAGGTAGCGTGAACAAAAAGAAAAATATATATGTGTAAGTGAAAGGACCAAGACTAAGAAAGAGATTTTAAATAGTGTTCTTTTAGAAGTTTTTTAAAAATGGGTAGGGATTGAGCACGTCTTATATCAATGGGCAAAGCATATAATGTGCCTTTTAAATAAAAAAAATTAATTAAAAAATCTGGATTGTCAAATAAATTGATGAATACTGGTTAGAGTTAGAATGGTTAGACTAACGTTAGTAAAATGTAAAAAATGTTTGTGGAATCTTAAAAAATCTGAAGCGAAAAGAAAATAAAGTGATATATTTCAAACCGGTTTTCAGACTTGAGTACCAATTTTTTTATAGTATTGTAGTGTCATTAAAATGATTACAGCGTGAAAAAAATTACATGTTTTCTTTTTAAAGAGAAAATAAATGAAAATAACTAACTTACTCTGTTCGGATTAGTGAGGTTTTCCTCAGCCAGATCCACTTTAGTTAGAACAAATATGGTCCTTTTGCCTGATGGGTCGCAGGATGAGACTAGATCTGTCACGTTGCTTCGCTCGGCGTCCACTGATCCGTCCTTAAAATATCATAAAATAACATAAATTTATACCATTTTATATCATTTTTATCATTTATATCATTTCAGACAATACCATTTTCAATTTTTTTATTTACTATAAAATCTGCGCTGTGGCTGCGATAGTGCGTAACCTTAGTATAGTATGTACCTATTAGTTTAGTATCATGTCACTACCTATGAGTTCCTATAATTGGCTTCCTGTATCTACTATAATTTTCATCTCCAAATAAATAAATAAATATTTTTTTGTCATTTCATAATAATTTATTCCTTCACCTTCTAGCTCCTGATTAAAAAAAAATTAAGTACCCTAGATTAAATGTAATATTACCTGTATACACAATATGATAGCGTTTGGGTTCTCCATGTACTGTTTGCTCATTTGTTTGATGGCGTCCCTCGTATCTGAAGCCATATCCACTGTTTGCGTCTGAAAAAAAAAACACATCTTATAATTTAACAAAGAATCATAATGAAATAAAACTATGAATACGGATTATATCGCGTATATTGAATTTATAATACATCCCGACGTTTCGAACCCTTTAAAGCGTTCAAAATATTTAGATCAGTATGGTTTTTACTCACTATTATTTTTAGTCGCTTTTGGCGACATGTTTCGCGAGTGTTTGTGTGTTTTTGGCGAGTGTTTGTGTACTGATCTAAATATTTTGAAATATGTCTCACGATAGTTTAAGTGCTTTAAAGCGTTCGTGTTTATTTCATGAGTAACTATCGCGGTAACCGAAGACAATATTAAAGAATCATAATTTTTGAAGATAGCCGGTAATCATTGAAGAACAACATTATTATTTAGAAAATAAATCGCCGATGACAGGAAATTAGTACATAATGTCGAACTTTCCAATCGAAAGACGTCCACTGCTGGACATAGGCCTCCCTCAGGGATCTCCACAACGATCGGTCTTGCGTTGCTCTCATCCATCGGCTCCCCGCGACCTTGACCAGATCGTCTGCGTGTGCGTCTAACTGTATTTTTTTTACTTTTTAAGGGTCCGTACCCAAAGGGTAAAAACGGGACCCTATTACTAAGACTCCGTTGTCCATCTGTCGGTCTGTCCGTATGTCCGTCTGTCTGTCTGTCATCAGGCTGTATCTCATGAACCGTGATAGCTAAACAGTTGAAATTTTCATAGATGATGTATTTATGTTGCCGCTATAACAACAAATACTAAAAAGTACGGAACCCTCGGTGCGCGAGGCCGACTCGCACTTGGCCGGTTTTTACTCTTTTAGTTACTTACTGAAATGACGCCAGGCAGATCGACCAGCACCATCCGCTGTATGCCGGGCCCTTTGACAGACATGGAGATGACTTCGGTGGAAACTGTGCGGCCTCCGCGCACACTGTTACGCATTCGCAGCTCCACTTCTCTGTTGGAAAATAAATAACAATAATGGGATTTGAATTGCAAATTGCGGATACACAAAATTTCTAATTTAAACTATCGTGTGACATACTAACTTAGATAACTTAGCGGTTTCACTCACGTATTTTTAGTCACTCGCACGACATGTCCGACTTTTAGTGCCTAAAAATGGAGACCTAGGCTTTCCGAAGCATGACGCGCGAGTGACTAAAAATACGTGAGTGAAACCGCTAAGTTATCTGTCAATTTTTTTTAATGCTGTTTTTAGTACTTGTTGTTATAGCGGCAACAGAAATACATCGTCTAGCTATCACGGTTCAAGAGATACAGCCTAGTGAGAGACAGACGGACAGAGGAGTCTTAGTAATAGGGTCTCGTTTTTACCTTAAAAAGAACAAATTGGACATAACATAATTTTATCGCATTAAATTGGCAATTGATCGAAAAGCATTTAGTAAAAATAACAGCGTTTAACTTGTAGGATATAAACTACTACTTAAACTTACCTAGCAAATTCATGTTTTGGTAATACATACCATCGCCTACACCAGGGCTCGGAACCGGTATTTTTTTTAAACCCCGAAATAACCCAATATTTTGATTTTTTTAATGCTCATTACGTAGGACTGAATCATGTATTTAGGAAACAATTTTGCATTGTTAAAACGTCCTATTAAAAATGAAATTATAAACAAAAGAACGAAAAAGAACGTAATAATACCGGTATTTTTGTATGGAGCAAATACCGGTTTCCGACCCCTGGCCTACACTGTTAAGTGTCCATCGGTCAATCTCATTACAAAAGGCAAATTATAATCAATTGTTATTTTCCACTTGACGATCATAATATAAATTCGTATAGATTAATGTAAAAATAATTTATATTGTAATTTAATATTATGAAAAAAAAAAACCGATTGACAGTTAACAGTGTTGCTGTTTGGACAATCGAAAGTTACAAGCACCCGTCGCCACTCTGCCTCCGTCGAAGTTAACGCTACTTTAGTTTTCAAGTTGTTTTAAACATAAATCTCTCAGATTCAAGATCTATATGAGCTATAAAAACTTACACAATATAAACGGTCCCATTGCCAGGAACTCAAAAAAAGTCTGTAGTCTGCATTTTATGTTTTTTGGATTTGGCATAACTTATTAATCTGTGGCATAACTTTTTTTTTATACCACGTCGGTGGCAATCAAGCATACGGCCCGCCTGATGGTAAGCAGTTACCGTAGCCTATAGACGCCTGCAACACCGGGGATATTACACACGCGTTGCCGACCCTTTAAAAAACTGTACACTCCTTTTTTGAAGAACCCCATACTGTATATAGCCCCTCGGGAAAACCTCGGCAGGGAGCTCATTCCACAGCTGAAGCGTACGCGGGAGGAAATTCAAAATTCAATTCAAATTCAAACTCAAGAGTTTATTTTTAATGCAGCGTTTTGCGCGTTAATCCTTATTCTACTTACTTCCTTAGATCTGCGAGGTCTGACTCTTTGTTGAGGTCAAACTCGCGCGCCGAGTCCCTGAACTGAGCGACGTGGTACGGACCTTCTGATAGGGTCACCTTTACCGGAGCTCTGAAACAAAATCAGTATCAATTTCATGCTGTAAGTTGTAATGTGGTGTTCTTTTCGATTAATGGTGCTCCTACGCTGTCAGTTATATATAGATGTAACATCGTGTGACAGGGACAAAATGATAGTATTGATAGTGTATTATGTTGTCTCTGTCACACAATGTTTAATAAAAGAACACAGATAATAACAAACTAATCCCTAAGGGTAATAAAATAGTAGAAATATAGAATGGAACTAAAAAAAATCCATACTAAATTGTTGCCATGTTTAAGCATTTTACGTCAAACATGTGACAGTTACGTAGGAAGTGGTGCCCTCAATAATTTTCTATAATTTCTTGTCGGACTATACAAGAATAAACTGCTGTACCAATTGACATGAGTTTTTATTTCGAAAATCATTCCTTAGGGAATGGAATTCCTGGATGGAATTTACTATGAAAGTAGGATTTGAAAGTATAAATTATTCGGGACAGTAGCTAGTGTTACCTCGTGCACATCTCCCCGGCGCCCCTCGGGAATATCCTGGCCTGCGCGATCATCTCCAGCACGGAGGTCTTCCCCGCGGACTGGTCGCCGACCACCACCACGCGCGGGAGCCGGTCCGTCTCGCCCGTGTCCCAGCCCGACAGTAGCTAGTGTTACCTCGTGCACATCTCCCCGGCGCCCCTCGGGAATATCCTGGCCTGCGCGATCATCTCCAGCACGGAGGTCTTCCCCGCGGACTGGTCGCCGACCACCACCACGCGCGGGAGCCGGTCCGTCTCGCCCGTGTCCCAGCCCGACAGTAGCTAGTGTTACCTCGTGCACATCTCCCCGGCGCCCCTCGGGAATATCCTGGCCTGCGCGATCATCTCCAGCACGGAGGTCTTCCCCGCGGACTGGTCGCCGACCACCACCACGCGCGGGAGCCGGTCCGTCTCGCCCGTGTCCCAGCCCGACAGTAGCTAGTGTTACCTCGTGCACATCTCCCCGGCGCCCCTCGGGAATATCCTGGCCTGCGCGATCATCTCCAGCACGGAGGTCTTCCCCGCGGACTGGTCGCCGACCACCACCACGCGCGGGAGCCGGTCCGTCTCGCCCGTGTCCCAGCCCGACAGTAGCTAGTGTTACCTCGTGCACATCTCCCCGGCGCCCCTCGGGAATATCCTGGCCTGCGCGATCATCTCCAGCACGGAGGTCTTCCCCGCGGACTGGTCGCCGACCACCACCACGCGCGGGAGCCGGTCCGTCTCGCCCGTGTCCCAGCCCGACAGTAGCTAGTGTTACCTCGTGCACATCTCCCCGGCGCCCCTCGGGAATATCCTGGCCTGCGCGATCATCTCCAGCACGGAGGTCTTCCCCGCGGACTGGTCGCCGACCACCACCACGCGCGGGAGCCGGTCCGTCTCGCCCGTGTCCCAGCCCGACAGTAGCTAGTGTTACCTCGTGCACATCTCCCCGGCGCCCCTCGGGAATATCCTGGCCTGCGCGATCATCTCCAGCACGGAGGTCTTCCCCGCGGACTGGTCGCCGACCACCACCACGCGCGGGAGCCGGTCCGTCTCGCCCGCGTCCCAGCCCGACAGCTCGTCCAGCACGGCCGAGTACATGTCGATTAGGGACCGCTACAAAAACGATCGTATGTTCTAAATGCTATACATTTGGACCGATTACAAAAACATCACATGTTTTAAGTGCTGAAAATTTGGACTACATTCGCGACACACTTAATATTCTAACAGCTCGTCGAAGACTGTGTACAAGACGATTTTGAGCGCAAAAACGATCAAATGCTTTAAGGCGGTTCCCTGAGCCAGAAGGCGAAAAATCTCCTTGTATGATCATGTTTTTCTAAGAGGCGTTGATATTAGTAGACGTGGAAAAAATATATGTAGTTCTTGACTATATTATCTTTAACAACATAGCTTCCGATACACGAATTACGAAACTTCGCTAGATACAATTAATTCCCAAAGTAACCTCTAACTCGGACTTTTAATCCTACTTTACTCGGTTATTTATTATGTGATACTACAAACAAAAAAAGAAGAAAAAACAATCATAACATAAATAGTAATTTCAAAGCTTTAGAATTTCGATATTGTAAGGTAACGTTTTTAAAATAAATAAAAACCGATCAAAATTGACACTTGGCGTGTATGTCCTTTCCCGTTCTTTCTTGCGAAATGTGACAAAAACAGCGGCAAACCAATGGAACGGCCTTAAGTGCTGTAGATTTGGACCACCATCAACATTATAAATGCCAAAGCGGTTCATAACTTAGGGACTTTTAAACTCCTCCCGGCCGCGCTAAGTTTGCACCGACTTTCCAATAATAATACATACGGACCCTACGGATGTGCAATACGAAACATAAATTAAATTAAATGAATATACGTTTATTTCAGTCCGGGGACCCATTAAAACTGCTAGTTACAATGTCTTAGCCTATGTTAGTATAAAAATGTAATGACGACAGTTGAAATGAAATAGCAATTGGCATGAAAACTTAGCGTGGTCAGACTCTAAATATCTAGTAAACATATCTCACCTTAATCTTCCTCGCGGGAGGCTGCCTACCCTGCCTTAGGAGCATATTTTGTTGTCTCAGCTCCCTGTTTTCTTGTTCGAGCCTCTGCAGCTCGCGCTGGTAGCGAGCTTGGAGCGCTAGGACTTCTTCTTGAAGGGCATGGACACGTTTTTCTTTAAAAAAAAAACAGTTTTTAGGCTTAGAACGCACTGCGATTTTTTCAAAAGCGGTTTCGCAACCACAAAAAATGTAGCGTACGGTATGCTTTATAAGCGCACGCACTTAAGACTGAAACCGCAAGAAAAAAAAACCGCAGTGCCTTCTAAGCCTTAATGTTTTAAGTAAAACTACTTTACTGAGACAGACATTCTATACAGGTCTTTGAGCGAATGAAAAGTTAGTGAGGTATTGCAATTTAGAGAGGTGAAATAATGAAACAAATTACTAAGAGAAGTTGCACAAGTAAATAAAGATAAGACTTAAAAAAAAAGGTCACTGACTTTTTCCTGTTTACATTTCCTCAGGTGACAACTAAAACTCACTAATTACCATCACAAATTCATAGCCATAGTGAAACGTATTATTATCTGAATAAGGTTAATTTTTGAAATAAAACTATGAAAACGGATTATATCGCGTATATTGAATTTATAATACATCCCGACGTTTCGAACCCTTTACAGCGTTGTTTTCATAGTTTTATTTCATGAGTAACTATCGCGGTAACCGAAGACAATATTAAGGTTAATTTTTGTTTAATTATTTTTTAGTAGTTAGTTTTGGTTGTCACGTGACATAATGTGTTGTATGAATTGTATGATATTATAACTATTATGTGTATACTTAAATACTATCTAATATTATACGGGTGAAATGTTGATTAATTGATGTCAACATTAAGACGTTGGACATAAAAACGATCTTGCAATATAGTTATGCGCATGCGATAGAGATAGGACATGGCGGGTCAATAAATAAATAAATAATAAATATTATAAGACATTCTTACACAAATTGACTAAGTCCCACGGTAAGCCCAAGGAGGCTTGTATTATGGGTACTCAGACAACGATATATATAATATATAAATACATAGAAAACATCCATGACTCCGGAACAAATATCTGTGCTCATCACACAAATAAATGCCCTTACCGGGATTCGAACCCAGGACCATCGGCTTCACAGGTAGGGTCACTACCCACTAGGCCAGACCGGTCGTCATTGTATGAATTCCTCGTGCACAGCATCCTTACTTTACAGCATGAGCGGTCTCACCATAAGTCCGATCGTCGCTGGCCCGGCTGCCACCGCCCGTGGCCGCCGGAGCTGGTTTGCTCTGCAGATTGTTCACAATCTTCGGGGCTGGTTCTGTTGACGAAATTGAACAATTTTGTCCTAATAGCTTTAAATTATAAGGCTCACCATCTCATATTCTGGTTATATAAGATTTGAGAGAGCCATTCTGCACAATCTATATAGACTTTGTTGGACCACCAATACTATTTATTCTCAGGACTTACCGATATTATTCTGGTTGTTGACAGCGGCAGCGGCCACAGCATCCTCGTATCTCTGCGCCAGCCACTCTTTGAGCTCAGCGGCGCGCGCCAGCCCGGCGTCGCGGAGCCGCGGATCTGCGACAAGCATCAGGGGCTCACCTACCGGCAAACAACTAGCTTGGACACAAGCGGTGACATGATGTGTTGGTTGATACCAATTTACAGATATAATGTGATTTTTAGTGTATTTTCCCCATTCCTTTTTGTGTAATATATTATATGTTTATCCTATTAATTTTGTATGTATTTATATCCTTTATCTTTCTGGTACCTTGTTGTACATTTTGCTACATTTGTCACCCTCTTTTCACTTTCTCCTCTCATCTACTCAAAGGTTAACTGGAAGAGATCCCTCAAAGGGATAAGTTCGCCTTTGTACATCTTATTATTTGTACCATGTAATTTTTAATATGTATATTTGTACAATAAAGAGTTTACTACTACTACTAATGTGATAAAATCATAAGTAAGGCCATGTTTTTAAATACATGTCAAAATGGTCCACATTATGATGGAATGTATAAATAAACCGTTGTTTTGTTTCATTCTCAATTGCTCAAAGGTTGACTGGAAGAGATCCCTTATAGGGATAAGTCCGCCTTTGTACATTGTATATATTTATGTTCTTTTATTGTGTTTGTAATCTGTCTTATGTACAATAAAGTGTTTACATACATACATAAACCGCATATGATAACACATATCAGAGGAATCAAACTTCTTCCTATGTTATTTTTGATGACAAATAATTATAAAAAGTTTGAATACATTTAAGCCTTAAAATTGAAACATAATAGCACAAAAAAAGTGTTTCTTATTTACTATTTTCTAATCTAATCAAGCAATAAATTAAAAAACCGGCCAAGTGCGAGTCGGACTCGCGCACCGAGGGTTCCGTACTTTTTAGTATTTGTTGTTATAGCGGCAACAGAAATACATCATCTGTGAAAATTTCAACTGTCTAGCTATCACGGTTCATGAGATACAGCCTGGTGACAGACGGACAGCGGAGTCTTAGTAACAGGGTCCCGTTTTTACCCTTTGGGTACGGAACCCTAAAAAATATGCATAAAGAAGTAAAGACATGAATTTTTTGACAAAGAGTGATTGTTATTTTTTATTGATAAATTGGGATATATTTAAAAATAATATATTTAAAAGTAAATCACTTTCTGCTATTGGTATTTTGCTGGTTGAAAAGATTGAAAGGTTTTTTATAGGGTTAAAAACATGAAACAAACCATAGGATTGAACTTAACCTATCTAGGTTCTAAGTTTACATGTCTAGCAGAATGTTAAAGCAGAATCAGATAAGTAAGAATTTCCTCACCAATATTGAGGTTGTCCCCGATCTTCTCCTTAGCATTGAGAAGGGTTGTAGTGAACTGGTTCCATTGCTTCTCGTCAGGAAGCAGCTCATTCACCCATCCCATGTCTGGGAGGCCATCCTTCCATTCTATGTATTTCTGTAAACAAGAATGTACATGTCGGTTTTGGAGTATTCATCAAAATCACAATCTAGCAATCTTTAAATGTCCAAAAAGCCTTTAGGGTTGACATTCAGTTTATAAGTTCTAATTGTATCTTGTTTCTTGTTGTGTAAGTAATTTTTATTTCCTTACCATGTCATGGAATGTTTGCAATAAATTTGCTCAATCTAAACGCTCATTTTGGTCTTGACTTTAGTAGGGACTCTAGCTAATTCTACTCTTAGGGATTTAGCAGATAGAATTTGTACATCAAATGAATAAATTTGTATAGATAGCACATGAAAAGGAACAATATATGAGAGTAAAGGGGCTTCTAAACGGGCCATATTTTCACTGCAATGTGTGGCCGGCAACTATTGGTGTCCCTCTCTTACTCACATGTTAGAGAAAGACACCAATAGTTGTCGGCCACATATTGCAGTAAAAATATTGCCTGTTTACAAGCCCCTTTAGATTATTACCTACAGGTATGTACAACACAAGTGCAATAAAGATTTGTATGACCTGTAAAACTGTAACTACCTTATTTAACGTCATCCCTCCACCCACGGCGCCTCCCAGCACCAGATACCTAATCTTCAGTAGCCCTCTGACCGCCCGGGCCACCAGCATCCCATACTTCCTCTTCTGGACATGACTGGTGTCTACAGGCTTCCGGAGAAGCAAGCTGCGCCCCGTCCACACCGAGAACGCGACGGCACGCTTGTCCACACATGACCATACTGGAGACTTCGTAAATGACGATCTGAAAATTAAGAATTTTTTGTTAAATAATTTGTAAAAATAACTTGAAGGTGACAGGTAATCGAACAGGTTAGAGGTTACCTTATACGATTGTGCAGTATTCTCGACATAGTTTACGTAATTATGTTGTATAGCTTAAACATAAATATGTTTTTAAAGGGCGATTTTTATTTCATAACCTCCAACTCCGGTGCTTGTAAAAAAAATAATCACGTAACAATCAAAAACACTTCAGCGGTATATATATTCAATTACATCTGGTAAATACTACACAATCAGCTTGTAAATCATTATTAAATTACTTCATATTTTGAAAATCTGACAATTTGCGGACTTCAAAAGACCACTTCGATTTCATTTTGGATTTTGCGTTTTGTTGTTGCTCGAACGCAAAAAGTTTGACAGTTCTGAAACTTATGAAATTTCTTTTATAAGTAGCAGTTGGTAGCAGTATCTTGCAGGGTTCATACGAAAGGTATAATAAAAATAATTTGAATTAAAATTATAAATAACTTTCATACAAAAAAGTCAAAAATAACGCAACACCGTTTTAATAAATGTCTGTTTCATGTTTATTTTTCAGCGCAGTAACACTGCGTTTCGTCTAGGCAAACGTCAAAAATGGACTGAAATTTTCTGCAGTGTTCACAGTAATTTACGTAAAAAATAAGCATCTATAAAAAGGAATTAGTCATTTATTAGTAGGAAACGAGTGATAAAAAGACAGTTTTTGTGTCCAGTGCGGAAGGAACAGTGACAAGTGTTGTAATGTCCCTGTTTTTCTGATGCGAGACACATCGATATTTTGATTTTTGTGAGTATATCCTTGGTTTTCGTCGAGTGAGCCTAATTTTGAGCGGAGCGGGGTTTTTTGTGTTAATTAGCGTTGCAGAGAGTGATGCCCGATGATATCACGGCCGGTTCCTTGAACCCTGGTGGGGCATGATGTAATTTTACGACTCCGAGACGCACGTAGGGTTTCCTTCGATTGGTGTGTGTTATTTTTAGCCTTAGAGTACTACGCGCATGTCGGCGTCTATTTGTTTGTGCGTTTTAATATTCTGTTTACAGTGTGGGCCTTTCATGTCAATGTTTGTGGAGTAAACTGCCGTTGAAATGGACTTGCTATGGGGGCTTTCTGTGGAGCCATGTTTATACGAAGTGGAAGCTAGTTTCTGGTATAAAGACATGGTTTTGATGTTTGTTTAGTGATAAAAATGGTTCCCGGTATTCCTTATCAGTTTCAATGCTCCCCTGTAAATAGCAACCAATATCTGATATGGCAAATACACATGTTTTATGCGTCTGAAACCTGAAAAATCCTTTAATTTAATAATTATCTTTAGTTTTTTCTTTAATAATCCATTTAAACCTGAATTAATAAATTAATTACTGACTGAATAAGGAAAAGGATGTAGTAAATTTGTACTTAGAAGAAACATCAACTAATGAAAATCACAAACTTTAAAATAAAAGAATATCCTGAATACCAGCCTGCCACAGCCCACTAAGCTACCTAGACTTAGCCATCGGTTTATAATGTCCGACATTGTCAATGAGAACATTAAAATTTCCAACTAATCAATGGAATTGTACATTGATAATTACAAATGTTACTCATTAGGAAATAAAACATACTATTTCCTTAAATTATAACATCTAAAGAGTACCTCGGTATCGGTTACCGCGATAGTTACTCGTGAAATAAAACAGTTGTATTGTATAACTAGCCTTATGAACCGATTTTGCATGTACAACCAGCCTTAAAGTTTATAGTCTATGATGGTTCATTATTGCAATAAAGTATAAAATAAAATATTTTTAGTATGTGGGTATTTTTGCACTTTCTGGTTTTTCCTCAGTCACCTGTGACCACGAACGCTGTAAGGGTTCAAAACGTCGGGATGTATTATAAATTCAATATACGCAATATAATCCGTTTTCATAGTTTTATTTCATCTAAAGCAATGTTACAAAAGTATTCCATTGTTACGATACCTCTGCATTCAATGGAGAACATAAAAACCTTATTAAAATGACCTTAATTAATCATTGCTATAAAAGGTCAGTCTGTATAAGTGGCTATGCATAATTCATGCATTTCACCAAGGACAATGACTTAATATTATGGTAGTAAAGTCAAATTTTGATAAACAAGCATTTTTTAGTGCAAGAAACTGTTATCCTTCCTAAAATATAGCCAAATTAAAAACTTTTTACTTGTTAAATTTATTATAAGCTTATTATAGTCAGAATGTCAGCTGCAGAGATAACTGACTCCCTCTGCATAGAAATTTGTTTGCAGTGGGTTGACCCCATATGTCTACAGCTCTCTACAGCTGACCGTACATATATAATTTGGGATAGTGCACTGCCCTGCCCTGTTACGGCAAAACAGTGTATCTTTTTACATATTTCCTATATCTAGATATGCTATTTTTCCGTAACATGGCAGAGTAAATGTATAATTTTTACAAGTAAAAGGTTTTAGGGTGCGTTTGGGTAAGATTGAACGGGTTTTTCATGAGGGGCAAGACAAAAAATCGTCCGTATGCCGAAGCATTACGGGGGACTTTTCATCTTTCCCGCATGAAAAACCGGTTCAATCTTATCCCAACACACCCTATATTGTTCGCTCCTGCAAAAGTAGCTAAGCAACGAGTTGTGCACAATGATCTGAGCACAAAATTACTGTTTAAAGAGCACTTGCAAAGGGCTTCTTCTGCTGCTGACTGTATGTTGAGAAAGCAGTCAAAATAGCACTCTGTGAACTTTTTAATAGAGTTCAATATTGTTTAAAACCACTTGCTCAGTATAAAAATACTAATATTGATTGTTTATTTATACTAAAACAACAGGAAGCACTTCTGTTTGCCTGATAGCTTGAATGTTGTTTGTTATCATTTTAAACTCATTGTAATGTGTATTTATTTTCAATGTACAGTCAAGGGCATAAATATATATACATTACCAAAGTTTCAAAAATATGTGTACGCTCTTACACCTTAGACAATAAAGTTGTTTTCACATATTTTTGAGTCATTCGTCTGGATCGATATTTTTGCTGGACTTAAATCAGTATCAGTACATATTCCAGACCAAGCTATTAAAAATAAACAATATCAAAAATCCCAAGCATTGCTAACTTACCAATGTTAAACAACGAACATGAACTCTACGACCTTAGCAATAAAGCACAAACATCCGCCATGAGGTCATCTGCACATCAGTGTTATATTTAGTTTCAAGTGGGTGTACTGTACCGAATTTGAACTTTAAATATATAGGGACAAGGTTGAGAGTTAATATAAGAATGTTTACGTTTTAAAGATCATTGCTACACCTACAATAATATACAGCTGACTGGGTGTTTTCTTTTGAAGGTGAGGTTGAAAATTGGACTTTATTGGTATGGAAAGTAGGTTCTGTTTTGTGTGACATGGGTTTGGATTGAGGTTGTTTTGGAATAGGTAACCCTTCATTGGTTGTAGTTGTACCTAGAATTTGGTGAATTAATGTTAGTTAGGGTTTAAAGAGGATTTTAATAATGTAGTACAATATTTCTCTTTCACTCCAATGAAGCCGTAATTAGAGTGACAGAGAAAGATGCCCGCCATTTGCGAACTTCGATTTTCGCGGTTATAGGTCTGTCTTCTGCAATAAAATGTTACACAACGAAGTTTGCAAAAATATCTGTCACGATCTAAATTGTGGAGTCATGAGCGTGTTACACATTTGCACTAACTATGTAACAGTAAAAACTTGTTTTTTTTTTATAAATTGGTATTAACTCTGAAACTAGGCGAATTTACAGAAAAGTTTATACGGCATTTTTAAAGCCTGACCAGTAATATATGATCATTGTCAAGTAAAGAGGGTGCTGTTCATTCTCATGTATAGGGTGACAGTTCTGTAAAGTATGAAAAAATTAGTTCCAGTGAAATTCCGCAACGAAATTGGCGCGTGATCATATATTCCTGGTCAGGCTTTAACCTCAAATATATTCAGGAATACACTGGTAAAATTATTCGGTTTCCTCATGTTTCACCGTATATATACATAAATAATACAAAGGCTGCATATAAATAATCTTGATGAGTAGTAGAGTAGATGCACAAGTATTAGATGATTGTAGAAAAAAAAACTACAGTTAGTATAAAAGAAGAAACACTTCGACTTTCTTAATAAGAAACGGTTAGATAGCGGTAGGTAGCGATAGATAGATTGCGGTTTTAACTTCTTATTGACACAGAGCGGACACGCTATACATCAAAACCGGCCAAGTGCGAGTCGGACTCGCCCACCGAGGGTTCCGTACTTTTTAGTATTTGTTGTTATAGCGGCAACAGAAATACATCATCTGTGAAAATTTCAACTGTCTAGCTATCACGGTTCATGAGATACAGCCTGCTGACAGACAGAGGGACAGCGGAGTCTTAGTAATAGGGTCCCGTTTTTACCCTTTGGGTACGGAACCCTAAAAATCACTTGCGTTTCTATGTGTGAATGGCACGTCTTTCTGTACACGCGGCATGCGTGATTGTGTGAGTAAGTTGCTTAAAAACAGTACTGAGCGGACGGCAAAAGGTCGTCAATCTGGTGTCGCGGGGCGAGGTCATTCGAATCGGGGCGGACTGTATAGATTAATTACCCTGAGGCGGCGCCTGAGCCGACGGAGCCCCGCTACGCGGGGTTCATATTTCTGGGCGGTTTGCCCTTCGGGCATCTGAAGCTACCTAACGAATTTATAACCTACCTATCTATCGACTTAGTGTGACTATCGTGAAAACATTACTCTTTTGGGAAAAAAGCGACTGGGACATACGCGTGTGATTAAATTAATTACTGAAAAGATTAATGCCTGAACAAGTTTGGGAACAAATCAAATTATTTTATTAAATATTTTGATTTGTGTTTTTTTAAGTAGTCACACTACTATATATAAATTAAAAACTGTAATAGATGTCATATATTAAAGAAAAAGTGACGAAGCCCTCCAGTGGTGAAGGCCGGATTCGAACCGGCGTCTAGCTATTGCGGCTAACGCCATGAACCCCTAGGCCACCCCGCCACGGCGTTTTCTTTAATATATGACATCTATTACAGTTTTTAAATTAATGCCTGGTTAAATAGCAGAATGGGGAAAAACGCGAATGGAACAAAAGCTATTGGGTAACAAAAATTTTGGGTAATTAATCTATACAGTGTCGGGGCGGGGTGGGGCGTTGCGTGGCCGTTCTGTATAATAGTATTACTTATTCTGTGCTATTGACCTACCATGCAAACGCCAGGCGTGTGGGTGTCGGATGTCGGCGTGCTATCAGCTTCTCGGGAAGCAATCGGGAATAATTAATGTCATTAACAGGTCTAACGCGATTAAATTCCATTTATACCTTTTTTCCTACGTTTCAGCCATGGTTGCACTGACCAGTGCAGTGACCAGTGATCGACTGTCATTGCGGTAATTCAATTAATTACGCACATGGAGTGCCGATAAAAATTATTATCAGTATCGCGATGATATCTTTATACGACCAAATTGTCTACTAACATAAATCTGTTTGTAGTCAAGTCTTATATTAAAAATTAATATTCATTTATTTCGAGTAACATGGACTCGTAATTACAATAATATTATATTACAATTTAAAAATAAGATTAAACAGAATAAATAATATCTACACACTATTCTAAAATACAATTCACAACACAACAAAAAAAGAATCATTTTAAAACATGCCTGTCGCAGCAATGTCGTATCTGGGACAGTCGAGTCGACTCTGTCGGCAATCATGGCCAGGACGGCATTGGGGCTAGCTCGCACCCTACGCACCAATGCGGCCCCGCGCGCGCGCATGCTCGCGAAGAAACACGCCGTGCGCGCCTCCGCGAACATGCCCGACGCGCTGCAGTAGCGAGGCAGCCCCATCACCGCCCTAAACGCATTGTTGAACTCATGAACTGCACACGGAGGGTGTTGTAGGCTCTTTGAGTGTAGTTCGCCCACAGGCTGCATGTATACAGAGACGTGCAGTAACAAGGTAGGAAATCAAATTAAAATCTTCGTCGATCACAAAATAAAATGTAAGGCAATGCTGTTGCCTTTCGGGCATTAAGTCCGCCTCCGCCATTGAAACGCATAGCAACCATTTTGGCAAATCCAAATGAAAGCGTAGGGCGATTTCTGAAAAACGGCTTGGCCAATAAAAAAAGGTGTGTATTCTTCAGAGTGGGTAAGGCTGCGTTTCCACTATTCCACCAGAGATGTGCGAGGGTGCGTAGCCGACCCCGTGCAAATAAATAAACAATGTCAATAAAAACAGACGGAGCCGGGAAACAAAACAATTAACTTATCACGCGATAAGACCAAGTGCTAAGTTGAACAGTCTGTCACCCTCGTGAAGTTGACCACCCCATTTCGTTTGCCCGCAAATGGCATATCTATATCGTTAGTTCATCGTTAGTTCACGTTTGTTCAGTAGGTAAAATCGTTAGGACCCGATTCCAAAGTCGATTTTTTTTTTTTTAAAAAGGGGTGGCTGTCTTCACGCTAGCCACCCCAAACCACTTTTTGTTAGTTTTTTTGGTCTAGATAGCAAGATATTCGTTAGTTCATGATTGTTCAGGCATTGGAATCGTTAGGACCCGATTCCTTCATTTTTTATTTTTTTTTAAAGTGGGGTGGCTGTCTTCACGCTAACCACCCCACCCAGAAATCAGTCAAACTAACCATGTGAATCCATCGGGCGACGTTAGTTCACGTTTGTTCAGGCATTAAAATCGTTAGGATCTCAATAGATTTGCTATAAAAAAATAAAATCAAAAAATTCATATTGGCCGGCCGAGATAGTTCAGCAGGGGGGGCGTAACAAGCAATCGACACAGATACTAACGATTCTATGCCCTAAATAAGCATCTATAGACGATATATAACCGATACAGTACGGTAACTTGCGGGTATTCAGAACAGATTAAAAGATTTTCGTGGTTTTATATTTTTTTTATTCTATGGTGGTGGCTGTCTTCACGCTAGACACCCCAAACCACTTTTTGTTAGTTTGTTTGGTCTAGATAGCAAGATATTCGTTAGTTCGTGATTGTTCAGGCATTGGAATCGTTAGGACCCGATTCCTTCATTTTTTTTTATTTCTCAAAGTGGGGTGGCTGTCTTCACGCTAACCACCCCACCCCGAAATCAGTCAAACTAACTATGTGAATCCATCGGGCGACGTTAGTTCACGTTTGTTCAGGCATTAAAATCGTTAGGATCTCAATAGATTTGCTATAAAAAAATAAAATCGGAAAATTCATATTGACCGGCCGAGATAGTTCAGCAGGGGGGGCGTAACAAGCAATCGACACAGAAACTAATGATTCTATGCCCTAAATAAGCATCTATAGACGATATATAACCGATACAGTACGGTAACTTGCGGGTATTCAAAACAGATTAAAAGATTTTCGTGGTTTTATATTTTTTTTATTCTATGGTGGTGGCTGTCTTCACGCTAGCCACCCCAAACCACTTTTTGTTAGTTTTTTTGGTCTAGATAGCAAGATATTCGTTAGTTCGTGATTGTTCAGGCATTGGAATCGTTAGGACCCGATTCCTTCATTTTTTTTATTTCTCAAAGTGGGGTGGCTGTCTTCACGCTAACCACCCCACCCCGAAATCAGTCAAACTAACTATGTGAATCCATCGGGCGACGTTAGTTCACGTTTGTTCAGGCATTAAAATCGTTAGGATCTCAATAGATTTGCTATAAAAAAATAAAATCGGAAAATTCATATTGGCCGGCCGAGATAGTTCAGCAGGGGGGGGCGTAACAAGCAATCGACACAGAAACTAATGATTCTATGCCCCAAGTAAGCATCTATAGACGATATATATAACCGATACAGTACGGTAACTTGCGGGTATTCGAAACAGATTAAAAGATTTTCGTGGTTTTATATTTTTTTTATTCTATGGTGGTGGCTGACTTCACGCTAGCCACCCCAAACCATTTATTGTTAGTTTTTTTGGTCTAGATAGCAAGATATTCGTTAGTTCATGATTGTTCAGGCATTGGAATCGTTAGGACCCGATTCCTTCTTTTTTTTAAAGTGGGGTGGCTGTCTTCACGCTAACCACCCCACCCCGAAATCAGTCAAACTAACCATGTGAATCCATCGGGCGACGTTAGTTCACGTTTGTTCAGACATTAAAATCGTTAGGATCTCAATAGATAAAAAAATAAAATCGAAAAATTCATATTGGCCGGCCGAGATAGTTCAGTAGGCAGGGTGTAACAAGCAATCGACACAGATACTAACGATTCTAAGCCCTACATAAGCCCCATATAACACCGACACAGTACGGTAATTTGGCGGCATTAAATAAGGTTAGACAGGCAATAATAAAATGCAAAAACTTTAACTTGTGCTCCTAAGTCGACGGCTGAAAAAAATACTCATAATCGGATCCTTACGATGCCACTTGCAGAATAACATCAGCCAACCATGCTGATTCAAGATAGGTAGGTCATTTGCGGGCGATCAAAGCAGATTTTGCGGAAAAAAATAAAACTTAAATACTCGTATTTTAATAACCCAACTTATGTACCTAAGTTGACGGCTGAAAAAAATACTCAGAATCGGGTCCTTACGATGCCACTTGCAGAATATCATCAGCAGACTATGCTGATTCAAGATAGGTAGGTCATTTGCGGGCGATCAAAACAAATTTGCCGAAAAAAATAAAACTTGAAAATTTTAATAACCCAACTTATGCTCCTAAGTCGACGGCTGAAAAAAATACTCAGAATCGGGTCCTTACGATGCCACTTGCAGAATAACATCAGCCGACCATGCTGATTCAAGATAGGTAGGTCATTTGCGGGCGATCAAAGCAGATTTTGCGGAAAAAAATAAAACTTGAAAATTTGAATAACCCAACTTATGCTCCTAAGTCGACGCCTGAAAAAAAATACTAGAATCGGGTCCTTACGATGCCACTTGCAGAATAACATCAGCCGACCATGTTGATTCATGATAGGTCGGTCATTTGCGGGCGATCAAAACAGATTTTCCGGAAAAAAATAAAACTTGAAAATTTAAATAACCCAACTTAAGCTTTTAAGTCGACGGCTGAAAAAAATACTCAGAATCGGGTCCTTACGATGCCACTTGCAGAATAACATCAGCCGACCATGCTGATTCAAGATAGGTAGGTAATTTGCGGGCGATCAAAGCAGATTTTGCGGAAAAAAATAAATCTTAAATACTCGTATTTTAATAACCCAACTTATGTACCTAAGTCGACGGCTGAAAAAAATACTCAGAATCGGGTCCTTACGATGCCACTTGCAGAATAACATCAGCCGACCATGCTGATTCAAGATAGGTAGGTCATTTGCGGGCGATCAAAGCAGATTTTGCGGAAAAAAATAAAACTTAAATACTCGTATTTTAATAACCCAACTTATGTTCCTAAGTCGACGGCTGAAAAAAATACTCAGAATCGGTTCCTTACGATGCCACTTGCAGAATATCATCAGCAGACTATGCTGATTCAAGATAGGTAGGTCATTTGCGGGCGATCAAAGCAGATTTTGCGGAAAAAAATAAAACTCGAAAATTTTAATAACCCAACTTATGCTCCTAAGTCGACGGCTGAAAAAAATACTCAGAATCGGGTCCTTACGATGCCACTTGCAGAATAACATCAGCCGACCATGCTGATTCAAGATAGGTAGGTCATTTGCGGGCGATCAAAGCAGATTTTGCGGAAAAAAATAAAACTTAAATACTCGTATTCTAGTAACCCAACTTATGTTCCTAAGTCGATGGCTGAAAAAAATACTCAGAATCGGGTCCTTACGATGCCACTTGCAGAATATCATCAGCAGACTATGCTGATTCAAGATAGGTAGGTCATTTGCGGGCGATCAAAGCAGATTTTGCGGAAAAAAATAAAACTTGAAAATTTTAATAACCCAACTTATGCTCCTAAGTCGACGGCTGAAAAAAATACTTAGAATCGGGTCCTTACGATGCCACTTGCAGAATAACATCAGCCGACCATGCTGATTCAAGATAGGTATGTCATTTGCGGGCGATCAAAGCAGATTTTTCGGAAAAAAATAAAACTTGAAAATTTAAATAACCCAACTTAAGCTTTTAAGTCAACGGCTGAAAAAAATACTTAGAATCGGGTCCTTACGATGCCACTTGCAGAATAACATCAGCCGACCATGCTGATTCAAGATAGGTAGGTCATTTGCGGGCGATCAAAGCAGATTTTGCAGAAAAAAATAAAACTTAAATACTCGTATTTTAATAACCCAACTTATGTTCCTAAGTCGACGGCTGAAAAAAATACTCAGAATCGGGTCCTTACGATGCCACTTGCAGAATATCATCAGCAGACTATGCTGATTCAAGATAGGTAGGTCATTTGCGGGCGATCAAAGCAGATTTTGCGGAAAAAAATAAAACTTGAAAATTTTAATAACCCAACTAATGGTCCTAAGTCGACGGCTGAAAAATATACTCAGAATCGGGTCCTTACGATGCCACTTGCAGAATAACATCAGCCGACCATGCTGATTCAAGATAGGTAGGTCATTTGCGGGCGATCAAAACAGATTTTCCGGAAAAAAATAAAACTTGAAAATTTAAATAACCCAAATTATGCTCCTAAGTCGACGGCTGAAAAAAATACTCTGAATCGGGTCCTTACGATGCCACTCGCAGAAAAACATCAGCGGACCATGCTGATTCAAGATAGGTAGGTTATTTGCGGGCGTTCAAAGCAGATTTTGCGGAAAAAATAAAACTTGAAAATTTGAATAACCCAACTTATGCTCCTAAGTCGACGGCTGAAAAAAATACTCAGAATCGGGTCCTTACGATGCCACTTGCAGAATAACATCAGCCGACCATGCTGATTCAAGATAGGTATGTCATTTGCGGGCGATCAAAGCAGATTTTTCGGAAAAAAATAAAACTAGAAAATTTAAATAACCCAACTTAAGCTTTTAAGTCAACGGCTGAAAAAAATACTCAGAATCGGGTCCTTACGATGCCACTTGCAGAATGACATCAGCCGACCATAATGATTCAAGATAGGTAGGTCATTTGCGGGCGATCAAAGCTGATTTTGCGGAAAAAAATAAAACTTAAATACTCGTATTTTAATAACCCAACTTATGTTCCTAAGTCGACGGCTGAAAAAAATACTCAGAATCGGGTCCTTACGATGCCACTTGCAGAATATCATCAGCAGACTATGCTGATTCAAGATAGGTAGGTCATTTGCGAGCGATAAAAGCAGATTTTGCGGAAAAAAATAAAACTTGAAAATTTTAATAACCCAACTAATGTTCCTAAGTCGACGGCTGAAAAAAATACTCGGAATCGGGTCCTTACGATGCCCCTTACAGAATAACATCAGCAGACCATGCTGATTCAAGATAGATAGGTCAATTGTGAGCGTTAAAAGCAGATAATTTGAAAATTTGCATAACCCAACTTATGCTCCTAAGTCGACGGCTGAAAAAAATACTCAGAATCGGGTCCTTACGATGCCACTTGCAGAATAACATCAGCCGACCATGCTGATTCAAGATAGGTAGGTCATTTGCGGGCGATCAAAACAGATTTTCCGGAAAAAAATAAAACTTGAAAATTTAAATAACCCAAATTATGCTCCTAAGTCGACGGCTGAAAAAAATACTCTGAATCGGGTCCTTACGATGCCACTCGCAGAAAAACATCAGCCGACCATGCTGATTCAAGATAGGTAGGTTATTTGCGGGCGTTCAAAGCAGATTTTGCGGAAAAAATAAAACTTGAAAATTTGAATAACCGAACTTATGCTCCTAAGTCGACGGCTGAAAAAAATACTTAGAATCGGGTCCTTACGATGCCACTTGCAGAATAACATCAGCCGACCATGCTGATTCAAGATAGGTATGTCATTTGCGGGCGATCAAAGCAGATTTTTCGGAAAAAAATAAAACTTGAAAATTTAAATAACCCAACTTAAGCTTTTAAGTCCACGGCTGAAAAAAATACTCAGAATCGGGTCCTTACGATGCCACTTGCAGAATAACATCAGCCGACCATGCTGATTCAAGATAGGTAGGTCATTTGCGGGCGATCAAAGCAGATTTTGCGGAAAAAAATAAAACTTCAAAAATTTTAATAACCCAACTAATGCTCCTAAGTCGACGGCTGAAAAAAATACTCGGAATCGGGTCCTTACGATGCCCCTTACAGAATAACATCAGCAGACCATGCTGATTCAAGATAGATAGGTCAATTGTAAGCTTTAAAAGCAGATAAGCCGGAAAAAAAAAATTTGAAAATTTGCATAACCCAACTTATGCTCCTAAGTCGACGGCTGAAAAATATACTCAGAATCGGGTCCTTACGATGCCACTTGCAGAATAACATCAGCCGACCATGCTGATTCAAGATAGGTAGGTCATTTGCGGGCGATCAAAACAGATTTTCCGGAAAAAAATAAAACTTGAAAATTTAAATAACCCAAATTATGCTCCTAAGTCGACGGCTGAAAAAAATACTCTGAATCGGGTCCTTACGATGCCACTCGCAGAAAAACATCAGCCGACCATGCTGATTCAAGATAGGTAGGTTATTTGCGGGCGTTCAAAGCAGATTTTGCGGAAAAAATAAAACTTGAAAATTTGAATAACCCAACTTATGCTCCTAAGTCGACGGCTGAAAAAAATACTCAGAATCGGGTCCTTACGATGCCACTTGCAGAATAACATCAGCCAACCATGCTGATTCAAGATAGGTAGGTCATTTGCGGGCGATCAAAGCAGATTTTGCGGAAAAAAATAAAACTTGATAATTTAAATAACCCAACTTAAGCTTTTAAGTCGACGGCTGAAAAAAATACTCTGAATCGGGTCCTTACGATGCCACTTGCAGAATAACATCAGCCGACCATGCTGATTCAAGATAGGTAGGTAATTTGCGGGCGATCAAAGCAGATTTTGCGGAAAAAAATTAAACTTGAAAATTGGAATAACCCAACTAATGCTCCTAAGTCGACGGCTGAAAAAAATACTCTGAATCGGGTCCTTACGATGCCCTTACAGAAACATATCAGCAGACCATGGTGATTCAAGATAGATAGGTCAGTTGCGGGCGTTAAAAGCAGATAAGCCGGAAAAAAATAAAACTTGAAAATTTGAATAACCCAACTTATGCTCCTAAGTCGACGGCTGAAAAATATACTCAGAATCGGGTCCTTACGATGCCACTTGCAGAATAACATCAGCCGACCATGATGATTCAAGATAGGTGGGTCATTTGAGGGCGATCAAAGCAGATTTTGCGGAAAAAAATTAAACTTCAAAATTTAAAGACTCCACCTTAAGCTTTTAAGTCGACGGCTGAAAAAAAATACTCAGAATCGGGTCCTTACGATGCCACTTGCAGAATAACATCAGCCGACCATGCTGATTCAAGATAGGTAAGTCATTTGCGGGCGATCAAAACAGATTTTCCGGAAAAAAATAAAACTTGAAAATTTAAATAACCCAACTTATGCTCCTAAGTCGACGGCTGAAAAAAATACTTTGAATCGGGTCCTTACGTTGCCCCTTACAGAATAACATCAGCAGACCATGCTGATTCAAGATAGATAGCTCATTTGCGGGCGATCAAAACAGATTTTCCGGAAAAAAATAAAACTTGAAAATTTAAATAACCCAACTTAAGCTTTTAAGTCGACGGCTGAAAAAAATACTCAGAATCGGGTCCTTACGATGCCACTTGCAGAATAACATCAGCAGACCATGGTGATGCAAGATAGGTAGGTCATTTGCGGGCGATCTAAGCAGATTTTGCGGAAAAAAATATAACTTGAAAATTTGAATAACCCAACTTATGCTCCTAAGTCAACGGCTGAAAAAAATACTCAGAATCGGGTCCTTACGATGCCACTTGCAGAATAACATCAGCCGACCCTGCTGATTCAAGATAGGTAGGTAATTTGCGGGCGATCAAAGCAGATTTTGCGGGAAAAAATAAACTTGAAAATTTGAATAACCCAACTTATGTAGGTTTAAACAATATAAAATGCATTATGAAATGTGTTCGTAATGGATAGTTAAATAAATAAAAACTTATTCTAAATACTAACTAAATATAATTTATAAATGTTGATGGTAAGTATCGCAGGCGGGGACCGCGAGTGTGGAGTCGATTTCGCTGATTAGCGAACTAGACTCCACATTCGCGTTCGCGGCTTCGCGCCCCGATTCCCGCACGAGTGTGGAGGGGGCTTAGTATATAAGTGGATCAGTCATGGATTCTCTTTGCTCGTACAAGACAGTCTTAAGCCACTCGTGTGTGGAGGGGGCATTATACATGTGCGGTGGGGGGAATGGACCGAACGGGACAGTCTTATACTAGAAGACGCTTTCTCTGCTACACCTACTGAAAGATACTTGAAGATACATGTATCTTTCAGTAGGAGTATGGTGCACATAGTATGGTTTATAGTGGGTAACAAATAAAGCCCATCACAGATACGGCATCTGCCGATATCTTTTAAGACCCCTCCACACTCGTGGGCGAATCGCGGAGCTAAGCCGCGAACGCGAGAGTAGAGTCGAGTTCGCTGATCTGCGAAATCGACCACACTCGCGTTCGCGGCTTCGCTCCGCGAGGCATCTGCAGATGAATTGCGATGTATTGGTCTGTATATTTCGTTTCTCTCACAATTTGCAAAGTGTTGCTTCCCAGCGAAATCTTGGTGTCGTTATAGCTGATAACTTAAAATGGGAGGAACACATTTTGGGTTTTACCAAAAAGGCTAACTCTGTTTTATATATGATTCAGAAAGCTTTCCGTTATATGGATATAGTTATTTGTTATACAAGGGTGCATAGTTGTATTTTACCCGCGAGTGTGGAATTGATACACGAGCAAGCGAAATGATTCTATAGTTGAACCACGAGCGTAGCGAGTGGTTCTAAAATAGAATCCTGAGCGTAGCGAGTGTTTCAACACACGAGAAGTAAAATACATCTGCACCCGTGTGTAACACAAAACTTTTCCCCTCACTATAGCGAGGAAAGTGCAACATCCACAGGCGTTAGATCATCTTCGTCACTGGAATCGCTTTTTTTTACGATAATACGATATTATAACAGAAAACTCCGGAAGTTGTGCATTTTTACGTGTCGGAGCCGGTGAGAAAAATTTTGTTGACAATGCTGACATTTCTGACGATGCGTTTTGAAATTGCATCGACTCAACTTGTGCGTTCAGAATTACATTCAACATCATTTAAAAAACAAATGTTTCTTATGGAATTTAAGGTTTATGACTTAAAATCATTAAATAAAGCCAAATTTGGTATTTTTTATTAAATTTTCAAACCATTTATTTAATGATAATTAATATCGAACGAACCATTATTATGAGCGTTTTACGTTTTGTTATCTGTCAAAAGCTACTTAAACCACAGAACTAGGATGACATAAGCATAAACTTTAGGACTGTGACTTAAACACGCTCCATCCAAGGTCAAATTACTTTCCCCACTAGTGGATAAAATGCGTTTTTCCCCGCTTGTTTTAAAGGATAAAAGACGGCTTTCCGAGCTAGTGAGGGGAAAAGAATATTTTCATTAAACTCTATATAACATACGTAAGACCCTTATTGGAATATGCCTTCCAAATTTGGAATCCATATTTCCGAAAGGACATCAACCTTATTGAAAGAGTCCAAAGAAGAGCAACAAAACTGGTGCCATCTCTTCGCAACCGATCTTACGAAGATAGGTTAAAGGAATTGGGCCTGACAACCTTGGAGCAGCGAAGGCAACGTGGTGACTTAATAGAAACATACAAAATACTCACAGGACACTACAACGTACCCGGGTTAAGTGACATTTTCACTCGGAATATGAATGACAGACTGAGAGGACATTCTTTGAAGCTGGCACGGACGCAGAGTAGTAGCAACCCAAGACGACACTTCCTGTCTAACCGTGTAGTGAAAGTGTGGAACAGTTTGCCCGAATCCGTAATCAGTGCGCCTTCAGTGAACTCCTTTAAAAACAGACTCGTCAAACATTTTACGAATGGACAAAACACAAGTGATAGGACATTGATATGTACGTATCAGCTATTTTAAGCTGCGTGTGCATTCGTATATAGTAATAATAATAATAATGTAGGTGCTAAACAGAGAGCGATATATATTTTGGTAAAATTTCCAATCTATATATATAGGTATATTACGCGAGGCCGATTTTTGTTCATCCCATCAGATCTACAGTTATGGTCCGATTTTGATAAATGATATGTCATTAGATTCGTCTCATGCTACAGATTTGCAATAAGCTCTTAGTTTTTTGATTTTTTTCCGAAAAAGTACTAAAAAGTTAATTTGAAAAAATGTACCACGTGACCTTTGTTCTGACTTGAGATTGAATTGAACTCAAACCTATATCCAATGTATGTAAGGTATCCAATCCATTCAAATATTTGTTTTGAGACTGTAACATGCATACACCATACTAAAAATTATATTAAAACACCATACAATTTTATTATTGTGTTTGACAACATGTCAGACATGTGTTATCCACATCGTACTCATCAAAATGACACATGTTTATTTTATTGTTGCTTTGGCCCATAGAAGGTAGGATCCTATAGAAGTGGCTTGCGCCCGTGAGGGACAGAATTTGTAGCCCACCAGCCCACCATAAACCATACAAATCGGTGGGGAAAAGCAGCTATATTTACTTCAAAAAGCACGTACGGCGAGGTTTGTTCTTATGAGGATGTTAAATGATGTCGGATCTTTAATGTAAACGGTCAGCCAATGGGGTTGGCAACTGTCAAAGGTTTGCAGAGATGGCGCCATCATAGCTTGCCCCTTTTTCTATAAGATTTGGCTTAAAGGGCATTAAAAAAACAAAAATTTGACACAATTCTAGGGATTGACAGGGCAAGCTATGCTGGCGCCCTCTGTTAATTATTTCGACCGGCCAACCCCATTTTCCGCATCGGTCCGCGCCCTTGGTGCAGTGCGGCGTATGTGCGATCGTGTGTAAAATCCGTAACAGACTACCGCACCGCACCGCGATCTTGGTGCGCCACACCCATAAGTGAGAGCGAGAAAGAGAATATCTCGAAAAGCCGTATTGGTGCGGTCAAAATATCTCTTTCTCGCTCTAACTTATAGCTGCGTCCTTAACGTATGTACAGTGACAACCTTGCACACTATCGATACGTGCGCCGCACCGCACCAACGCTGCAGTGAGTTGTGGTAGTCTCTAACGGCTTTTACGATAGTCTGTTAAATACGGCTATAATATTTCTTTCTCGCTCTAACTTATAGCTGCGTCCTTAACGTACGTACGGTGACCACCTTGCGCACTATCGATACGTGC
The DNA here is from genome assembly GCF_947568885.1 of Cydia strobilella. Classification (NCBI taxonomy): domain Eukaryota; kingdom Metazoa; phylum Arthropoda; class Insecta; order Lepidoptera; family Tortricidae; genus Cydia; species Cydia strobilella. The sequence goes on along the minus strand of NC_086063.1, from coordinate 10,220,324 downwards.
GCCGCATCGCACCAAGGTCGCGGTGAGGTGTGGTAGTCTCTAACGGCTTTTAAGATAGTCTGTTAAATACGGCTATAAAGCGGCTAACACATTACCGCACCGCACCGCAACAGCGAGAAAGAGATATTGCTTTCTCGCTCTTACTTATGGGTGCTTCACACAATGACCAGTGCGGTGCGGTAATGTGTTAGGCGCTTAAGGTGGGCTGCCGTACGCAGAGAGCGAGAAAGAGATATTTTGACGGTACCAAGGTCGCGGTCCAGTCGTACATACTTTGAAAAACGTAAATATAAAAAAAACTAAATTAGGTTCAAGGGCCTGACACTCTTTGATAGAGAAAGATAGTCTTATTGCGATTCCTATAAGAGGAAATAGAAAATAGTGCCACGCTTTATCTTTATCACCGCACGGGCATTTTTTCATGGTCGGGTTTGCTATGATGGCATAACCCGACCATGAAAAAATGCCGAATGAAATGGAGGCGATGGCGAAATACCGAAATTTATAACAGTGAAAGAGAAAAAACCGGCCAAGTGCGAGTCGGACTCGCCCACCGAGGGTTCCGTACTTTTTAGTATTTGTTGTTATAGCGGCAACATAGATACATCATCTGTGAAAATTCAACTGTCTAGCTATCATGGTTCGTGAGATACAGCCTGGTGACAGACAGACGGACAGCGGAGTCTTAGTAATAGGGTCCCGTTATTACCCTTTGGGTACGGAACCCTAAAAAGGATTATGCTGCCATACATGAAACTGTCAATACATGAATATGTCTTTCTCTTACCCCTGGTCGCTCGGTTTCATGTCCATAACTACGTGTATATACTATGTCTATTATTAGGTCAGAGGGTCTACCGCGAAAACCGAATTTCGCAAATTGCGGGGATCTTTCTCTTTTACTCCAATGAAGGCGTAATTAGAGTGACAGAGAAAGATGCCCGCAATTTGAACTTCGATTTTCGCGGTATAGCCCAGACACGGAATGTCACGGAATGTTTGTAAAATGTTTGTGTCTCATGAATAATAGGAAAAAGAGAATTAAATATGAATTATACTCTAGCCTTATGAAATTTTAGGCATGAGAGCTAAATGACAAGAAGGCATCCTATCCAAGAAATCTTGATTTACCGTATCATATCGCGGTCGCGTATCATGATTTTTAGTTTAGAAAGATGCGAAAAGATAGACAATAATTATGTCTTTTTTGCATCAAAACTAACGATCACAAAACATGCTGGTAGGTGCTACGCGACCGAAATATAATACGCTAAAATTATACAAACGTGTCGCCATTTTATAAGAAACTAGCTTTTGCCCGCGACTTCGTCTGCGTGGAATTAGTAATTTGGGTATCTTAATTCTTAAACAAATCTGCTTTTTAATCCATCCTTTTTTCACCCCCAAATTGGCCCACACTATACATTTCCAGAATTCCTTTCAACCCTGAATACAGAAACAAAAGGCGCAAAGATATAATAGGTATTCAAACCGTTCAAAGGAAACACGTATTTTCATCTAGATTTTTTGTCTTCTTGGGCCCATTTTTGTACAACAGGTTAAATGTAAAACTAGACCTATACCCACTTAGCTATGCTTGTTGTAAGAATACTCTACGACGCGCCCTTCAAAATATGACGTACGATGATACAGAGAACCTACTAATAGTCGTAACATGATTGTGTACTTTGAAATTTAATACTTAAGACCCATTTTGTTAAGGTGATAAGACTTCTATTGTGTAAGTACTACTATTAATTTATAATTAAGTGAATAATTAAAAATTGATTAATTTTGTCCTCCGCTGCCTGAAACACAGGAACTCCTAGTTCAGGCATTCGTAAACCACTTTCCTCTACTAACAACTCTTAGTCTTAAAGATGAACCTCTGTACAATACTTTTTTCAATAAATTATTTGTTTGTTTGTTTGTTATTTCCACCCCATTTTTTACACCCTTAAGGGATGATTTCGGGGATAAAAGTTATTTTATATCATTTCCCACAGCTCAAACTATCCCCATACCAAGTTTCATCTAAATCGGTTGAGCGGTTATTGATTCCCCATACAAATTTCCACCCCCCTTTTCACCCCCTTGAGGGGTGACTTCTGGGATAAAATGTATCCTATGTCCTTCCCCGGGACTCAAACTATCTGTATACCAAATTTCAACTAAATCGGTTAAGCGGTTTAAGCGTAAAGAGGTAACACACAGACAGACAGACAGACAGACTTTCGCATATAAATGAATAATAAAATATTATAAAATATTACTAGCTTTTGCCTGCGACTTCGTCTGCGTGGAATTAGTAATTTGGGTACCTTAATTCTTATCTGCTTTTTAATCCATCCTTTTTTTACCCCCAAATTGGTCCACACTATACATTTCCACCCCATTTTTTACACCCTTAAGGGATGATTTCGTGGATAAAAGTTATTCAATATCCTTTCCCACAGCTCAAACTATCCCCATACCAAGTTTCATCTAAATCGGTTCAGCGGTTGATTCCCCATACAAATTTCCACCCCCCTTTTCACCCCCTTGAGGGGTGAATTCTGGGGTAAAAGTATCATATGTCCTTCCCCGGGACTCAAACTATCTGTATACCAAATTTCATCTAAATCGATTCAGCGGTTTAAGCGTGAAGAGGGAACACACAGACAGACAGACAGACTTTCGCATTTATAATATTAGTATGGATACAGTAAAATATATAGTAATAATATAGTTATATAGTATATAGTATGGATAATTATGTATAAGATTTCATATTCTGTGGGTATAGTCAGCATCAAATAGATAGTGACAACCAGTGATTCATCTGAAGACGTCACATTTCCTGATTTCATTAAGCGTTCAGTCTTAGGCTGCCTGTCCACAGGAGCGGAGCGAGGTGGCGGAGCGATGAGCGAGGAAAAATCTCCGCTCTGAAATTTTAATGAAATTCTATTGCTGGATTTTTTCCTCGATTACCGCTCCGCTCCAGTGGACAGGCAACCTAACTTTTAGAACCATACTCTAGCGCAACGGGTCTCTAGTTTTAACATATAGTTGTTCAAGCAAATCTTGTCAGTAGAAAAAGGCGCCAAATTCAAATTTTCTTTGGTACGATATCAATTCGCGCCTACATTTTTAAAATTTGCCGCCTTTCTCTACTGACAAGATTTGCTTGACCAGCTATATTTAACTTACTTAAAGTGACAAGTGTTTATTATTCTATAATTTTATTGTAGTACTAAAAAAATTAATTCTAATTATGACAATAGAACATAATTAGTTATTTACCTATTTTGTTTCACTTTATTTATCATTCAATACATTTAATTTTTTTTATGCCTTTAGTCCTAATCATCTGCACTTTCAATCCGGAGGTCGCGGGTTCAAACCCCGGCTCGTACCAATGAGTTTTTTAGAACTTATGTACGAAATATCCTTTGATATTTACCAGTCGCTTTTCGCTGAAGGAACACATCGTGAGGAAACCGGACTAATCCTAACAAGGCCTAGTTCCCCCTCTGGGTTGGAAGGTCAGATGGCAGTCGCTTTCGTAAAAACTAGTGCCTACGTCAATTCTTAGGATTAGTTGTCAAGCGGACCCCAGGCTCCCATGAGCCGTGGCAAAATGGCGGGATAACGCGAGGAAGATGATAAGTTCTAATCATCTGCGCACCACAGTTTGCTCCTCTCTCCAATTCCCTGAAATGTTGGTGCCTTATACATAAAGCCCCAAACAACTGCTTTATTTGATCACTGGTTCATCCGGCACTGATAGCATACCTTTTAGATAACAACCCTCCTGCCTACTGACAATAGGAGGATATAGAATTATAAATATAGAGAAATATATAGATTTATTTATAGGTACTGAATTACTGATCATACATCACTGTCAACATAGGTTAAAAAATACAATGTACAATTTAAGATCAAAATGAATTACAACTAGTGCCAAATATGTGCGATATTACATTGACTTTTTTTTATACTAAGTCGGTGGCAAACAAGCATACGGCCTGCCTGATGTTAAGCAGTCTCCATAGCCTATGTACGCCTGCAACTCCAGAGGAGTTACATGCGCGTTGCCGACCCTAACACTCCTCTCCGTCGAGCTCTGGCAACCTTACTCACCGGCAGGAACACAACACTATTAGTAGGGTCTAGTGTTATTTGGCTGCGGTTTTCTGTAAGGTGGAGGTACCTCCCCAGTTGGGCTCTGCTCTAGATCTGGAATGACATCCGCTGTCCTGTGCCCTACCACACAAAGCGAGATGTAATTCACAGTGCCCATACCTCTCTTTTGGACGTAGTTTAAGGACATACCCGGGTCCTTTTGGACGTAGTTTAAGGACATACCCGGGTCGGAAATACTTTTGTTATGTTATAATTATTATTATAAATTGCCTATCATACTACTTAATGTCTCAATATATTTTGATAATAATCAGTACAAAATGCGTAGTGACAAGTTTTGGTGTTATTTTTTTATACTGCGTCGGTGGCAAACAAGCATACGGCCCGCCTGATGGCAAGCAGTCACCGTAGCCTATGGACGCCTGCAACCTGTTTATTTCAAGACTTGGCATAGTATAGTAAAGAACAAAGAAGTTTTAACGGAAACAGCCCTTTCTTGTCACTAACAATTTTTGATTGGTGGCATAGGAAGATCAATCAGTGATGGGGTTTCAAATGATTATTCCCACTAGTTACCACCAAATTGGTAACTGGTAACAACAGATTTTTTTTTCACCTATACCCAGTGGAGGCAACCATGAAAAATAATTTCCAGAAAAAAGCGCACTGATAATAATCATCTTGCTGGTCAGTTGCTGATAATGCAGCTTAAGATATCATGCTTAGTACAAAATACAACTACTCCGTAAGAAAACTATTTATAAGTCAAAGTCGCCTGCAGCAATACATTTAATCAGATGATGGACTGGGCTCTGGGCATGATGTATTTGACGCTATTTTTATTTCTTTATTTGAAATCAATATACAGCGTTGAAAGATAAGTCGGGCCCTGGAGGGAAACTACCTTAAATCCTTAAGCTGGCTCATTTTACTTATATAGCTATTTTATACTGTGCTTTGTATACATAGAGATCCATGTAGCGAGGTTATCATTACATCCCCCTTGGAGTAAAACTCCGCTACAACTATGCTGAAGGCTACAAGAAATGAATTTCAACGGCGACTAATTTTGTGTAGCCGGAACGAGGGGGCTCATTTCAAACAATTTATCAGTTAAATAATTTGTGTAACAAATTGATAGTAAAATAAAGTTAATGTTAGATTTAACGATCATTTTTATTTTTAAGACCAAATGTTGGTTAGAGAAATTTTATCCTGAATAATAATACTATCGATTAGTATAATAAAATAGGGAGTGTTTGTTTTTTTATTTTAGTTGGTTCGAGTCCCGGGCGAGGCAAGCCAGTTTTAGAAAATCTTTGAATGCAGTTTTGTTTCTTTTTGAAAATAAAGGAATGTCTCCTTTAAGTAAAATGAGCCAGCTTAAGGATTTAAGGTAGTTTCCCTTCCGGGCCCGACTTATCTTTCCACACTGTATATCTGTACCAAACCACGGAAATCTTTTAATCTGTTTTGAACGCCCGCAAGTTTCCGTACTGTATCGGTTATATATCGTCTATAGATGCTTATTTAGGGCATATAATGGTTAGTTTCTGTGTCGATTGCTTGTTACGCCCCCCTGCTGGACTATCTCGGCCGGCCAATATGAATTTTCCGATTTTATTTTTTTATAGCAAATCTATTGAGATCCTAACGATTTTAATGCCTGAACAAACGTGAACTAACGTCGCCCGATGGATTCACATAGTTAGTTTGACTGATTTCGGGGTGGGGTGGTTAGCGTGAAGACAGCCACCCCACTTTGAGAAATAAAAAAAAAATGAAGGAATCGGGTCCTAACGATTCCAATGCCTGAACAATCATGAACTAACGAATATCTTGCTATCTAGACCAAAAAAACTAACAAAAAGTGGTTTGGGGTGGCTAGCGTGAAGACAGCCACCACCATAGAATAAAATAAAAAAAAACCACGAAAATCTTTTAATCTGTTTTGAATACCCGCAAGTTACCGTACTGTATCGGTTATATATCGTCTATAGATGCTTATTTAGGGCATAGAATCGTTAGTATCTGTGTCGATTGCTTGTTACGCCCCCCCTGCTGAACTATCTCGGCCGGCCAATATGAATTTTCCGATTTTATTTTTTTATAGCAAATCTATTGAGATCCTAACGATTTTAATGCCTGAACAAACGTGAACTAACGTCGCCCGATGGATTCACATAGTTAGTTTGACTGATTTCGGGGTGGGGTGGTTAGCGTGAAGACAGCCACCCCACTTTGAAAAAATAAAAAAAAATGAAGGAATCGGGTCCTAACGATTCCAATGCCTGAACAATCATGAACTAACGAATATCTTGCTATCTAGACCAAAAAAACTAACAAAAAGTGGTTTGGGGTGGCTAGCGTGAAGACAGCCACCCCCTTTTATTTTTTTAAAAAATCGATTTTGGAATCGGGTCCTAACGATTTTATCTACTGAACAAACGTGAACTAACGATGAACTAACGATATAGATATGCCATTTGCGGGCAAACGAAATGGGGTGGTCAACTTCACGAGGGTCAGTCTGTCCTATATTATCCTTAATAACATACGTCCAATGTGCACACTATTACTCTGAAAGTCAAGTAAAATCAAGTTAATTTGGAGTAAAACTTTTAAGGGACGAGCTTATTAGTGTGTGTATTTGTGTGTCTGTGTTCGTGTGAAATAACATGCTTTCAATGAGAATTATGTATGTATGTATGTATAAACTCTTTATTGTACAAAGACATAGAACACAAATAGGCAGAATAGGCACAGAAATAGGCAGTACAAAGGCGAACTTATCCCTTTAAGGGATTTCTTCCAGTTAACCTTTGAATTATATACAAAAAGTGAAGATAATGGGATTTAAAACTCTAATTATTATTTGATACTAACCCAAAATCTTAAAAGATAGTTTATTTCGTTATTACTTACCTAAAAATATATCAATAATTCGCTGAACTCTTTAAATTCATTTAACCTTATTTTAATAGAAATGTTTTTGAAATGCTTTTATGACGAATTTATACCTAAACTTTCAAATCAACATAAAATACGTACATAACATTATGTTTAGATTATAAACATAATGTAATGTACGTACATAACATTATGTTTAGATTATAAACATAATGTAATGTACGTATTTTATGTTGATTTGATACATTTAATAAGCATTTTATCTTATTTAATATAAAAAAAATGTAGGTATCTATTTTTTTATTGTAACAAATTTTGTTTTTTTTATAATATCCTTCATAAATTGTGGTAAATATTTTGACAGATAATATGGCGTAGTAGTAGTTACATTTGTATCATACATATTATCTTAATCCAGGTATATAAACCTGAATCTCATTTTTGTCCTCAATTGTAAAAATTCTTAATCCAGGTATATAAACCTGAATCTCATTTTTGTCCTCAATTGTAAAAATTCTTAATCCAGGTATATAAACCTGAATCTCATTTTTGTCCTCAATTGTAAAAATTCTTAATCCAGGTATATAAACCTGAATCTCATTTTTGTCCTCAATTGTAAAAATTCTTAATCCAAGTATATAAACCTGAATCTCATTTTTGTCCTCAATTGTAAAAATTCTTAATCCAAGTATATAAACCTGAATCTCATTTTTGTCCTCAATTGTAAAAATATTATTCTAGTTAACTCGCATGACATAAAAATGTACATCTGGTCTCCCGCGATACAGGCCTAGCCTAGTGCGGGGACTCCTGGAACCTCCGAATGTCAATTCAGTTATGCACCAACTCTTTTCTGTAACTTGTGATATGTACTTACTATGTACTACAATTGTATTCGTTTTGTGCAATAAAAACATTTTTTATCTTTATCTTTATATATTTAAATGGATAGTTGATTATTGTAGGTAGTGTAGGTATTATAAGTGTTGATATTATTGTTAGATGTTGAGGATATCTCAAACGGTCTTTTAGTTTTATTTTTAAATATCTGACAAGTGACAGATGGTTTGCCGCGGTTTTGGACAATAATGACATTGACAGGGGATTAAGTTAAGACAGAGAGAAAAAAGCAAGTTGTTGGATAAGAGATTTGTATTGCTTTAATTATAGAAAACTCAAAATAAATAATCTATTGTAAACTAATTTGGAGTTTTAGTGAGTGTCTTATATTATTAAGTGTGATGTGATGTGACAATGAATTCCATAAAAATAAAGGAAAGGTGGATTAAATTGAAGAATAATGCCGTTCATCACTTGAACAATGAGAAAAAAAAGGTATTTATTTTCACAAAAAATTTGAAGGGGTAAATTTATGTTTTGAAAGCTGTCAAATTTAATAATTAACTTTAATAATAAAATTGCAGAACAGCAAAATTGTGAGTTAAATTAAATAAGACCTTGTTAATAATATTGCTGTTACTATCTCTTCGTTTACTTCGTTTTAGTCATTGACATTGGTCAATTGAGAATATTGAGATACCCTTGTGTCTTATCTAACCGTTTATTTGGTGCAACTACGCTTATTTTGTAGTTTTATCACTACACTTGATAGTAGTTATTTGCGTCACTACTATTTTTTTTTCACTACAATTATGAAAAAAATAAGGACTCATTATCAAAAATGTTACCTACCTAGTAACATTTTTATGTACATAACATAATAAAAATACTCGTTATCTAGAGACAACGTTTAACTTTGTTTATTTATGATGCAAAATTAAAGGCATACTTAACTTATTCCTGTCCCGCGCGGGTCGTAGGCTCGAAGGCATCGGGAACAGTGCACGGTAGTCTTTGACCACGCTAACTTTGCACAATCTTGGCAGTAAGAATGCATAATGCGTACCAAGACGTAGCAATTAGCGTGGTTCGACTTCGTGGTCTACTTGAATCGCATATGATTTTTGCACCACGAGAAACTCGTGCCATATAAATAGGCCCTTAAAATAATTCTTCATAAGCTTTTAATTTTTACCTGTTCATTGTAATGTAAATTATTTCTGTTCGTTAACAGCTGAGCCAGTCCACCGCGCGCATGGCCTCCGTGTGGAAGCGGCTCCAGCGCGTCAACAAGCGCGCCGCCAAGTTTGAGTACACCGCCTCCTACCACCGCGTGGATCTCGACACCTCGCCCAAATGGTAAGCTACATCTATCATCATCATACTCCTCATTGTCTGCTAGACGTTGTTTATAGCTGAGCCAGTCCACCGCGTGGCCTCCGTGTGGAAACGGCTCCAGCGCGTCAACAAGCGCGCCGCCAAGTTCGAGTACACCGCCTCTTACCACCGTGTGGACATCGACACCTCGCCCAAATGGTAAACTATATCTATCATCATCTTCTGCTAGACGTTTATAGCTGAGCCAGTCCACCGCGTAGCCTCCGTGTGGAAACGGCTCCAGCGCGTCAACAAGTCCACCATCAACTTCGAGTTCAACTACACCGCCTTCTACCACCGCGTGGAATTTGATACCTCGTCCAAATGGTACACTCTTTTAGCGGTCGCTTCGGAGCCCAGGCTCTGCTTGCGGTCTTCGACACCTTCTATTGTGAGATCTAAAGGTATTCTTATTGAAATTAATATGAGCAAACCCGAAATTACGACTACTTACGCTACATGGAATACTTCGTCTTATAAAGATGCCGTTGGGGTTTAACTACGCACCATATTGTAATTTTCCATCACGGTCTGCATCATAGTCGTTCTAAATACTTAAAACTTCTCTCTCTCTTTCCCTCCCATCTTAACGACTATCTTGGTTGCTTTTTAAGCAATTCATTAGAAGCTCTAGCTCAAGGTTTTTGTTCCCCCCTTCGTATTATTTTTTAAACCTTGTCCAAAACTTCCAAAAGCCATTCTTATACAAATATCACAACAGAAAATTTGAGAAAACTATAAAACATACTGTTCTTGATGATTTTTGTTACAGGAAACCAAACAAACTATCGATCGTGTGGACGCGGCGCTCGCGGCGGGTCATCACGGATCCGGTCCAATGGGAGCCATCTTTGAAGGATCCACTCAAGTAATTATTTATATCTTCAAGTGGATACTTGTTGGACAATGACCTTTATATCCATATATGAATATCTATTGCAGTGGGTAATTTCATAAAGCATTCCACCAGAATGTATAGGAATTCTTTTTTTCCAAAACTTTGAATGAATGAATGCTTATGGCCTTTATCTAAACAATTAAAATCATGTTGCGAAAATACAACAGGGTCGAGCGAGTTTTAAGAGTCCCCGGCAAGCTCGGTTCTCCATACAAACGTAGTTACGCTCTCCGTTTAAAACGAGTAGCTAGTTTGCTCTGAAACTTTGTACTTACAATAGGATAAGGTATATCCATGTCTGTAATTAGTTTATCTTGCTTCAGATACCATAGTTAAAAAAATATAACGAATTTAAGTTTATCATACAAAACTTTCAAAAGCCCTTCCAAAATTTGTTTTTGCTTTATTCCGTTTGTTTTATAAACTGGAGCTATATAAACTAATTTTAGATCTAGATATACCTCATGTCATTGTAAATGTGCAAAGTTTTATTACAATCCAACACGTAGTTTTAAAATGAGAACGTAACTCCGTTTTTTATGGGAAGGTGAAATTCGGCCGAGCTTGCCGGGAACTCTTCAGTTCAGTTGGAGCGACTGAACCGGTGTGATCGCCCGATCGAGACGTGTTTTTTTTTATTATATTTCGGAATTGTGATTTCGTCTGATTAATGCTTTGCTAAAACACATTTTATTTACATTTACAGAGGCAGTGTTATGTTTGCGGTACCGGAGAACCGTTCGGTGGCGGTGACTCTATTCAAAGATGCTCGCACGAACGAATTAGAAGATAAGGACTGGACCTTCGTACTAGAAGATGTAAGTTAATTAAAGTTTTTACTTGGATTGTATCGAAGATCTCGCCTTAATCCTGCTTGCAATTATTAATTAAAAATAATTGAATTAAGTTTCTTTACTTCATCAGCAGCTGTAACATAGTGTCACGGCAAAAATCATATATTTCCAATATCAAATGTATGAGGCACAATTATTCTTACCGTGGCAGAAGCAGGCTTAGGTGGTGACTAAATCTACTTCTATTATTTCTTTTTTACCCACAGAGCGTATAAACCAATCGCTAATAGAAAAAATACTCAACTTCATCGTTTTCTACCTCAAAAACTTGCGGCACTCAATCCTATTTTTCTCCAGGTCTCCCCGACTGGAAAGCGCCGTCGTCTCGCCGTATGCGCCATCAACATGCGGAAATACGCCTCCCTAGAACCTTCCCAACGGGCCTTAGTTCTAACCTTAGAACCGACGACACAAAAGATACAGTCAGCATCATTGCATCTCACTTTACACTGTGTGCTGCTACGGGAGGGACAGGCTACGTGAGTAGTTTAAGTAATTTTGTCTTTCTGATCAATTCAAACTCTCGTAGGTACAAAAAGGAGATAGACATAGAGAGCAAAATTTGTATCGTTACTCGTTTATAATGAGTATGTAAACGCCTGATTTAGTTACGGCATCATTATATGGGGAACAAAGTACGCTACGATTTTCTGTCAAAGCGACGATTTCGGTTATCTGCCAATTCAAAAAAGAAATATAGGTATAATTTTAATGTTTCTCTCTTTACAGAGACGAGGACATGCAATCCCTTGCTTCACTTCTTTCTGTCAACAACAATTCGGATATCGCGGTGCTAGAAGATTTAGACGAAGATGATTACACACTTTCTGATAACTCCACAAGACAGGTACAATACCCCCATTTTAACCCCCTTATTCATGAAACATTATAAGCCCCAATTAGTCTGTTTTATCCCTTTCATACATAAGTCAAAATGACAGATTAAGATAAACGATTAATAGCTAATTGAGTCTTGTATTGCATTTATGAATAACGCAGGAACTGTTTTTCACATTGATTGATTTTTAAATTACATCCATTATTGATTTAAAACTGTTGATAAAGAATATAATATGGTATGTATGGCAAGTCTTTAAAATGTACTTACTAGATCCGCAAAGATAGTTTTTTTAAATTATTTCTTTATTATTCAAATGTCTAAGAAAATCAATATGTGTGTTTTATGTAGCTGCCAACATTTACTATTGAATTGTGTTCAATAAACAAGAATCCCTGTTTTTATGTACAGATGTCCGATCTCCGTCAGCAAATGGAAGAGATGACCCACAGTCTCACCAACAGCGACATCGCCGCCACCCCTAACAGCGTCCAGAGCTTACGCTTCGACGAGCGCACCCCCACCGCCCCCGCCACCCCCGCCACCCCTCTCACCTCCCTCACCGATCAAACCCCCACTAACGACTTAAAAATTGTAGAAACCTTGAGAAAACCTGATTTCCTAACTAAAACTTTTAAAATTGAACCTAAAATGACTTCAACTCCCAAACCGACCACACCGCAAGAAAGTTTCAAGAGCGTAGTTTTCAAACCGAAGATGGTGTCGAGATTGAACCTTAAGCCGTTGGATTTAAAGTCCAATTTTAATAGTATAGGGCTGGATAGGAATGATAATGAGAAGGATGATGAGAAAACGCCGACGGGGGAGGAGAAGATTGGGAGGATTGATAAGGATAAAACTCCGGTAAGATATCTTAAGTCTTGAAATAAACTTTATTATGTCATTTTAAATAAATACATAAATATTATAAAATATCCTTATTCAAATAGACAAAGCCTCACAGTAAGTCCAAGAAGGCTTGTGTTGTGGGTACTCAGACAACTATATTTATTATATAAAAATACTTAAATACATAGAAAATACCCATGACTCTGGAACAAATATAAGGCCAGACCGGTTGTACCAATTATTGATATATACCTAAACTAATGATCCAAATCATACAACATAATCAGTAAATACAAACGAATTTTCAACTTTTTTAGCACACACTATAACAAAATACTATGCGTATGTTCACTCGCAAATTGTGTACGGCATCGTTATCTGGGGTATATAAAACAACTGCAACTCTATTATTACTACTAACTGAGACAACTTACTCAAGTGTTATTTTCCTTCTTTTATAATAACAACTATCATATCATTATACTAATTGTTATATTTTTTTAGGTACAAGACTTACTAGAATGGTGTCAGACGGTGACAGGGGAATACAAACAGTGTCGGGTGACCAACTTGACCACCAGCTTTCGGTCCGGGCTCGCGTTCTGCGCCATTATTCACCGCTTCCGGCCTGATCTTATGTAAGTTACAGGTCAATTCGAACATACACCTGACATCAAACCGATATAAGAATGATATCGGAATCATATCAGTTAGCTATCATTCAATGTGCGGACAAGTCTGAGTGAAATGAACGGGCGAATGACATGTAACTGATATGTTTCCAATGTCATTCTAATATCGGTTTGATGTCAGGTGCACATTCGAAGTAGAACTTTCTCAGTATGGAATCTTCACTTGGTAATTACATAATAATATTATTCTTTTTTTGCAATAAACAACTTTGCATAAGGATTTTGGGTACTTTATAGGGTCTAATGAAGTAATAATCTTAAGTAGCACTATAACTATTCATTACTTACAGTCGGGCAAAAAAGAGTAGAAATTAAAAAATGGCAACACTTTAGTGTCATCCCGTTTTTCTTAGATTGATTTGAAAGGGACGACACTACAGTGTTGCCCCTTTTTAATTTCTACTCTTTTTTGCCAGACTGTACTTAAAACTTAACTGGAGTGCCTGATTTTAAGTCAAACAGAAGTGTCATGTCAAATAAATACAAAGGAAAATTTAACTTTCAATACTTATCGTTTTACAGCATTTAGCATTCATTACTAGATACTTGAATTACTCTACTCTTACATTACATTACTCTTTATTACTGTGCATATGTGCACGCCTGATTTGATTACGGCATCGTTATGTGGGCAACCAAGTACGCTACGTTTTTCTGTTAAAGGAAGAAAATGTTTATGATTCAGTAGTGTGAATGGTCCATTTATCAGCTTTGTAGTTTATAAATGAGAATAATTACTATCAACAGTTAATTCTCCTCTTGTAGTGACTTCTCTGGCCTACAACCTGATGAAAGTGAACAAAATCTTCGAGTAGCTTTAGAAGCTAGCGCTACGCTCGGAATCTCGCAAGTTTTGACAGCGGCTGACGTGTGCAAAAGCAAACCTGACAGGCTAGCGGTGAGTATTCACAGTTTGGACTCAAACATTAAAGTTGAGTCGACACATTTACGTTGCATCCGCACACACACATTCATCATGCAAGACATCTATGTGTTATCTAATCTGTCTTTTGATACCTGCAAGCTAAACTTTTTATTTATATTCCAAATACTTAATGATATTTCACGATTTGTCGATAATAATTTGGCCAAATTGTTTTTTCCTTCATTCACTGTTTTCTTTTTCAGATAATGACGTACCTATTCCAACTTCGGGCGCATTTCACTGGCAACGAATTACAAGTAGAACAATTAGGTAAGTAAATATCCGAAATAGGAATATTGGCTACATATACCCGATAAAAATAGTTAAACCCCTCCCCCTCCCCGGCTTCGCACGGATAGTTCAACTAATTTACACAAAACCTTTACAAATTATACATAAAAAACCTTTCTCTTGAATCACTCTATTTAAAAAAACCGCATCAAAATCCGTTGCGTAGTTTTAAAGATCTGAGCATACATAGGGACAGAGGGACGCACAGACAGCGGAAAGCAACTTTGTTTTATAATATGTAGTAATATGAAAAAAATAATTCTACACGCTACTTTCACTTGCAACTAAATAATGTAGAAAATTATACACGAATTTTAACTAAACTGTAATTATCATATCGATATTGAAACTTTGCAAGTACACGTAAACAACATGAGAATCATTGAGCTGATCTGATGATGGAGTCAGGCAGTTCAAAGCTACTAGTAAACTCGAGTTTGGGCCCCTATAATTTGTTTTGACGAGTCAGCTGCAAAAAAAACGAGTATCAAAAATAAAAGTGCATAGACTATAGTCCGATTTTTTTCCTGGTTAGAAATTTTATAACCTCAAAAGTAAAGTACTAAGTCTTCGCTCTAAAATTAAATCTAAGTACCTACCTATGCACTGAATTACAGTGTCGTTTACATATTATTTTACCACAATATTAGACATCATAGGAACCCTAGCATTTCGGAAGAAAAAGGTTAGTAAAATTCTAATCTTTTGAGGTTAGAAAAATTCTAATCTTAAAAAAGCGGGATATAGACGGAGAAGTTTTAATAAAGACAGAAAGTTATTGCACAAAAACTTGAATATGCTTTATTTTACAGGCAATGATGAAACGGAGTCATCATATCTAGTCGGTCGACACGACACGGACGGGTCGCTACCACGAGACCTGTTCAGTAGAGAAATTAGCACGAGAAGGTCTAAGAATATGGAGAACCGACCGAGGCCTGGGTAAGATTTTTACTCTACAATCTGAAAAACTACTATTGGTTCACTCACCGATAGAGATAGTTTATTATGAAAAAAAAATATAGATGTGAATCAACGTAATGTAATTATTTTCAGGTCACAAGTTTCACAGGATTCTCAAGTATCGGTCCCATCGCGTCATTCACAAGAACGATATACGCCCGACAAGGTAATGTATTTTGGTTATTTTGTTGTTTTGTTTTTTACTACAACTCATAACAAATTTAAAACATTATATTCAACAATTGCATTGATTTAAAATTTGCAAGCTATTATTATGTTTAGTTTGGAGAATTGGAGAGTTTCGGTGTAAGTAAATGTGTAATTGTATATTCCACCTACAATGACTTACATACAATAGAAACTTTGAAAAGGTAAAGGTTCGCGGCTATAGTTTAAAGACCGATGCTACGTTCTCTCAAATTCTTACGTTATTACATAAGCTCCTACGATTTATTTTAAAAATTGTTTTAACAGTTTAATTTGCATTAGCAGCCAGCGCCACCTATCACGTCCCCCGCCCCCGCGCCCGCCCCCGCCCCCGCCCCCGCACAGCGCACCCGCCTCATGACGCGCAAGGAGCTCACCGACCCGTTCGGGTCCGACGACGAGGACGAGCCCTCCGCCCCCGCGCCCGCGCCCGCCCCCGCCCCCGCCACCGCCACGCTCACTATCAACACGTTCACCAGGCTTGCTGATGGTGAGATTTATAAATAGAAGTGTTTTATACAGTCCACGCGACCAAAACTACCCTATTTTCGGCACCAAGCCAATGGATGGCACTTGCAGCCTTATTCTAAGGCAGTAGCGGTGAGTTTTGACTCTAAAAAAAGTGCCGATGACTGGTACAGTTAGTGCCAATTACTGGTACTCTTTAGTGAATCACTGAGTAACCCAGTCGT
Source organism: Cydia strobilella (assembly GCF_947568885.1). Taxonomy (NCBI): domain Eukaryota; kingdom Metazoa; phylum Arthropoda; class Insecta; order Lepidoptera; family Tortricidae; genus Cydia; species Cydia strobilella. The sequence continues at coordinate 10,203,857 of NC_086063.1, read as the reverse complement.
TAAAACAACGTACTTGAACGTAGTCTAATGACGCGCAAAGAGCTCACAGACCCGTTCGGGTCCGACTACGAGGACGAGCCCTCCTTGCCCGCGCCCCCGCCTGCGCCTGCGCCGGTGTCCGCCACCGCTACGCTCACTATCGACACGTTCACCAGGCTTGCCGATGGTGAGATTTAGAAATAAGGATTTTTATGCAGAAAAAATGTTTTATATTGACAGGAACCTATTATAATTGTATTTAATACACTGACAATTATCTGATTCAATTCGGCTTATATGTATAAAAACTACTAAATTTACCTACTTTTATATTATACTCATAGATTTAAGATTAGATCCTAAGTATGCATGTAATATTGCTATGCCCCCACGGGGTCCATGTGGAACTACCCAGACTTTGTAATACCTATAAAACCGTGGTTACTTGCGATACCTATAATATTGTCGGTACAATGACTGACATTTACAAACTTATATGGTAAGTCTTCTACAAAAAGAAGTGCCAATGACTGGTACTTTTCCGTGTCAATCATTGGGTAAATCTGTTCAGTAGATAGAGCAACGTACAACGTACCCGTCTTTTGGCCAGAAAAGGACTGACAGACCAAATCAATGACCAAAATTGCAATTTTTTTTTGTTATATTATTTTACTTAAGGCAAACTTTATACATGGCTTTTTTGCCAAAGAAAAATATTTAAATTATGATTATTTAGCGCTCCCTTTATACTCGTATATATTATATGTTTCCACACCCATTTTTTTTTTCAGAAACCCCAGAAAAACCAAAAATAGAACCGGCCACAACGGACCCGCTACAGATCACAGAAAAGTCAGAAACAGACAAGCCACTCGTAAAAGAAACCTCGCCAGACCTGCCCAAACCCACGCCGGTGAGTGCACTCATGTTTGTATGTTGTGGCTTATACGCGTTCAGTGCTTTATGGGGTATTCTATTCTACAAAAGGGTTTATTTCTCTATGAAAAATCAAAATAAGCCTTGTGTGTCCTTTCACAAGGCTTATATTTGTATGGTTTTTCATAGAGAAATAAACCCTTTTGAAAAGACACTCCTCAAATGTGTAAAATACGGACGCTAAACACGAAAAATTTTGTGTCATTTCCTGTCTCTGTCGCACGCGCGTAATTATATTGCTGTTTCGCTCGCACAGTGGCATTGACGACGGCATCATCGGCGGGACAGCTATATGTGCGTGCGATAGAGATAGGAAATTGCGGGTCACGGGTACGGAATTCTACGTGCTTATAATGTCCTTACTTTATGAAGATGTCTGTTTTTTAATTCAATTACTTTATAGAGTGTGAGTAGTGTGACCAAGCCAACTCTGCATGGAATTTGCAATGACATATTGTGGAAATGAAAATTTCTCTAAAAATATGTCGTTTATAATGTCACTCCCATACTTTGTTCTGTTCAAACGGTGCACAGTTAGCTTAGGTGGACTATCCCTGATATTTAAAAAAACAGACTATTTGGGGTTTTATTGTATTTGTAAAATGTTCGGGGAACACAGTCAGCATTTATTAAAAAAAAAATTAAATCCGAATATTAAAAATGTATTTTTAATAGGCGTTTTTTAAAATGTTTACAATCAAATACTATTACTAGATATTTAGAATCACATATTGTTTTGCTTTAAATTTCAGTTTAATTCTATGCTGGCTGTATTTTTTTGTCTTTTGTTTACTTGCTTTTGGATTACAACAAAATCATTAAAATATTGACTTCATCACTTACATTTTCTGCTTATTTTGAAGTTTTATCGCGCATTAGACTAAAAATATACTTATTTTTCCCATCCACATATCACTCATCGACATCGCTTTAAACATGTGTGCTACGCTTGCTATTGGACGAAATGCGGCGCTCTGATTGGTCCAAAATGCGACGTTGTGATTGGTCCGTCTAATCCCTCGCTCCCATTGAAACCTGAAACGCTTTAATTTAACGCGATTGGCTATAGCAATTGTTGTCGCGTCACGATGAGCTTAAAGAGCGAGCGAGACAGCTGCTTGAGGCTACGAAGAGAGAGGCAAGAGCGAAAGAGAAGAAACGACAGGAGTTGAAGGAGAAAGATGAAAAGGAACAAGTTAATGGGATTAGGAATGGAGATTTGAGTCCAACAAAGGTATGTTTTCAATTTACGTTTTCATTTATTTAGGATTTTAAGCAAAAGGTCCGTGTGAAAATATTTTTGTTTACGTAACTTCAACACTGAAAAAATAATATTCTAATAAAATGTGTTCATTTTGACATTCAATAATTTCTAGGACATGGATTTAATTTGCTTTTATTTTCCTATAGCCAATGACAGAAGAGGAGAGACAACAAATGCTACGAGAGCGAGCGAGAAAACTGATAGCCAACGCGAGAGCTGGTATTGTTAGGTAAGTAGATAGTGGAATCAGTTTATTATGCTGTTAGTGTGAGCCGTGGTCACCTATAAGTGGCTAAGCATCTGTAATGTTAAATATCCTTGTTCCTATGTAATTGTGTAGATGTATTATCCGTTGGTGATCCTTAAATAAATTAAATAATGACTCCGCTTATACTGACCAACCGCTTACTATGACGTAATTACTGTACGAAGTATGGTTTTCATATAAAACTCTTTGTGACAGAGACGGCTTCGCTTATAGTGACAAGTCGCTTACTATGACCCGTAAATCCTAGTTTCATGAAATTATGTCCGGTTACACATTCGCTGGTTTTCGTGGCCGTCCCCATGCTGTCCTTGCGAGGACGTTTGGTGCGTGCGGTGTTTTAGTTTTGATTCTCAGTGACAAGTTGATAATTGGTACTAGGTTTTAAAAAAATCTGACAGGAATTTGAGATTAATTTGTAAAAAATAAGAAGTTAATCAACTATGCTTTATATGACATCCGCTTAGTATGACGTGTTTGTCACTTCCTTTTGATGTCATTATATGCGGATTCTGTACACTTTATTTGGTCTATTTGTTAATAGGTGCCATGCTATGATAAATTTACTGATTTTTATTTGTTGTTTAATACAGTCTTCTTTTTAATAGAAATAAAATAGCCTTTATATGTAACTTTTTTTTTTACAAAAAAAACGGTCTTTTCGCTGTCTCCTAAATAAATTTTGCTATTTTGAAATTCCATTCCAATTCCATAACAGTTCAAAAGTCTACTTCAATTTGTCCTTTTAAAAGGACATCGGTATTTGAGAGTCTGTAATAGGTCTAAAGTTTTAATAACAAAACTTCCGTGAGACACAGACATATTAAATATATTAATAACGGGTCACTCACGTGTTTTAAGCGGCCCGCAGTCTGCGCCGGTCCGTCACCGTCGACGCAAGCTCCTGATGACGCTCCTCGGTACGGAGTGAAACATGTCGAGCGTTTTCGACTTAAAACACGAGTTACCCGTTATTAATATATTTAATAGGTCTAAAGTTGTTGTTTTTTGTAGTCCAACATCACCAACTGGCTCTGTTCGGTCACCGCGGGGTACGGTGGAGATCATTAGCAAGCAATCCGTCATGGACGAAATCGCTGCAGGTAAGTTCACCGACACTAAATGTGCCATTTTCAACGAAAAAGGTACTTATTGTCGGTTGTCAATAAGGTGCTATTTCCATATAGCTTCAATTCGAAATCAACCTTATCGACAAGCGACAATGTGGTACGTTTTGGTTGAAAACGTCACAAATATTTCATTCTAAGACACAGCTGAAATTAAAACTTGTAAGTTGGCGAATAAAATATGATTCTCTTTTTTGAAACAGAGTATCATTAGTATACGCATAGAGTAACTTATACTAGAGCGGTACTGTCATAGTAAATTTTGTAACCCCAGTAAATTAACTGCCATCTGTCGACACACTTTAAAACTAAAAATGAAGATTTATAAAAATACGATAGAATGTATTTAAATATAGATAAATGATTTTTTTATTTGCATTAATTATTTTTTTGATTTTGACCCATGTTCTTTCACTGATATGCGTTAAAATTGTTAAATAACAAACGAAACCGTCAACGCCATCTATACGACTGTAGGCCAAAACTAGTAGCGCCCTCTGAACGAGAATCAAATTTTCTTGATTTTCGAGGCACGTTTTTTCCTTAGACTGTATCTATCTATTACGGAGTTATATCTATCTTTGTTTTGAATACAATGAATAAATTCAAATGGTGTGAAAACAGATACTTAAATGAAAAATCTAAATAAAAAAAATAGATCTTAATTTTTTAAATTCTGTTAAAAAAATGACAGTTTATTACATACTAATTAATTATTGATTACTGATTAATTAGTAAAATTTATAGTTGTAAATTTAATTATGCTATTCTAGTTATAACTATTTTAATTTTATTCAATTGTTTCCTGTTTTTATTTGTTTATTAAAATTGATTCATTTCTCAGTTTTAGGTTTTTGTTGGCTTTAATTTTGTGTTTTTTTTTTGTTTAACGTACATTTTGTTTTCTCTTTACACTCCAATAGATTTACTAATGTTCAATGGCAATGGCACAGTGGGTGGCGTGGAACAATTAGAAGCAATGCTGTCTCAGAGCTCACACTCCAGTCCTGGCTCTAGAAAGAGTGCTAGTCCGGATCGGTCGGGTAAGTGGAAATAATAATCCCACCAAAAACGAAGAAGACGTTGCCAAGACGAAACCATAAGACTCGCACTGTCAATTTATCAGATCTCTTGTAGAGCCAAGTTTCTAACTCTACAAGCCATAACTTTACAAACTCTACACCTTAGTCAATATATGTGGCTTGGCCGTTTCGTTACTACAAGAACTAAGAGGAATGGTTTATGAGGAATTTCCTCCCGCGGACGCTTTGGCTGTGGAATGAGCTCCCTGCCGAGGTTTTCCCGAGGGGCTACAGTATGGGGTTCTTCAAAAAATGAGTGTACAGGTTTTTAAAGGGTCGGCAACGCGTGTGTAATATCTCTGGTGTTGCAGGCGTCCATAGGCTACGGTAACTGCTTACCATCAGGCGGGCCGTATGCTTGATTGCCACCGACGTGGTATAAAAAAAAACTTATTGTATAATGAAAAATAATTATAGTGAATCAATTTTTCACCTTACGTCCATGAGAAATAAAGGAGTATACATGTTTTTAACCCTTACCTTTCAAAAATGACAATCAAATGTCAGTCTTACTCATCGAACATAGAACACGTGTTGGAAGTGCCGTATGTGGGAAATATATATCCCTTAGCTTGGTAAAGGGTTAGACAGTCTACCGCGTCGAGCGCGATCATGACCATTTATTCCCTCACCATGCGAATACAATGCACACAAAGTTACGAGTAGTGTTCGATGGTTCAACGCGGACAAAATTAGCATCTGTTTATTAGCTTCCATTTTTAATTTTAAACAACATCATGTAAATGTAAATGCAAATCTAAATTAAAAAAGTGGCTTCTTGAGAAGATGTTTTATGAGTATAGTGAGTTTTTCGACATGCCACTAGTGCTTTGATAGCTAATACAGGCTAGAGCTGTTAGATGTTAATAATAAGTGATATACTGATAATTATAATTTGGTTAATAATTTGAATATTGATAATTATAATAATTAATTTGATTTATGTAACCTACTAAAAAAACGACATGTATCAATTGTTACCAATAAATATTTTAATTTTAATTTTCATTTAAATCAAGGTGTAGTTTAATGCAAATTTGATGATATTAAAATATATTCGTCAAAGTGCCTTTATATTTAAGTAATTGAAGGAATAAACATTACTGGTACATCTACTTTAGTGCTGATAACTTCGCGACAACAATTTAGGTGTTTTATAACTCTTAGAACAATCGAATTTATACTGTTTTTATCCTCAGAGGGTTCCGTGGGATCTCGTTGTCGCTCGCCACTGCCGCTCGCGGCGTTACTTGACAATGCGAATGCGGAAGAGGTTCGTATCCAATGTTATTATCTTAACGTTGTCGTTCTAAGGGTTCATCCATTAATAACGTCACATGAATTTCGAGGTTTTTTGACCCCCCCCCCCCCCCCCCCCCCCTCCTCCTTGTCACACTTGGTCACATGTGGCAAACCCCTGGTGTGACGTCACATTTTTTTAATGAAATCTGCAAATAAAATTAAGTATTATTAATATTTTATCAAAATATTTTTGACAAAAGAAATATTAGTAATTTTATAACCCAAAACAAATTAGGAAAGAAAATTAAACGATTAAAAACTATTATAGTTCCAAAAACTTGTTTTTAACTGTACAGCGAATAAAATAATTTAAATAAGTTGATGTGACGTCACAAAGTTTGTGACTCCCCCTCCCCCTTGTCACAACATGTCACATTTTCTTGACTACCCCCTAAACGTGTGATGTAATTAATGGATGACCCCTAAACTAGAAGCATTTAGAGTAGTTTGCGAATTCATAAACAGAACAACTCTTTTTCGACTTTATTAGTCATAGGTACATACTTTTACCTACCAAACAGTCGGTGGCTGAACAAGAAAATATCGACTGGCCCTTCACTGAAAGGCTAAGAACCTTGCCTTTATGTTGAAGAAAAAAATAAGGAGGTAAAGGGGCTAGACCAGAACATGTCGAATTTAGCGAAATTTTCAGAAAAAATGCTTATTTTTTTCTTTTAATGCTAGTTGAAGATTAAAACAAATTCTGCCTTTTTGTCATACAGGGCCGAGAAACGGGTTCTTATATTCAGAGCGAGCTAGAAGCGTTAGAAAGAGAACAAAGCGCCATTGACGAGAGAGCAGCAGCTTTGGAGAAGCAATTGCGATGTGTGATGCAGAGCGCAGATAATACAGAGGTATGAGAGGTTTCTATTGTGAACCAGTCTTTAAACTTGCATTTTTTCAAGCTTTTGTCACCACAAAAGCTTGAATGGAATGTGGCTTTGTTGCCACATTCCAGCTTATGCCGCGGTTACAAATTTTATACTTTGCAGTTGGTGACTGACCCAGTGTTATTTGCACTATTAGTTACTTTAGTGAATTAGTAATCTGGGAAGCTAAGTTAGAACCATTTCTTGGCATTAGATTGGGCTTAAATTTAGTTTACGTATAAAAGACGGTTGACAATCCAATATTATGATGTCATCGAGCTGATCTGGGGTTGGAAACCGAAGATGACCGAGTACCTGGTTAAAGAGTACGCAACCTCTGAGTTTGGTTGTTAGAATCGCTTTGATTGGAAAAAAGTACAGTCGGAGATAAATGCTTTTATCAAAAACAATAAAAATAACTTATTTGTTGTCTAGTCTCTAGACACAGAAGTTTGACAGCGATTCAGACACGAATCAAGCTATCCCTTGCTTATGTATGGTACTATCCCTTTTCTCCTTAGAGTTGTCAAAATTCAGGTCATTATTTTATCTGTGGTCGTTCACGCAAAGGGACGTCAAGTCGTGCCAACAGTAATAATTGCTCGGAGCAATGCTGAGCCGAACGGAGCCGAGTTTGCCCGAAAGGAGGAGTGTCTCACTGCTCTAGATCAATTTCAGCCACCTATTGTGACAGTTTCCTAAACCCTTTTTATCCTTTTCAGCGCAAATGGAAATTGCTTGTTATGCCCTGCCTCCGCCCTCCTTTAGACCCGGTATCCTATCCTTTACTATATGCCTATTTCACTAATACGTTTATTGATAGATACCTAAAGTTGGACTTTAGGTAAATGTTGATGGGGCACTAGTTTGTACAAAAGCGACTGCCATCTGACTTTCAAACCCAGAGCTAGGGTCTACGAACCTAGAACCATTGAGAGTTAAACGGGTTTCTTTACCGAAAAGATATTTTAAATATATTAATAACGGGCCACTCACGTATTTTAAGTCGAAAAACGCTCGACATCAACGCAACGTCAACGCAAGCGCCTGATGACACTCCTCGGTACGGAGTGAAACATGTCGAGCATTTTTCGGCTTAAAATACGTGAGTGACCCGTTATTAATATATTTAATATGTCTGTGTCTCACGGAAGTTTTGTTATTAAAAATGATATTTTGCCTGAAATGTTTTAAAAACTAAGGGACCTCTGGTTTGAATGAAAGACACACGCCTTACCTACTGCTAGTCCAACTAAATAGTGGTTATCCCTTAATTACATCACACGTTTAGGTGGGGTGAGAAAATGCGACATGTTGTGACAAGGGGGAGGGGGGAGTCACAAAGTTTGTCACTTTAAATTATTTTATTCGCTGTACAGTTAAATAACAAGTTTTTGGAACGATAATCGTTTCTATTCGTTTAATTTTCTAATCAGTTTTGGGTTATAAAATTACTAATATTTCTTCTGTTAAAAATATTTTGATAAAATATATTAATAATACTTAATTTGATTTGCCGATTTCATTGAAAGAATGTGATGCCACACCAGGGGGAGAGGTTTGCCAAATGTGACCAAGTGTGACAAGGTAGGGGGGAAGTATAAAAAACCTAGAAATTCGTGTGACGTAATTTTAATGGATGAACTCATATAACCAATCATATCAGCAAAAACAGTTCTTTTAAGCATCAAAATATTTATTTATTTAAAAAGTAAATTTTGCGTTGCAGGTTTTTTACGGTCAGACTCATTGATACGTATATTGGTAATGTTATCTTGCAGGAAGAGGACAGACTGATGTCTCAGTGGTTCAACCTCGTGAATAAAAAGAACGCCTTACTGAGGCGGCAGATGCAACTTAACATTCTGTAAGTTTATTAACATTAATAGATGATTGTCAAAGGAAACATAAGTTCCTTTTTAGTATTTATTTTTAAATATTGTCTTCGGTTACCGCGGTAGTTACTCATGAAACAAAACTATGAAAATGGATTATATCGCGTATATTGAATTTATAATACATCCCGACGTTTCGAACCCTTTACAGCGTTCGTGGTCAACGGGTGACTGAGGAAAAACTACAAAGTGCAAAAATACCCACATACAAAAAATAATGAACCATCATAGACTATAAACTTTAAGGCTGGTTGTACATGCAAAATCGAAACGTCGGGATGTATTATAACAATATACGCGATATAATTCGTTTTCATAGTTTTATTATTTATTTTTTATTTACAAACTTATTCTAGCTTACCCTCAAATAACGTGTTGACTTTTCTCGCAATAGTATTTAAAATTTCAATCGTCCCGGATATTTCACTTACCCGAACGGCTCTTTAAAGTAATCTTAAGTTTCGATTTGAACTTGAATAGTCGGGTCCACACAGAACGAGCATACGCGCGAGGCAATTTCCTCGCGAACAAACCGGCCAGTGTAGACGTGCCTCGGCCGAGGCGCGCGTGTTGTATCGACACATTGCTAGACTGATAATTAATTGTTATGTAGGGACTATAAAATTTGCGCATCGTTTAATCACGATAGAATACTGTTCAATATACTACAATAACATCCTGTAACTAAAATTAAGTATTCTTGCAAATAAATGATATTGATTGATTGATTGATTGATTGACATTTAGACGTGCCTCGCGCGCGCCGTCTCGGCCGCGGCACGTCTACACTGGCCGTTTCGTGCGCGAGGAAATTGCCTCGCGGGTATGCTCGCTCTGTGTGGACCCGGCTGATGAATTTCCTTGTTACTGAAATGTGTTTGTTTATCTTTTCATTTTTCCGTAAGTGTTGTTTTATACGCGTACAAAATTAACTATATTACTGTTACATAAGTTATAATTTATAAGGGATTTTGATATGTAAGGTGTTTATATTTATACTAGTGCCTATATGTGGTATTTTCTATAAAAAGATACCTTATTGTCGATGACGCTTTCGCCATTATAAACGATGCTCCGATATAAATAGAATGCCGCGCGACGCTGTGTGGCGTAAGCGCCATCGACAATAAGGTCCCTTCTCATAGAAAATGCCCCATATACTCAATTAATAAAAGGTATATGACAAAAGCGCTATTTGTATACAGTGAACAGGAAGAAGATCTCAGCAGGCGATGTGAACTGCTCGCAAGAGAGTTGCGACTCAGTTTAGGCGTCGAGGAATGGAGAAAAACGGACGGACAGAAACGGCGGGAGCGACTCTTACTACAGGTACAATATAAATACACAATATATTTACAAGTATAATATAGTTCTCGGATCTGTTATTTAAGTTATTTTATTCCGGCCGTCAGGCATAAGCACTAATGTGAAGACCTTCTTGTGTTAATATTTATAAAAGTCAGTAGGTATTCGTAGTTTCTACATACATACATACATGCATACATATATACATATAATCACGCCTATTTCCCGGAGGGGTAGGCATAGACCACGGATTTCCACTTGCTACGATCCTGACATACCTCTTTCGCTTCCTTCACTTTCATAACATTCCTCATACACGCGCGCCGGTTTAGGGTGCTCTTGATCTGGCCTTTCTTCAGGATTCGTAGTTTCTAAACAATAAAAAAGTGTGTGCGTGTAATCTTTACGCGCGATTGAAGTAAAACTTCGTTGACGATGACGTTTATCGCTATGTTAGCACTTTGACGTGTGTCCTATTGTGCGTTACTTCCGTCAGAAAAAAAAACTGAGTTACCCTCTAGTCGCGCATAAAGATTTACTTCAAAAAATAAAAATAAACTGTTTAAAATCCAATGAATATGCATGTACGTACATGCCTATATTTTGTAGTTGCACCAACTATATGCCTAATGATATTTCACCTCAGTAGTGAGAACATATGAAAGGTTAAAATGTATATCGAATTACACAGAAAAAATAAAAAAATTGTAATAAAAGTATGAAGTGGCAGTTCATGGCCTTCACTAAATTAAAAAGCTAATTTGTTTCACTCCCTGGAGTGAGGAAAGTCACATTTTCCTCACTCCCTGGAGTGACGAAAGTCACACTTTCCTCACTCCAGGTAGTGACGAAAGTAGGCTTGTTCGAGCTGCTGAGGTGAAAATGATATTGTTTGACAGGAGCTGCTGTCGGCTGTCAACGAACGTGACAGGCTGGTGCAAGAGATGGACGAACAAGAGAAAGCGTAAGTTACAACAAATCTACGTATTTATTGCAAATAAATCGTCAGGTGACAACCAAAACTTACTAATTAGTGAGCTTTAGTGAAACGTGCTAGTACCAAAATAAGGTTAATTTTAGTTTAATTTTTTTTTCAATGGGGTTAGCCGGTCGAAATAATTAGCAGATAGCGCCAGCATAGCTTGCCCTGTCAATCCCTAGAATTGTGTCAAATTTTTGTTTTTTTAATGCCCTGGATGCCAGCCCTTTAAGTCAAATCTCATAGAAAAAGGGGCAAGCTATGATGGCGCCATCTCTGCAAACCTTTGACAGTTGCCAACCCCATTAGTGAGTTATAGTAAAGAACTATTCGCATGCAACAAACAAGTAGCAAAAAATACTAATATTTGCGTATACCTAAGGAAAGTAGCTAGCTACTGTCCTCCGCAGAAAAGCGATGTCGATTTAAGGGGATCCCATGCCCCAATGACCTTCGATTTGAATCCCTTAGTTTTCTAATGTTTTTTGTAGCTTATCATATTAACAGCAACGGATTTTAGCAATATAGTATCCCATATTTACTTCAAAGTTCATTGTTTTCGAAATATTTGGCATCAAAGTTGAACAATTTTAGGCCAAAAAACTGGTTTTCTGGCAATAACTTTTGTGTTAATTAGTTTAAAATTAAAACCTTAGACAAATTTTTAGACACGTCTAAGACGAACCCAAATATGTAGATTTCGTATGAGTAAGATCTTTCACAGCAATCGAGATACGAAAAAAGTGTTTTTTTAGACAATGTTTAAAACAATCATAAATAAATAAGTATTCATTTTTTTCACAATCCGGTAGACAAAAATGGAGATAAAAGATTGAAGAACCGATAGCCGCTTGTCTTATAATTCTATATGTAGTGCAAAAGTAGGAGATACGATTCAAAACTTGTCAAAAATCGATGAAAACCTCAGGTAGCCCCTTAACATTGCTTTATTAAAATTTCAGGATAGCGAACGACGACGAAATAGAACGCAACCTATCCCAGGTTGAGATCCAGCGGAAAAACAACTGTATCTTACAGTAAATTAAGCTTAATATCGCTTGAATTGTACACAGTGACTTAATACTTTATAGCGGTTTAAAACCGCGCTATGTCCATTTTAATGTATTCATTTTACAGTCAGTCGCAGTGCGGGCGCAGCATGATTAAATTTTTATCGCCTGTCACTATTTTTGTCACGTGTTGTTAGAACGTGACAAGCGATAGAAAAGCGACCGTGCTACCGCCGCTGGACATTGTGACAAATACGTGATTCGTTTAGATATTTTTGTCCGTTCAGGGACGTTTATATGTTTATGACATGACTGACAGTAAATTATCGATAAAACGATACGATGAATGAATGTTAATATATTTTTCCTTTTTTATTGTGGGACGTACCACAGCTAGTGACGTCGTCACAGTTGCAATGACTGAATTCGCATTGATTGACGGATGGTCACTAGGAGGATATAACCAAACGAAGTAGCCATTAACAGGCGTTCCCCTCTGTCGAAAATAGTCGGCCAATGGTCATACACAATGTATGGACTGAAGTTTATCTGACATGGCTATTTGTACGTTACATACATTTGACGTTCCCCTCCCCCGCAAAAATCGGCAGACTTTTTTGTACAGAAAGTTACAGACAAGGCGTCTCCGTTTGGCTATATCCTCCTAGGATGGTCAGCTGGCGCAATTGGTAACGCATTGGACCGGCAATCCGAGGATGTGGGTTCGAGTCCCTGACCAAAGTTGATCATGGTTGTTTTTTTTTCATTGTGATTGACATCTGTATATACAATTTATAGATACGATATTTGACAAAATACAGACTATTTTTTGTTCATGTTTAATTTGGAAATCGTTAAATTAAAAATAACTAAATGTTTGTTTTTATCCGTGTTCGTAAATGTTTGATTTTCACCATTTTAAGTGTATTAGCATTTGATTATAACAGTCGACAGTGAACAAATTAAAAAAAAAATCACATAAGTGCAGTCTTAACATAGTCTCATGTGACTATTTCATACAGAATTTTACTAGGATTATAATTGTGTCGTTTTCAAGCAAAAGGTACCTCATTGTCGCTTGCCATAAGGACGCTGTGGCAGGTTTTTCGTACAAATATATAAGCAATTTTCGTGCTTATGGTAAGCGACAATGTGGTACCTTTTGATTGAAAACGTATCATTTTATTCGTAAACCAATTATCTATAACGCAAATTTCGACGATGTCGATGCTTCGTGGTATTGCAAAAGCAGTTATCACTTATCAATCTTATCATATACCTATGTATGATGAAATTATTTTGCGTAACATTGACTTGGTTGTTCGACTATCTTCAGGGTTTTTTAAATCCTTCGCCAAATTCTGTCATGTCAATATGTGGGTCATACTTAACAATTTTCACTATGAGAGTAACCCGAAACACGTGAAAAAATTTGCTGTCCCATTCACATCATAGATCAACAGTATAATTATTCTATTTTTGCGATTTCTGTGTTGTCTAAAATTTGATCAGTAGTATGACCTATAAATTCACATCTCAAAATATGCCCATGGGTTGAAAAAACACTTTATACGATATGAAGTAAATGTGGTGCAATAACTCTCCTACAGGAGGTATTGAAGTCCATTAGCATAGGTTAGTTTAAAAAATCGAGAATAAAAATCTTCGGTAATTTGAGCCTTATAATTAGGTGCATAGGGTTTCATTTTCTTACATAACTGTCAAAGTTGATCTTATTCTCAAGTTGTGTTTTACCTGACCTTTTTGCCGCCAGACTTGATATAAAGAGAGTACATTTTGCTCCCCACATGCCACGACTTGATACAGTACCTATATGTGCCATTCTCAATCAAAAGGGTACTTATGTTCGGTTAATAAGGTGCTATTTCCATATAGCTTCAATTTAAAATCAGCCTTATCGAAAACCGACAATGTGGTACCTTTTAAATATTTACAACGACGGGATTTAATCGCGTAAAATAAGTTTTAAATTTACCTCCGACGTTTCGAGGACGGCGTTGTCCCCGTGGTCTCGGAGAAGACTGGCTAAAGTTGACATCAACATCTTCTAGGCGCGCGAGTTTTTCGAACTACCCGCACTTGGTCTTCTCCGAGACCACGGGGACAACGCCGTCCTCGAAACGTCGGAGGTAAATTTAAAACTTATTTTACGCGATTAAGTTCCGTCGTTGTAAATAATAATGAGTAAAAATCGTGAAAGTTTAAATCAGTGGTACCTTTTGGTTGAAAACGTCACATATGGTATTCGGGTTGTTTACGTACCATTTTGGACATGGCGTGATCATTTTATTAATTGACGTTGCGGCGAAAAGGTTAATTATGACTTGTGTTTGTCCGAAAAATAAACTTTAAATCGAGAGCTTGATTAGAATACCTATGACAAAAATTAAAAGTGATTTTAAATATACAACTGTTTGAAACTGATTTCGGTCTTTGAAATGAGAAATTGTTTGGACAAACACATTTTTAATCTGGGTCTATTCTTGTAACCGATTTTATCAACCACTTCTAGACTTTCTAGAGCAAAGTGAAAAAAAAAAACTAATATAGTTAGACCAAGAAAAGTTTGCAACGATTTTGACAGCACACGCAGTGCAAGTGTTATTTTAAACGTCAAACTTCTATGAAATTATGACGTATAAATAACACTTTCACTGCGTGTGCTATCAAAATCGTTGCAGACTTATCTTGGTTTAAATCTAAGTGATTACGAGTATTATAAGAATCGGTCCAATGGAAATTTGAACATTTTGACAATTCCAATTCGATTGTATGTATATTAATATAATATTGCGAGCTTTTGTATGTAGCTTATATTCGTTGTAAGTCGCGGAATACTCATTACTGTTTCCTATATTTATATTGTTTTTGCTTATTTATAGTGCTAGGTGTTTTTGTGACAATTTGAATGCGAGAGAAAAGAAACTCAAAAAGGAAAGGTTATCTTTACATCATAAAGATAACCTTTAGCATAAGTTTCATTGTGTAAAACGTTAAATTAAAGGATACGAAACAATTAATAGAACCCTTTGAATGCCACGCCTACCGTGTGCGGTGTGTTATCGTGAACCTTGTAGGAATGAAGAAGAAGAAAGACAATTTATTCCATAAGCCCGCTCCAGACAAGGCGGCGCGAAGCCGCGAACGCGAGTGTGTAGTCAATTTGAATGGAATAGAATAGAATAGAAATCATTTATTCAGACAACACATCAATACAACACATAT
The DNA here is from genome assembly GCF_947568885.1 of Cydia strobilella. Taxonomy (NCBI): domain Eukaryota; kingdom Metazoa; phylum Arthropoda; class Insecta; order Lepidoptera; family Tortricidae; genus Cydia; species Cydia strobilella. The sequence goes on along the minus strand of NC_086063.1, from coordinate 10,188,598 downwards.
ATAGCAAATACAAGACAAAGAAAAACGAAACAGTAGAAATAGAGATGTGAAGCCGAAATGGTCTCCACTCAGCAATGCACCTGGCACGACTAGCGTGGTCAACGGCGCTGGTTTTCTGTGGAGCCAGCGGAGTGTGCGGGACAGCATAGTGCGGGACGGGACACGTTGTGGACGACACTGATTAGCGAACTAGACTCCACACTCGCGTTCGCGGCTACGCGCCGCGATTCGCGCATGAGTGTGGAGGGGCCTATAAACCACACATACACAGGACAATACGATGAAATGAATAAGATACTTAAAAAGGGAAAATAATAAGAACAGCAAAAACAAAGATAAAATTATTTACACATTAAAAACATAAAAATTACACACGGGACCAGCAATGTGTGCAGTAGGGAAGGCTCTGTCTCAGCATTGCTCCAACATCCTGTTATCCGGCTCTGGTGTGTCAGCATTAGTGCCGGATTAGTGAGATTGTACTGTAATTACATATCTATACAAATTACAGGTCATAAAGGAAAACTCTCTCGTAATCATTTTAGTAAACTTAAAATATAATAGATATTATACATTTTTTAACAATCCCACAAACCTATTGTAATAGAAAAAAACACAAATATTTTTCTAATCTCTCTGTTTATTTAAATTGTCACAACACTTGTGACGTTTTCAGGAAAAGCTTACTTATTGCCGTTGTCAATAAGGCAGTGCATACAATAAGCCCTTTTTTGAAAACGACACATTTTAGGTTAGTAAAGTGTGGTTCACACTAAGTCAGGCACCCGGTGTGAACACGGCCTTAGGGCTGTACCAAAGTTAACACAATTTTTAATTGAATCGTGGCGAATCAGACCTTGCATGTTTGGTATTGGATTTACCAAAGAATTCCAAAATTGTATGTTTAGCTGAAGGAAGGTTATACTGGCAACACTAATTAGGATTTTTTTAAGTTTATTTTCATGTAGGTAATGAGGCGAAAAACCTGTACGGTATTTTCATACTGTTTTTCTTATCCCGCCCGTATCGTTTTTTTTTACTTTTAACGAATTTTGTAGCACTTTATTCTATAGCATGCAACCCATAATGTTTTATTTTACTATTATTTATGATTTTATGAATAGTGTTGCCGGTCACGTAATATTTTTACATAAACCTTTATTTTTTTATTCTGGTTGCTTCAAAGCCCTTAAGGCTGCGTTTCCACCAGAGATGTGCGAGGATGTGTAGCGACGGATGTTTGTGAAGAACCAATAGAAAACTGGCGACTAGAGCTGCGCTGAGCGAGAATAGGTAAATGTAATGATTCTATTGGTTCTTAACCATTTAGACGCCAATGATGGATATATCCGCACCGTAGGTCCAACGCCGAAGACGGATTAATCCGTCACAGACCACAGAGCAACATAGACCTACGTGCATACGTTTTGACACTCCAGCCATCCCTGTGGACAGGTGGAGTGTGACCTGGCGTTTGAGTGACAGCTTTTGGGTTTGATACTGCGTCGAAAAGGTTAACAAACACATCCCTTGCCACGCATCCTCGCACATCTCTGGTGGAAACGCAGCCTAATAAGTTATATATCTCAGAATTAAAGTATATAGAATTAGATAATATAGAGGCTTAAGTAGCCAGATCAATATTTCCTTTTCCCCCACAAACATTAAACAGTGATAATTAAGTACAATTTGCCATAGATAATCGCTATCATAGAGCGTTTTTTTTATTTTTTTAAGTAGTTTTTTTAACATATTATCATTTTTCAATGTAAATATTATTTTAAATGATGCTATAATTTATTTGCCTTTAAAGGCTGATGCTAATTATCAAATAAAATGTTTATTTTGGCCTAAATTTATTTTTGACTACGCTGGCACTACTAATTATCAGTTATAATAATACATATAAGCAAAGTAATAGCACCTCTATTAACATATACAATACTGTCCAAATTACACTGGTAGTTAATCGGACCATGTGACAATCCTTCCAGGTACAAGGTACAATCCAAATCAAAAATCTCTATATCTAAGAATACCAACCTATGGGTAAAAATGACCCTGTAAAGGCATTAAAAGATTAACCGTTGGATTGTCACACAACGTTAGTATCAGATAATGTCTGAGTAGTCAATGAACTAAATTTCACCATAAGTTTGTGTTAATAAGGTTTTATTTTTAAATACCAATAAATTGAAAAAATTCTTGGAAATTCACTCATGAATATATAGATTGTATTTGGCTGCTCAGGCATTTACTGGTTGTACTTAATCATTATATAATACCTTTCGGTAAACATTTTAAATAATATTAATAACAAACGTAGAATGGGAAAATCGTCCTTAGTCGTAGTAAAAATATTTTTCTCGAAGTCATTTTAAATAGACTTATTTTAATACAGATCTGCGAGTTTTTTTATTTTCTTTTTATATTTTTTATATTCAGTTTTGCAGTATGATAATTAATGCCACGGTTTATATAAACTACATACACATTATTATTGTATTTGGCGGTGCTACGCGTCATTGACTCGTATATTGGTGTGCAATTTGTAATTGTACTGTGTGCGTGCAAACTTGGAAAGTTATTGTTCTGGCTTTTAGTACTGTTGCTTCTTTCTGTTATCACATACAAGTTGTACGGTGTGGTTTAGGTGATTTTGTCATAATGATAAACGCTTCTAACAAATGTTTTGAAGATAATTTTAAGTCGAGAGAAAGTATGATTAAGCCCCGACATAAATAAAATAAATAAAAATAAAATAAATACAGCTTTGTGTGCTATAATATCGCCTTAAAATAAGGGTAAGTTATGTTTGAAATGTGTATTTCTTATTTGAATTTTGTTAATAATTGTATTGCAAATTTATTTCAAAATGTATTTTAAGTGAGATTGAGAGAATACTTTGTACGTAGTTTTTTTTAAATTGTTATTGTCTGAGCAATTTTATATTTGTCGTGTTTATGTTTACAGTCTGTACTATCTCCACGAGGCTTGAACGCACACAGACATCTTATCTATAAAATAGCTTTTCTAAATTTGTAAATAGCTTAATTTTAAGATGGATGATTGACTATTGTAAATAAATCGAAATAACTACAATGTAAGTCCGTTTATTAATTATAATCTATAATCTCACAAGGAAGTAATATTCAAAATCGGTGCGTAGTATCGCAATCGGGTCATTTTGACCCAGTATCTTATGTCGAGGGACGAAATTAATGGTATCATTCGTATTTCGATTTATTGACAATAATTAATCGGTGTAGGTTCGAAAGACGGCAACACGGTTTAATATTATGCGCAATTATACGTATTTATTTGAAATTAATCTCAAAGCTCGTTTGTAGTAGGTAATTAAATCTGGCATTAGCTACATTTTACGTTTGTAATGTATCGGGCGTCATAACCGAAATAAATACAGCTATATGGTAGTTACTATTATGCCCTGTAAACCTCTCACCTCTTCTATTAGATAGCTGCACTGTTGCATCTCTTTCAACAGGCCAGTCACGAGCGGGTTTATGGAGTGCGACACACGCTCGTGCGAAGTATTATTAGTGCGAAGTATGATTAGACGATGTACGATTGTACTATGTCATTTGTGGGAACTATTGTTCGTGCGAAAAATTATAAGGCGATGCACGACTATACGATGTGCCGTTTGAGCGAACCATCGTTTGTGCGAAATATTCACGTTTTAACCGTGGTCCCATTTTCCAAAAACATTTTTTATTTCACAACTTAACTAGACGGAGCCCCGCTTCGCGGGGCTCCTATTTCAGGGCGGTTTGCCCTTCGGGCATCTGAAGCTACCTAACGAACCTAACCTCTACCTACCTGCCTACGCTTTTTGCTTTCAGAAGTATTGTCGAGCCGTACATATATGTCGCACAATTTAACTTCGTTCAAAGATACTGCCGGACTATAGTGTCGTCGAATAGTGATATATCGCACCCTATCACTTCGCAGAATTGCAGTGTCGTTAAAAGAAATATGTCGCACAATCGTGCATCGCACATCGCACACTCGTGGTCGCACTTACATGCAATACCCGTCACGAGCTGTGTTATGTTAAAATATATTTTTTTTCTACAGTTTTTAGTATGCTTTTCAATGTCCATTCGAAAAATTGCTTAGTATAAAGGAAATTTTAAAGTAGACAGCAGTGTTCGCCGAACCTTAATTGAATTTAACCAGTACGAATTGAACCGTAAACCGTAACGGATGGTTACAGTTTACGGTTCTATTTGTACTGGTTAATGGTTAATTGCATTAACGTTTCGGCCAACACTGGTAGACAGTTCATTTGTATTTCTATTAGATTATAATTATAAGCTCTATATTCCATTTGTTTTTTTATGTCAAGTCAATGGAATTGAGGTTTAAACCTCAACCATAAAGGGTTATTTTGACCCGCTGCCTGAAATATGTTTGTCACAAGTAATCATGCCACGTAGGATCGAGTAGGAATACATTTTACATTACATTACATAATATCGGCCATATTCGTCTGTAACTTACGCTAGTTATTTATATAATAGCCGTATGAACCGTAATGGAATAAATCGATGACGTAATAGCCCGTTCTTTTATTTATATTTTTCCCGCGCATTTTCGGGTTAGTTAGGATGATAACTCCATTGCTGTGCTGCAATCCTAAAAATTGATGAGGGTAAACTATGCCTATATCGTCCCCCCTTCAATAATTGATCTCTTCAACCATATTCAATAGGTAGCAGTGGTCCTTGCAACAAATGTCAAACTATATGTGCCTATAACTGTACTTTTGTTTTTATGATATACTAGCTTTTGCCCGCGATTTCGTCTGCGTGGAGTTAGTAATTTGGGTAGCTTATTCTGGGATAAAAACTACCCTATGTCCTTCCCCGGGACTCAAACTATCTCTATACCAAATTCAACTCTACAAATAGTACAAATACAGACAGACAAACACACTTTCGCATTTATAATATTAATATGGATTTAGGAGGCAAACGAGCAGACGAATCTTCTGATGGTAAGTGATTACCGTCGCCCATGGACACCCGCAACACCAGAGGGGTTGTTAGTGCGTTGCCGGCCTTTAATATGGGAGTACGCTCTTTTCTTGAAGGTTGTTTCGGTCCAGAAATACCCCATGCAGATCATTCCACAGTTTAGCTGTGCGAGGCAGGAAGTTTCTGGAGAATCGCACAGTTGAGGACGGCCAACCATCTAAGTGGTGAAGATGGTAATGTTGTCGCGTAGGGCGGTGACGGAAAGAAGCGGCAGGGATTAATCAGAACAATTCCTCGGAGCACTCCCCTTATACATGCGATAAAGAGTTAATCATCGGGCAGCAATCGTATTCTAGATGCAATGGAATGTTTATACAAACAAATAATTTAAAATATTAAAAGCATTTTATATATGCTGCTATTAGATTATAGGCGTTAATCTTGATGCTGACTGGTTACACGCTGAGGGTGTTCCAGCTTCGATCGCGTCACTACGTGCACTTCAACTCTTGTGGTGCGCGCTCCGCGACCGCTGCAGGGGACCATCGAGTGCGCCGACTTCTGCCCGAAGGGTATCGTGTTTCGGAGGTTCCGGGACAAACTGCCGAATCCGACACAACACCAGACGATTCAACGGAGCCACGCCGTTTTGTCGCATAAATAATGATAGTTTTAACCCTTAAATGCATGATTTTTTTATTTTTGGAACCCATTATTTTTTTTTTCTGTTGAATCTGTGAGCTGTCCAATGCTTTGTATACATTTGGCAACAATATGCATTTAAGGGTTAAGTTTATATAATTCATTATGTATGTTAGTCTGTAAGGTATTTGCAATATGGGGCAAAGGGTCAACAAAATGTAGATAATATTTATCTAAGAAATAAGTAATCAGATATTCATGCATTATCTATATTTTCATCATAATAAAGTTTACTTTACACAACAGCCTTTCTCCTATCTCTAAAGAAATCATAATCATCCGGCGACAGTCCCTTTAGCTTGGTGTAATCAAACTTATCCTTGCTCTTCCAATGTGTCTTCCTAACATGTCCTCTAGCGTTATTCATTGTATGGAACTTCAGTTCGCAAAGCGGACACTGTATAGTTGGCTCCATATGTTTGCGCATTATATGTGTTTTTAAACTACTTGCACAGTTCGTTTTTATTTCGCAATATGGACAGGAATAAGGGTTTTCACCAGTATGTAATCGTCTATGCTTCTTTAAAGCTGTTGGGCCAGCTAAATTAGCCCCACATATGTCGCAGACTTTCGGTTTCCGCTGGCCGTTGTGTGTTTTCACATGGTTTTTTAGTTGAGTACTGTCAAAGTACCGTTTATGGCAATGTTCACATTCGAATGGTCGGATATTCAGATGAATTCTATTTATATGCGCTTTTAGCATGTCCAGAGTATTCGCTGAGTAGTCGCAATGAGTACAGTGGTGCTTAAACGCATATGGTATGTTACTTTTATGTTCTTCACTTTGAACATGTTCTAAATATTCTTGCCTAGAATTGTATTGTTTATTGCAGTACAGACATAAGTTAGGCTTCTTTTCATGCTTATTGTTTATATGTGAGCGTAATTCCAACTTAGTTTTCAGAACTTTATCGCATATAAGACATTTGTATATTCTGTTCCTTTTGACTTTTGAAAGTTTTTTAGGGTAACTGCTAGTATGTGTAGCCATGTGAAACTGTTGTGTAAGTTTAGTTTCTGAACGGCGGCATTTATCGCCTTTAAATGGTTTTTCAGTTACAACACAAGTTTCCATATGTCTCTCTAGATGTTTTATATTTGGGAACTTGCGGAAACATGATTTGCAGGTATTATGACAGTATTCAAAATGTTTCCAATACTGCTTTTGTAAGTAAAATGACTTTCCACATTTACAAGTATTTGGCTTTATATCCAAATGGACTTTATTAACATGAGTAATAAGATAAGGCAGAGTCTGTCCAAATTTATACCCGCATAAACAAGACATCGGTTTGGTTTTCAACTGTCGCTGTTCGTTAAAGGCTAGTATGTATTCCTCATGTATGCATGGCCGTATATCACAGTGAGGACAGCTAAGACTTTTAGAATCAGTTTTGTGTCTCTTTAAGTGGTTTATCAGAAAACTCTTCCTTGTATAACCTTTCCCACACTTATCACAAATATATTGTTCGGTCTTTTTGGATTTAGGTTTTTCTATTTTCTCATAATTGTCTAAAACAATTACAGCTCTTTTCCAATCATTGCTGAAACCGGCGGCCAGTTCCAAGGTCTCCTTGAGAAGTAGCTCGAGGTACTTGCTGTAGATGTGGACATTATTTTTGGTTTTGTGGATGAAAGCATAACTGCTGTATGCTAGGGATTTGCATGGTTGGCAGATGTAGTCACTTGTAACTAAGTCTTGAGTCTGGAAAACATAAAATTAATAAAAAATACTTATAATACCAAACTATAACATTAAACTAAAAACTTTATAATAGGAGAGCAAAAGGAAAATTACATTACTAAGATTTTCGAAGCCGAAATAACAATATTTTTCAAACTTGTAAATTTAAACAACTTTGTGTGAGACTGAGAGTTTGAGGGACACTTACATTTCCAAATATAGCTTCCAGTAGTTCTCTAAGAGTTATCTTTTCTTGATCTAAGTCTTCTGTTATCAGAGAATGGTCCAAATGTAATAATTCTTCTTTCTTATCTTCTTTGGTATCAAAACAAAGAGTGCAAAAAGTTGTGCATTGTAGAATGGTCTTCAATTTTTTCACGTCTGGCTTAGCAAAATTTCTTGCTATTTTTTCCATGATTTGTAGCTTTCAAACATAATATTACACTTCACAATATTCATAACAAAATCCAAAAAGAATTAATTTGGGAGGTTTGTGATAATTGTGATAAGCTCAATCAAGCTGACTGATCAGTGCGTTCCACTTTCACTGTAATATGACAGGCTGACATCAGCTTGTCAGTCAGCAAGCTAGGCTGGTAGCCATTTTATAGTTGGTCAAACCAAATTGTCAGTAAATAAGAACAAAAAAACTATACTCATCCTTTTCTTTTGGGTGCTAGTACTAGTGTAAGATAAAGATAGTATGATTCGCTCTGTCTATGTTTGAAACGAGACAGTCCTTTGACAAACTATAAATTATTTAGTCAACTTGCTATTTTTGATAACAAACATATTTTATGATGCGTCTTTGGGTGAATAAGAATTAACAATGCCTTTTATGTACAGCCAAAGAGTACATAACCACTACGTTTGTACAGCGATATGTATTCGTTTGTTCAAAATTTTCGGTTTCCGTTGAGGTGAAATCTCAGAATAATGACTAAAGCATAGAAGTCGGGCAAAAATGCTTCGCAAATATGTATACCCGTACTTTACTTCCTTACGAATTAGATAATGTGCCGAAAAGAGATGCATATGTGCTTGTTATTTCTCATTTACGTACGGTGTCATAAGTTTGATAATTTGCTAGGGATGTGACTGTGTCGACTTTTTATATCGATAAATTATGCATAAGTTTATGTGCCGTGTAAAAGAATAATCACGAAATTGGCAAATTGATAATAGTCTGGCTAATGAAAGTTGAACCTGAAAAAACGCGGCAATTTCAAGAAATCTGTAGCAGGCGGCTCGTTGAAATGAAATGAAATGCGTGGAATACAAGGATTGCATAACTTTTATACTTTTTATAATTTTCATATTCTAAAAATCATTAAAAAGTATAAAAATTATGCAATCCTTGGAGTCAAAGAGCCGCCTGATATGAGGATTAATGCATGTACCTAATATAGCTTTTATCTCATTTGCAGTCTACCACTCAGAACCTAGACGGTTCGAACTTTCGTTATCTAACATCTCTTTTACTCTTGCGTATTCGAGCGATAAAGAGGCAGCTAGATAACGAAATTTCGGATTCGAGTTTTCCGGTAGGTCCCCTGAAAACTTGTCAAAAACCTGTTAAAGGTACATTATGAATAAGTTACGATACGGTGCACTAAAAAAGCTAGTGCTGCACTCTGGTGGCAGAACATTGCAGTAATATCCCCTATTCCTCGTCCTTTGTAAATCTGAAATAAAAAGTTAAGTTTTGTGACCAACAATATTAATAAAAGGAACATTGATGACAATGATCATTAATGTCTTTTTTATTAGGGTTCCGTACCCAAAGGGTAAAGACGGGACCCTATTACTAATACTTCGCTGTCCGTCTGTCTGTCACCAGGCTGTATCTCATGAACCGTGATAGCTAGACAGTTGAAATTTTCACAGATGATGTATTTCTGTTGCCGCTATAACAACAAATACTAAAAAGTACGGTCCCCTTGGTGCGCGCGTCCGACCCGCACTTGACCGGTTTTTAGTATTAAACTATAGTCTGGCAAACACAATCTGTCAGTAAGTAAGAACAAAGAAAACTATAGGTACAGTCGAAGGCAAAAATATCGATCCAGACAAATGGCTTAAAAATATGTGAACACGATTTTATTGTCTGAGCGTACACATATTTTTGAGACTTTGCGAATGTATATATATTTATGCCCTTGACTGTACTCATCAATTAAAATGAGACAGTCCTGGGCCAAACTATAAGAAAGCTGTAAATGTCGATAGGTTATTGATCTGAGGTCGATACATCACTATGCCAAAAATATAACCTTTCATACTTAGCAGAAAAGTTCGAAAATATATGCAAAAATCTATATAGACTTGAATGCAAGTAATAATTACATAAACAATATGTCGATTTCTATGTTTAGGGTCAGGTCCTATAAATTAATTTCTTCAAAATTGAACAAAAATCACCGATTAAAGGTTATCGGTTCGTGCGTATTTTCTTTTCTTCCTGTATGCGATTTACAGCCCTCGATCACACAAGACATTATCACAAAGGGAACTTCAAACCATTACAAATAAAAACTCAACACGTTTTCCAACAATCTTTCAGGAATAGCAAGAATATAATTAAAATAAACCAAGATGACCGCTGAAACATCCCGAAATATTTCAACTAAAATAATACGACTATGTCAAGTTGTTACAGTTGACACCTACCTGTGAAATAACGAACTTATATTTAATTTGGCTGGATTATATTATAGAACCACATAGGACCATTTGACATTTCCCTCAGTTCATCTTATGACAATACTAAAAAAAACGAAAGAACTTGCGGATTGTTGTCTCACTCACTCATAGACAAAAAGTAATAACGTGTTGTGAATACGATATCTTTTACTGAGCTTTTATTTTTGCCCGGCTTCTTTGCTTTAGTCATTATTCTGAGGGTGAAATAGCGTCAAAGATTTTTTGTCTGTGGAATGACGCTGTCATGGTGTCATGTCATTGTCATTCATTTTATGATAGAGATTTTCACAATCAAGCAACCGCCGATTTCGTGCATTTAATCCTTTATATATTGTTACTTAGCTTATTTTATCGTATGTAACAATACGTCTGTATATTCTAATGTGTAAGGCGCCATGGCAATGTTCAACGAGTTGACGTTCTCAGCGACGAGTCAACCGAAGCCCGCTTTGGCGAAGTTACGGAACATCCTGAATACTCCGCGCTTCTGCACAATTTGCTACGAGTCTGCGGTGCAGCTCCACGATCTAGACAACTGTCCTCTCGTTGAAGAGAGCGAATATACCTGCACCCTAACCCTCCGGCAAATACTGCACGAATTGTTTCATGACGCGGTAAGGTTAACCCCTAAATTTTCAGCATTTCGAAATGCCTGAAACCTCTTACTCAGTGCCGGCCCGAGTCCTTGATCAGGGTAGAGCGAATTCGGGTTTTGTCGCCCTTCGTTGAAGCTTTTTACCCAAAAGCAAAACGAACCGTATTTTGGGCCCGCGTCACACGCGTTTTTTAAAACTATTTTTTTTCTCATTTGCCATTTTGGCGCCCCCCTTCCCATCCGGCGCCTAGAGCGGCCGCTCCACTCGCTCTACCCTAGATCCGGCCCTGCTCTTACTCCCAGGGGTTTTAGATTTTTATATCTTTGCTATGACACTGTGTGTGTGAAATCGTGACAGAGTAGACGTGTTCATAAGATTATGTTCACCAAAGCCATTAGCTTCAGTTACAGTGTATATTAAGATTGTAATTTATTTATTTTATTTAAGCCTTTATTTTTCCTTAAATAGTTTTACATGATGAAAAAAGTTTTCTAATATTATTGTTTTCCATTTTTTACTATTTTAAGGACCCCTGTTGGGTATAGGCCTCCTCCATATCTTTCCACCTTTCTCGGTCTTTTGCTAGGATTAGCCAATTTTCTCCGGCTGTGGCTATAATATCCTTGGACCACCTTTCTTATGGGTTTTCCCGCCTTCCTTTTGCCATGGGGTCCTGGCCACTTTGTGGCTTTGTTGGTCCATCTGTCATCTGTCAATCTTCCTATGTGGCCGGCCCATCTCCATTTCTGTTTCAGCACAAACTCGAGGGCATCTATGATGTTTGTTTTGGATCGTATGTACTTGCTGTTAACCTTGTCCTTTAGTTTTATACTGAGAATGCTCCTTTCCATGGCTCTTTGGCAGGTTCTTATCTTTAATTTGTTCTTGTTTGTGTGCACCCAAGTTTGAGAACCGTTTGTAAGGCATGGTAAAATGCATGTGTCCATTACTGTTTTCTTATGTTTTAGATTGTAATTTCCTTTTAGAAGCTCTTTAAAACTCCAGTACTTCCTCCAGCTGTTATGGATTCTACGGTCTATCTCCTGGCTGTTGCTGTCAGTGTCGAAAGATATTCTCTTGCCCAAGTATATGTAATGGTCTACATATTCAAGCTCTTTGCCTTGTATGTGTATTTTTGTAGGGGCTCCGTTAGTCATAATTTTTGTTTTTGTATGGTTCATTTCTAATCCGACTTTACAGCTTTCCTCGTTCAGCTCATTTAACATTATTTGTAGAATGCTGGTATTTTCTGAAAATATAGCTATATCATCTGCAAAACGCAAATGACTTAAGTGTTTATCGATTACTTTAATTCCTTTTTTATCCCAGTCCAGTTGACAGAATATGCTTTGTAGCACAGCTATGAATAACTTTGGTGATATTGGGTCCCCTTGTCGGACTCCTCTGCCTATTTTGAATTCTTTTCCTCTCGTTTCGAGTTTGACTCTGCTAGTACTGTTTTCATATATATTCCTTAGAGTGTTGATGTATTTAGAGTTTATCTTGCAGTCATTGAGGGCCTTCCAGATTGCGTTTTGGGAGATGCTGTCAAATGCCTTGGTGTAGTCTATGAAGGCTACATAGAGAGAAGATTGTAATTATTCAATTTAATTATAATAATTACTAGCTGAGGCAGAGCCCCTGTCTATGCCTCCATTGCCTCCCCCTTATTGATCTCTCTTAAACTATTGCACAAAATTCACTATTTTAATCACTCGGTGTGTCTGTGTAGTACCAGAATGGAAGGGGAAGTCAATCAGTTTACATGGCCTCATTGACCTAGGGTTTGGCAAAACCTCCAGCAGCTCTTTGGAGGTACAATTTTGGCACCACAAAAAATATTAATAATAAATCATCACCATTTATCCCTAGCTTGCTCTTCTGCTAGCCTAGCTGGTTCATGGTTCACATTTATTTTATATTGTGTGTTTACATTTAGTTTAGTTTATATTGTATTGTTGTTGTTGTTTTGTTATTGCAAAATCTATTTTTAACATTGCATCTCATAAAACTTATTTGGGAATAAAGAATAAAGCCAAAGTTAAAGGAGTAACTTTATTGATTTACTAGACCAAATATATATTTTTTAATTTAATAGTAATACTACATTATAAATAATAAACTGAAATTCATGAAAAAGTGACCAAGGATCTCAGTGGCCAAAGTAGCAATTGAATCTGCATCTAAATATTTTCCTTCACCCACCAATAAAAGTTAATTATTATGACTTGATAGTCCTGTGTATTATTTCAGGGTTCCCGAATCATTCTCAGCAAGTATGTCTGCGACCACTGCCAGGCTAAGCTTGTTTACTCCTACCAATTCATACGCTCCACGCAAACCAGAGCCGAAAACTTCCACTACTACCTCACTCAGCTCGACTCTGAAACTGTAGACCTGCTCAACTGTATGGCAGACAACCCGGCGTGCGCTAACGCTGTCATAGTCTTGGAAGAAACAGTCTCCAATGGAAACAGATTTGAACAGCTTGAGAAATTCAAGTGGCACAATAACCAACCTGTCAAAGAAAAAGTCCATGTCATTGAGCGTCCTTCAAGGCTTTTAATAACAAGAAACTATGTGTGTGGATACTGTGACAAGGAATTCTGCGATAAAAAGTTCCTATTAGCACATTTAAATACATGCGGCTTGTGCAAAACTAAAACAGGTCTTAATGTAGAAAGTACACCGTCTAATAAAATCTCATGCCCAAAATGCAAGAAAAGATCATGTGAGCATGATAAGTTTATTAAACACTTTTTAGACCAAAAAAAGGATAATGTTCTAAAGGTAAAATGTTTAGAATGCCCTTATACCGCAACTATGCTGCAAACGCTGATATCCCATGTTGATAAAAAACATATGGATGAGTTAGCTGATAACTGTGAATTGTGTGGCAAATTATTTTACTTGAGAGAACAGTATTTTAGTCATTTTGACACATTCCACCCGGACTACAAAATCTGCTTTTACTGTAGCTGTGTTATTCCGAGTGAGAGCTTGTATGAGCATGAAGCGGAATGCATAGTCGCGGAAAAAACGTACAGTTGTGACAAATGCCCTTCTAAATTTGAAAACGATATGCAAGCTTCCATACATGCTATGGCACATGAAGATGTACCGAAGAAACCCAAAAGAATCATTCTGAAGCGGTCCTACTCCTGTCCGCTTTGCAAAGAAACATTTACCGGTAAACTGAAATTACAGAAACATTGCAATGATGCACATGGAGTGGAATCGTACAGAAATAACCATTGTCAATTCTGCGATATTAAATTTATAACGAAAAAGGAGTACTTGTTGCATATGCGTGAGATGCAGCATTTTGCTGAAATTAATCCAAATCACAGTTACCGCCACAAATGTCAGTATTGTGACTATAGAGCAAGACATGGTTTCGTTTTGAAGACCCATATGAACCGTTATCATTTAAAAGTGATGCCGTTCGAGTGTGACATTTGTAAGCAAAGATTCTTAGATAAAAGAAAGCTCAAGGCTCATATAGACAGACATATGGGCAAGGGTAAGACGGTGTGTTCTATATGTGGAGATACGCTTGGGAGCACAACTGCGCTTATTAAACATACAAGATTACATACTGGGGAGCGACCATATCCATGCCATCTGTGTGATGTTAGCCTAAATTCTGCCAGCGAACGTAAATTCCATGTCCTACGGAAACACACAGAGAAGACCCACCCATGTCCGATCTGTGAAACCAAGTTTCATACACCATACTTTGTTAGAAGGCATATTCAGCAAGTACATTGGAAGAGGAAAGAAAAGTTTGATCACACGAAGGTAGAGGGACTGAAGCCCGAACATTATGAATTGTTCAGAGATAGGAGAATGGTTGTTTTATAATAAAGATTACCGTATTATTTCTTAAATTAATTTACTAGTATACATTTAGTATTAATTTTATTTGTAAGTTATTGAGTGGCCAAAAATTGCCATTGCTTATTGAAAATGTAGGCGCGGAAAATTGATTTTATTGTTTTAATTTCCGTGCCTCTTATTAATAACGAAAATGGTTGGCAAGACTTAAATGTTTTGTTATGTTGGGTTCCCTACTTTGGCAACCCATATACAGTAGGTTAACTCATAGAACAGTATTTTATGTTATGGTTTTCAATCGAACAAGTGTTGACTCGCTATAAATTTTTTTTTAGTATCAAGCTATTCCAGTTAGTATTTAAAAATAGTGCGTCATTGTTTAAGTATTTCTTAAATAGTTTGGCAATCTGGATTTGTCAAGCAGTTTTTATTAAGTCTTGAATAGCTTTTTAAAAGCATTTGGCGCCAAATTGAATTGTTAGTCATTCATGTTTCATAGAAATTAAACAAAATGATCAAAGTAAATTTTTATTGATTATTCGTTGTACATAAGCAACTATAATTATAGAATTATATTCAAACTTAACTTAGAATATCTTTGTAAAACAATATCTTCAATTTATCGAAATCCGAACAATTATCAAATTTATTCATGCTAAGTTTGCTAGTAAAATAAGCAAATAATGAAATACTGATTTCCTTTCGCAATTGTAAGATTTAAGTATTCTTGGAAGGACTATATTTAAAAACGTTAATTAAAATCTTTTTCCAATTTTAAACTATCGAAATAGTCACTTTACGTACAATCACATTTACATCTTGTCTTAATTTAATTTGTGTGTTTTGTTTACATAGAAATAAATAAATATACTTTTGAATAATGCACGTGTTAATATTTCTTTTCCTAAATTAGTAGTGGAATATAAAAAAGTGACCCATTTTTCCATATTTTTTAATGTCAGTTTTGTTACTTCCATACTTTCAATAATGAGTAAAGTAAACTCAAATTTTAAAATTAAAAAAATGGGTCTCCTTTTTCATTTCCCGTTTTAGGGTTTCGTAGCCACCTAGAAACCCTTATAGTTTCGCCATGTCCGTCTGTTTGTCTGTCCGAGGCTTTTTTCCGTAATCGTTAGTGCTAGAAAGCTGCAATTTGGCATGTATACATAATTCATGCATTGCGACAGAACTGTAAAGTAAAAACTATAAAAAAAATAATTGATTTTGAAATGTTTTTTTTTGCTTTGTCCCAATAGTGTGGGGTATTGTTCGATACGTCTTTCAAAACGAATAAGGGTCTCCAAAAAACATTTTCTTGATATAGTTGGTCAAACCAAATTTTCAGTAAATAAGAACAAAAAAAAAACTATACTCATCCTTTTCTTTTGGGCGCTAGTAGTAAGACAAAGATAGTATGATTCTCTCTGTCAATGTTCTTCTTCTTCTTCTTCTTTTAAAATTATGGCTTCAGCCCAGTGGGACTATTTCGCCAGTATCAAGGTATTAAGAGGTTTAAAAACGACAAAAATTGTACGGTTGTACAAGACAGTGTACGGTGATTTGTTAGCTCTTGTAAATCGATAGCTAGACTTTACAAGAAGCACGTGGACTACCGGCCGTTGACTCCAAGATGGTGGTTAAACGCGCTTCAAAATTAATTCTCCATTCACTGCACACTACCACATTAGTTTACTGTATAATAAGCTATCGATATTACACTTTAAACAATATTAATGAGCAAAAAACAAAGTAATTAATCACGATGCTAACTATCAAGATGGCGCTCGAACCGGAAGTCACTCTGTCAATGTTTGGAAATGACACAGTCCTTTGACAAACAATAAAGTTAATATTTTCGGAAATGATCGCTCCGAAAGAAAAATGTGTATAAATGTGTTTAACTATGCACTATGGGTCAAAAAAACAATCATGACACAAAAACTTAATAAATACTATAGCGAACGTGATCGGTCCAGTCGTTTTTGAGTTATTGCAAAAAATCTTCTAGTAAAAAGACGTACAAAGCGCTAGAAGGGTACTCCCTTATTCTTGTAATACAATGTACATGTCTACATGATACTTACTGATAGCCCCCGCTTGGCTATTTTAACAGAATGGTAACTACGAAACCCTACACTGGGCATGGCCCGACATGCTCTTGGCCGATTTTTTTAAATATAAATACATTGTCGTTAAATTAAGGGTTGATCCCTTATTGTCAGTAATTTACGCATAATACGAAAATAATTCAAAAATTGCTACATTACTTGTCCGCTACATATGATAGACGTAGTGTAGGTACCTATTTATAAAGTACCTACCAATATATTTGGCTAAAATTAGTAAAATTAAACATCGTTTATTTCATTTTTTTTATAGATAAGCGTACGGCCTTTTCTAATGGGGTTGGTGGGGTTGGCCCGTCGAAGTATTAAGGTCCATCCACACTCGTGCGCGAATCGCGGCGCGTAGTCTGGAGCGAGCTTTACAGATGACGCCAGCGTAGGTTTTAAGCCGCCTCCACACTCGTGCACGAATCGCGGCGCGAAGCCGCGAACGCGAGTGTGGAGTCGATTTCGCAGATCTGCGACGCCCGCTCCACACTCGCGTCGCGATTCGCGCACGAGTATGGAGCGGGCTTTACCTGTCAATAGTGTTTTTTAAGTTTTATGGCCTGGATGCTAGCTGTTTAAGCCAAATCTCATACAACAAAACTAGAGACAGGTAAAACCTATGTTGGCGCCATTTATACAAATCTTTGACAGTTGCCAATCGTACTGAAAATTATGTAGTTTGCGTAGGTACTTGTCAAAATATATTGGCGGCAGATATCTATAGGTAGATTCAAAAATGTTAATTGGTCAGATACAAAAGTCTAATCTATCTTAAATATACGTGTATAATACTTAGCACTTGGGGCTTTCTTGTGCTTTTCTACGATGCATTAAAAAGACCACAAATTGGCCGGGAAAACTTTAATGGAAGTTTTGATTTTATAAAACAAGTATCGCTGTAATGCGATAAAAAAGTGTCTGACCAGCAGATTTCTACAAGATTTGTCCCAATTAAAAGGGAATCTTCGAATTATATTAAAATTCAAATGTTCAGCCGACAGACAAAATTTCGTCGGCAATACATCTTTTAAGTTTAATCTTTTCTATGTTTTTGTAACTCTATTCTTTCGGTTCTTCAACATAGGCTACTTTTTTTTAGATCGCATTCGGGAGCTTTTATAGCTCGTTTGGTACAGCAGTGAGCCTCTTTCTTCATTCTTTCTTAGTTAGGTATCTTCAGGGGAATGATAGATTACTCAGTGGTAACTATACCTACCGACTTACACCCCTATATTTATAGATAGATAGATAGGGTGACAAAGCGGCCAAAATGCCACGGGCCGCAATTCAACCGAGGCAATGAGTTGGTATAGTTACTAACAAAGTTAGTTACAATTACAACAAAGGTTTTGTTAAGCCCGAGCCGTGTGGTTGTTGGAAGTCACCGGTGGCGCCTCGGCCTCTTCCTCCGCCGCCTCTGCTTTCAACTTCCGGTATTTACCTGAAAAAAAAAAAAAAAATGACGGTCAAACACAAAGCAAGTATTTGTGGTATTTTCTATAAAAAGGGACCTTATTTTCGATGGCGCTTACGCCATTATAAATGATGCTTCGATATAAATATAATGCCGCGCGACGCTGTGCGGCGTAAACGCCATCGACAATAAGGTCCCTTTTCATAGAAAATGCCCCATTTGTGATGCGAGTAACGATGAAACGAGTTCTTGTTGTACGAGTACGAGTATAACGTGTTGCCTGAAATAAAACTTTATTTTATTTTATTTTTATAACACCAAGTCGCCATAATAGGAACCGTGCGCGTTGAAGGGTCTGCGATCTTGTGGTCTATATCGAAATCTTCACATTAACATTTCGTGCCAATGAACGGGGCTCTTTGCTTTGCTGTTTTTTTGCTCTTTCTATACACAACTATTTCAATATACTTTTAAAATGGTGTTTAACTGTGGGATCGTTCACAAAGTGCCACTAACTAACAATGAAATAATTTGCAAAAGTCTAGTGCCAAATGCGCGTAAAGGCCCCAGTACACAGTGTCATGGACCATCCTTGACCACCGTGTACTGGGGCATTAACGTCAGCGTCATCTAGTGACACTTACTTAAACCACAGATTCTTCTTTGACTGCACGGTTCAAAAGTTCAGTTGTTTATGGTATACTCGTATCATATACCTAGTCACGGGGCCACATCCCAACAGATAGAACGTAGTAACCACTAACCAGCTGCCCGTAGCCACCACTAAGCTACCTGTCCTAATGCAAAGATACATATACTCGCAAGGTCTACAGCTCACAGAGCCACTATTGGTAATACTCACGGGAAACTCTGAGCATGATGACCCCCCACCAAATGGACCAGCCCCACCCCACCAGACAGAATAGCACCGTGAACAGCTGCCCGCAACCCACCAGCAAGTTGATCACGAACGAACCTGGAATAATTCATTTATTAACATTGGCAACACTGGAATGAATATCATAAATATGGTATCTCCGGTATCACGGGATTCCTACCAGTCGTATCAGCAGTGTTGCTAGTTATGAATTTAAAAAATCACGACAAATGTCAAACATGGCAATGGCGAGCCAGCTTTTTTAAGCCAGCCAGTAGAAAAAGGATCGATCCTTTATAGAAAGAATTTTGCACCTTAATCTACTTATTTACTGACAATGTTGACTTATCAAAGTATAACTTTGCAACAATTTTGCAGCAACAAAGCGTAAAACTACCTACTTTTTTAGGGTTCCGTACCTCAAAAGGAAAAAACGGAACCCTTATAGGATCACTCGTGCGTCTGTCTGTCTGTCAGTCTGTCCGTCTGTCACAGCCTATTTTCTCCGAAACTACTGGACCAATTAAGTTGAAATTATTAAAAACGAAATTAATATGTAAGTTCGTGACCCAAATACGGACATGTAACGTAAACAAATGAATTATAAACACGGGGCCACTTTCGGGGGGTAAATGAGAAAATTAAAAATAAAGTTTTTCAAACTATATTGTGTCACATATCAAATGAAAGAGCTCATTATGAGAATCTCAAATATATTTTTTAATTATATTCGTATTTAGTCCTGGATAATTTTAACAGTGTAGTAGTCTCGATCGCTGGCCAATCTGACGCGAATTTAGAGTCGCCGAGATGAAAGAAAAAATTACCAACTGTCACGATGACATTCATATCTTTTTCGCGCGCCATATAACGCACATGTCGCTTTATGAACAATTTATGTTTTATTGAGTAATTCTTAGTTTTCCCGTAATAATCAATGCAGTTATACCTAAAAAGACGATATGCGGTGCAAAGTGCACATGGAAAGTGAAAGTTATAAAATATCGGAACGTAAGTACATTATCATCAGGAGATAATTGAAGCAGTCTTCATTTTCCAAATTCTTGCTACTATAAGGTGCTAAAAGTGTTCCCGTGGGGAAACTTGGAGGTGTGATACAATAGTTTATGTACTTATCCTCCCTTTATTATAAAATACCTATACAATTTTGTATCTAGTTCTTATACATTCTCGTGTGACGAGTTTGTCTATGTCCTTGTGGGACATTGTTTAAGGGTTGACTTGAAAATACCCATATGTCGCGTGGCGACATGGTGTTAAGTTATCTTTGTCCGTGGGACATTCTGGGAGATGTTGGCTTAAAAATATCCACATGTCGCGTGGCGACATTGTGCCTCGTTCGTGGAACGAGGGTCAGATCTTTTTTAAAATGACTTCAATTACTATGCTCATTGCATAGCAAGAAGCCCTTCGTCCGTGGGACAAGTAAGAGAACCGAATATTCAATAATAAAATGGAATTAAATATATGACCAGAAACACGTCATCCGTGGGATGATAATACACGAAATGTCTTTTAATAGCTAATTAATTTCTTATAATGACATTAGCAGCTGAGATTGACCTAACAAGAAACCCAAATATCTGGATCAAATTTAGCGCATCTTGTCACAGTCATGGACGGGGTCCTGTGTCGTGTACATAAATATCAACTAGCTTATTCTAGTATTGTATGCTAATTAAGTGCTGACTTATTGTTTACAAATAATAACATTATTCTGGAAGCTGCTGGAATAAAATATTTGGATTAAGGTATGTACCAAACACTTATAATATATGCTGAACCCTTTTGAGGCATGTCATTTTTATTATTCCTTTGCTAATCAAAAATTCTGTAGCCTTATCCAGAAGAGAGGCAGTCAGTAAATAAATAAGTGACTCAGTAGTGCACTTCATAGTCTTCATACCTACTCATATTATACTAATATGCAAAAGAATGCTATCAGCCTTTATAAGGACAAGATCCAGACAGCTGCCTTATTATGAAGATCAAATCTGGGGGTTCATGGCATATACTATTTTCATTAACACTTCTTACAAGCTTCCTATAGCTTAAGCTTGTTTCATAAATTTCATAATATCATATTGTTAGAACGGAATTTTTTTCCTTTTGCAGGCAGTTTGGTAAATTGCCATACATGTTGACTAATACATTCCTTCTAATATCATAAGGAAAAATAACCCTTTAAGGGTTACTCAATTCAATTCAATTATAAATATAAATACTAATTTATTTTAGCCACTCTCACAAGAAATATAAATATCACAACAAATTATGATAATATTTCTTATTCTTATTCTTGATATGTTCCCGGATAGCCCAGTCAGTTGTGCATTAAAATTTTTAGGTTCTCAAAGCCCAATTGCCTTTGATGAAAATAATCGAACATGACATAATTTCCATTTCCTTCAGAAATATGAATTATATATTGAAATAAATCAAGAGTTTATTCCTCCTTCAAATTACAGATAATGAACAGTAAGTTGTATAAAATACAAAACTGTAGGTGAACAAGGGTACTTACAATACCAAAGACTATACATAGAAAATTTTAATCAGTCAGCCATTGGATGGATGTCTAATATCAATAAATTATAAATTCTGAGCAAGTCCAAAGCTCCAAACTCTCATTTATTTAAATTATTTACCAAACTTTGGGCCTTTTATAAAGGCAAGGCAAATTGTGGCAACATTTTTCCTACAATTGCTTGGAACCCTTTCACAAAATGGTAGGGTTCAATTTAGCACGAGCTCAGATTTCGATACATTTGTGATAAGGAAATAGAAATTTAATGGATATGTAAGTAATATTAAATAGGTAGGTAGGTTATATAAGTAGGTAGGTAGGTAGATAATAATGTAGGTTTATAGGTATTATGCAATAGTCATATCACATTTCCCAACATTTAAACATTAGTGTCCCCGTTACCTGGTATTGTTTGGTTTTGAAGGGTCTACTAACTTTAAGCCTAAGACATTAAATAAAACAACATTATTAGTTAGGTATGTACTAGAAAGATTCTTATCCAAAGTGTTCGAATGTTTGATACCTCTTGGTACTGTAAAATTACTTTAAACGGTTGGGGGATGATGATGATGATGATGGACCTGATGAAGACAATTATCGATAATAGAGCTGAGATGGAAAAAAGAATTGGATTCCAAAAAGAAAAATATGCTTTATGCCATAATGAGCAATTCCTATATATTTTTATTTTATTTGTAATGATATAATTAATCAATTATATTTATATAATCAGTAGTGAATTGAAATAATTTCACAAATACAATAAAATTCACAACAGATCATATTGTTGCATTTCATTTATATCGTTTTTTATATACTTTCTGTATGAATATGTTCAGTATAGATCAAACAGAAGTTGGAAAGACCTTTTAGCAGTAAGACTGTCCAAACTGATCTATGAAGTTATTTGTAGCATTTAACAGAGCATTTGAGACAAACTTTCTGTTCATAATAACTCATAATTATGATATGTAATGAGAATAGTCATTTTCTGTTTTTCATTGTATTTCGGATTCTCAAGGCTAATGCTTATGTTGTAATTGATTCATGGTTTTTATTATGGAATTATGCAGGAAACGCCACAGACCGATCCACATACATATGTGGTGGTAATTTCACACATTTTCAATATAATAAGAATTTATATTATCTGAACCAAATTATAGGTTGTTTCGGTTCAAATTGCTTACTTACTAACTCATTTAGAATCTTTTGTCAGATTCAGTAGGTAGTGGTTGAGAAATACTAGAACAAATAATTGAAAGATATGATTCTTTATCTCTAACATGACATTAAATAAAATATATTAAAAGACAATGTGAAACTTGTTTTAGATAGGGAAGCAATTTAGAATATTTTAAGTGTAGGATGTATTATTTATACATATTACCCCTTATAGCATAGTAAGTGACTATTACTTACTTAGCTTAGTTAAGTGGTTACTTAACAACTTTTTAAATAAGGGTGCTTAAATCCCTTCCAACATAAACTATCTAATGTTTAATCACCATGTACATTTATTAGTACTATTGTTGAAAGTTGTTTAAACAACTCCGAGCATGTCCTAATCTCCCAAGATACACCAGGTCTGGGAAAAGAAGAGTGGTATTCAGACTTTAAAATATGGACATGATACAATCTATTACGCTTAATTGCGTGAATGTGAAGCAATGAGTGTCTTCTTAAGGGTGTATGTTACAAATAATAAATCAACTTGAGATTTTGAAAGTAAAATTACAGTCTTAGATATTTCATGTTTCAACAAATAATACAGTTCCTTTTATTTTTATGTTTATTTAAAACAGCAATACTCTTTAAAATCTTTAGAGAAGAAAAAATAATAATAAAGACTGCCACGCCACGTTTTTCCTTTACTGGGTGATGCCCCGAAAATATGACTGTCTAGACTCAATTTATTATTGTTTATGAATAAATAAATGAAATGAAATATGTATTTATTGGAATAAACAAATATAATATAAGAGAAAACTATAGCATCATAATGTCTTAAAACCTTGTCTGATGTGTCTTAGACAAGCAACAAGAATATAAAGGGTAGATAAATAGTAACGAATAAATATCTTTTATCTTTATCTTTGACAGTTCTCATGTCTTCTTTCTTTTATGGAGGCTTTATATTTATATACCGCAATATAGGTACATTATTACATATTTTCTTTACATTTTCTAATTATGATGTCTCACATTGGTCAAGATAAAGATCATAGTATATGGGTAGGTCTCACCAGTGAACATAATGTTTTAAGCATAAAGGGATGCTCCAGATAACTACTCTGTTACTGTCTGCTGCTCTTGTTAGATATGAATTATCTTTACATCAAAACTCAAAACTCTTATCTTTACATGTTCAAAACTTTGAACGCAGTAAATAAATCTCTGATTCTCAGAGTATTTACCCATTAAAGTAGTATAAGTTCAAAACCTAATTTTATTATTGGTAATTCTAATGTAATTGGTCGGAGAATTTTTTAAAATTTCTCTGCTTTTTGCCAGGAAACTCAAAAGCCGATTTTGATATTTTGAGATTTCTCATAGCGACTTGTTTATTTAGCCTTAATTTTAATTTTTTTATGGAATATAGAGATAGGTATAGGTTTCCATGATAGATAATATATAGATATACATATTCTTGCCAAATATACAAGTGCTTGTTTTTGGGTAGATTTTTGAGACATTTATTTTTACAAATTATTTAATTATCTTCTCTAAACATCTACACTGTTAAAATTATCCAGGACTAAATACGAATATAATGATAGGATTAAACGAACTTACCTGAAGTGAAGTTCAATCCTGATTATATGAAGTATTTAGTCCTGGATAAGGGGTATCCCCACCCTCCTCGAGTAACCATGAATCCATGGTTACTTCCCATTTAGTGCATGAATACTCTAAACTATATGAATGTCATCGTGACAGTTGGTAATTTTTTCTTTCATCTCGGCGACTCTAAATTCGCGTCAGATTGGCCAGCGATCGAGACTACTACACTGTTAAAATTATCCAGGACTAAATACTTCATATAATCAGGATTGAACTTCACTTCAGGTAAGTTCGTTTAATCCTATCATAATTTTAGGATAAACAGTTTAGAAGTTATTCAAGAAAATAGGCAAAAAATGACCATTCCCCCTTTATCTCCGAAACTACTTTGTCTAAAATTTTGAAAAAAATACACAAAATAGATCTTTACCTATAGATTACAGGAAAACCTATTAGAAAAGTGCAGTCAAGCGTGAGTCTGACTTAATTACTTAGTTTTTGATCCGACCCCTACGGGTTTTTTAAAGACATTTCACTCACGTTTCACATAAAAAATACATTGTTTAAATTGTTTAATGTACGGAACCCTTGGAACGCGAGTCCGACTCGCACTTGGCCGGTTTTTTATTGCCATGTCGATAGAACGCAGCCCCTTAGAAGATTTCAAGTATTCAAGTATTTAAACTGTGTTGCCGATTTGTGCTTGAAAAATGTTAGCTTCTTTTTATGTCCTGCTCACCTATCCTGTGTTTGGCGCCGTCGTGAACCCCGAACCTGGGGATGCCGAAGCACAGGCAGAACATCCCGCTGAACACCGTCCCTGAAACACGAACATTCATGATTAAGCTAAATAAAGAAGGCAAAGCTATTTAGTTTTTCTGTTTGTAAATAAATGGATCTAGTTTAATTTATAGTGAGCTCATTTCCTTCGATAATTTTTTATGTTAACAGTCATTACCTAATTTTTTTTTTTTTTATTTATTTATCCAAAAACAATCTTAAAATACTATGTACAAATATTGGAAACAGCGAACGAAAACCGCGTACGGTTTATCTGCCGCCATTGTCGCTCGTTTACATTCCGGTTAGGTATCTATCTAAAATCTAAATTTAATATTAAGGAAATACTGGTAAGTTAAGCAATCAGCATTTACGAGTAGTTTGCCCGAGATGTTGATAAACAACTCGGGCGCGCACCTGTACTTGATAACAACATGTTTTTTAAAATTATTTTAGTCTTATGTGTGTTATTAAGTATATTTTGGTTAACATCATTAGGCCATGAATTTAGAGTATCGGGTAACAGAAATTGCCAGGTTCTTTTCCCATAGGTATTCTTGTAAGGCGGTAATACATACTTTGGTATATTGATATTTCTTAATTTTTGTGACCTAGATCTATTTTTAAGGTTAGGTAAGTTAGCGATTTCATCACATACTAGCATCATTTTAAACTTATCATAGACATTAATTATTTTACAGTACTCAAATAGCTTCGATTCGTCATTTCTATACATTTTCCTTATCGAGTTAGGTACAATTGTTTTTATCAGGCTTAGTTGTAGTTTGTATACATTATCCAGGTAAGTTTTATAAGTTCTGCCGTAACTACTTAAGCTGTAACTAATTATCGATTCGGCTAGTGACATGTATAGCATTCTACGGGTACTAAAAGGTATTTTATATTTTAAAAGGGATAAATTGGACAATATGGATCTCAGTTTATTACATACATAATTAATGTTCAAATCATTCATCATCATCATCATCAAATTCATTACAAGCTCACTTTATTGCGCGTTCATCGTTTAATATTTTTCTACAGACTTGTAAAAAACCTTGCTTGCTTCGCGTTAATATCTATTCCATTGATCAAAAACGACTCACCCAATCCAGGCACGACCACGTTGCAGAAAAGACACCAGTAGGCCAACACGATGGGTAGCGCTGGGATGGCAGCGCGCATCATGCTTGTGTGCTCCACCAGTGAGGGGTCAAGTTTTTTCCGCGTATCCTGAAAAAGCATCTCAAATATAATAGTAGAAATATGTAGATTATTAGCTAGAGAAGGTCCCTACAGATTGATCTTATTCCACCAGTCTTTCACACTTCTGAGAATGCTGGAAATCTGGCTATTTAGGACCAATAAAGATGTTTTTTTTTAACATTATCAGACTTAAAATCGGTTTACTATTATTCTCGTACATACGACACTCTTGTGATACTATTGATCATAAATCGTTAATAGTAGATTATTAACCAAGGGATGAAAGGCACTCATCTCTGCCGAGGTAGTTTGGCGCTCGAACGCAGTGAGAGCGCCAATAGTCCGAGTTTGAAATAATGACTTTCACCCGAGTTAAACACTCTAATTTCGAATACGATACGAGGAAAGTAAAATTCGTGTTTTTTAAAAAACATGACAAGCATAAGTTTTTATAGCATTTCTTGAGGGTATACTTTCAATTAACAATTTAGGTAAAAATAAGTATCATTATTTATGGAATGGGAAGATAAATATCAGAATGGAAATTGTATAACAAATCCATTTAAAACCAAATTTCAAATTTCAATTGGCTATAGTAAAAAAAATGAAAAAAATCGTACTTGGAAAGTAAAATGCTCTAGTGCAGCAACGTATCACTTTCTGCACACTTTTTAAAATAACAATGACCGTCTTTCAGAGCATAAGAAATGAAGAATAATTTCCACAACGACCTCCCCTCACTGTGGGTTTAAAGAAACTTTACTGAAGTATACACATGAAACAGACGTTGAAGCTTGCAACTGCTTAACTGCTTCTAGAGCAAATGTATCTCAAAATTTAACATCGAAGTTTGTACGGGCATCCTATATTATTATTCTGATTCTTATTAGTGCGTTTAATCATTCGGTTTTTGTAAACTAAATAAATAACTATTTTAATCCAAGAGAGCTATCCATTGTAGTCATAATGTCAATACCCACATCCAAATCTTCGTCCAAATCGACGTCCGCTTTCATGGAATCCATCATAAGCACGACCCTGGCCCTCGACGGAGCCCTCGAAGATCTCAGGGGCTGCGGGGACGGGACCGGAGTCACGGGCATAAGAGTCGACATGATGAGTGATCACTTTTTTAAGGACTTTTAAAATGTAGCGAACGCGAGTAACCCGTAGGCCGTAATCTTGCGTGTATATTACCTATTTTTTTAAGTATCCTGGACACATTTATCAATCAGTATTTTAGCATATTGAGAACTATTTTTTGTTTTATACAGTACGAACGAGATTTTTACCCATGATTATAGGACGAGAGGTTTAATTAAAAAAAAAATCAAACTGCAGAAAGATGGTGAATGTCACTCGGACCGGACAGTCGGAAACATCAATTTAAGTGTTGTTTTGTTTTGTGTTGTTTTATGATGACATTGAAGCTTTCCCGATTTTATCTGGTTGTTTAGTTAGCTTTCTTTATTTTAACCCAGTTTGGCCATACGAGCTTTACATTACCAACAAAGTATGAAAAACTAAAATCATTTTGAAGTGCTTCGAATTTCAAAATTTAATTTATTTAGGAGTTTGATATACAAAGTCGCGAATGCTTCCGCGGGTTGTAAAGTCAATAATTTTCCACATTTAAATATATTGGAATGTTTTGCCGTTTAAACTATTTCGCACTATCGTAGACCACACACTGACTGTCTTTCAACTTCATTTCGATAATATGTATAATATGTTTGATTGAATATCGAACTGTTGAATAACCTTGTGGCTAACCCAGTTCCTTTTATTGCAAAGAAGCTTCAAAGTCTAATAATATTTACAAACGAAAGTAGTAGTTTTAGGGTTCCATAAGAAAAGGTATCATAAAATAAGTTCTAGAGAAAAAAGATGTCGGCCAGAGTATTAGGTACTTTTTCGTGTAGTGTGGAAAATTGACAACAACAAAGAGACTTTAAATTTGTCAGTGATTTGCCTAATGGCATAGGAGTTAGTTTAAAAAAAATAGCCACAACCGAATACAGAACCTCCTCCTTCTATGAAATTGAAGTCGGTTAAAAAGTACGTCGTCCCATCCTGGGTAATGGTGCTGTCGCGATTACTAGACGGTTTTTTTGGTAGAACGCAAACATTAGAGACACCATAGTTGTCTGACGAGTAAAAAAACCTTGCCTCAGTTTAAACAGAAAGAAAAGCTAGGAAAGAAATCACGTCCCAAGTCCCAACTCGCCTATCCCATTTGTTTTCCACTTAACATTTTTAATGTATGCGGAAGATCCGAATCGCGGCAAGAAAAAAGGTGGCACCGCACGCGACATCCAGTTGACATTGTGCAGCAACGAAAAGCAATACAACCAGCCGGACGTTATCTGTAGTAATGCATCAAAAAGTTTGCGGACCAAGAAGTTGTGTCATAAATAACTAGGTATTGAAGTAGTCCCATGTTGGGCGCCATATTTTAGGAACTACTTGTGTAAATATGTGTAAAACATTTGTTTATTTAATAGAGTTAGACCAAGCTAAGTTGGCAGCGATTTTGATAGCCCTGGGGCCCATTTCTCGAACGGTATTAAGCTAATTATTATTAGTGTGTTGCCATGGTATACGATTTGACAGTTAATATTAGTCTATCGAGAAATGGGCCCCAGACGGTGCAAGTGTTATTATAAACGTCAAACTTCTATCAGCAGATTATGACGTTTAAATAACACTTGCACCGTTTGAGCTATCAAAATCGCTGCCAACATAGTTTGGTCTAACTCTACTTTGAATCTTATCAAGTTTGACCTAGCTTTTTAAAAATAGAAAAGAATATGTAATAAGAATAAAACACCGTGTTTATTAATCCTTATCGTTTTCTGCAAACTATGGTGGTATTACTTGTATAGTCGACGTCAAAGATATGTGGTATTTTCTATAAAAAGGGACCTTATTATCGATGGCGCTTACGCCATTATAAACGATGCTCCGATATAAATACAATGCCGCGCGACGCTGTGCGGCGTAAGCGCCATCGACAATAAGGTCCCTTTTGAAAGAAAATGCCCCATATGTTTACACTTTTGCACCTTACTCCTTTGTAATAAGGCGAAAAACGTATACATTATATTTGACGTTGACTGTACAACAATTATTATTACTTTGTGTCACGAATGTTGCATCATAATTAAATAATTTTCTTCAGGAGCCAATGAGGTGACTACAAGTTTTAATTACTTATAGTATAAGAACTTTATTGCCACGATTTTCTAACAGTACAAAGTAGGCGCACATTTTATTCGCTATTTTAGATTGTCTCTATCTGTTTTGAAACGCCTAATAGTCCCAAAAACTAAATTATTACCTGACCTAAAAGCTAGTTTGAATCACTAGTGCGGAGGGGTTTGAAACAATCTGTGAACTGTTTCCTAATTTTCGTCATAAAATTTTGACGGTAATAAAACAATCTTAATAGCAATTCAACACGTGTACTGTCGACTAAATGTCAATATCGATATCCATTGCGACCACAGAATGACTTCGTTCGCGTGTCAACTGGCCACCACATTATGCGAGGGTCAATGATTTACGTGGAAATGTCGCCTGAGTGCTAAGGTCAGCTGGTGGAGGGTTATATAACTGTTTTTTTTGGAAGTCCGTTCAAGGTGCTGTCGGCGTGGTTAAAACCGTTAATGGAATATATTTGTTGTAGAGGAGTACTCGGAGCGGCGCCGACACATGCCGCGCAGCCACGTTCAGAGCCGGTTGTTGCAGCAACTGTTACAGCAACACATGCTTACCTCAGGTGGCAGGGTGGGAGACAAGCTCTTGTTCTTGGAGAAGAGGCTGGTCCTGCGGCTAGAGGAGTGCTCGGAGCGGCGTCGACACATCCCGCGCAGCCACGTGCAGAGCCGGTTATTGCAGCAACTGTTACAGTAACCAGCCATGATAAATGTGATTTATTAGCAGCATACATGTTTAATTAATTTAAATATTGGTGTGAAAAGTTAAGGTGGACCTAAAACTGAGCAGATTTGCCATTTGGGTTCCAATAGTATAAAACATGCATTAGATCCGGATTTAGATCCGGATAATTAAATAAAAGTTGGATTGGAAGCCATAAGTTACAAAATGACGCCCAACATGGGACTTTTTATGTTCCGAGTTGGGCGCCACTTTGGTATTAACCAATTTTTGACGATTAGGACTTTTAATTACTTGACCTTATATGTATTTTTTTTCCGAAAAACTGAACATTATAATCCAGAAGGGCTGTTTAGCCCAATTGGCTACTTCGCTCGTTTGTCGGGCCACGGCCACAATCATCACTCATAATTTTTTTTACAAAGCAGTGGTATTTAAATAAAAAAACATGTTGTTGCGGGACAACAAGTCACGCGAAGAGCTGTTCTGACTTTTCAAAGGGTTGCCTTGGCGCTAGTATTAGCTGGTTTTAACCCACGAAGGCCCAACAGTTCCTTGTGACGATATAACATCTGTTATTCTTCTGGTGTTCGTGTGCGAATTGCGTGGTCGGCGAATAGAAGCGACACCAACGCACGGCGTGGGAATAATGTTAAATGTCAACGGACAACTTCATACTATTTCACAGTTGTCAAATGTCAGATAACCTAACCTAATCCAGTCTTGCACAAAACAAATACTTATCGCATAGGAATTTCTCTCCAAACAACACAAGCGCCACTCCAAAACTGCTGGTTTCACTGGCTCGTCACCGGCAACAGCAAAATTACGTCGAATATTTTATTGGCCCTGAGGTTTATTGTCACGAAGTCACAAAACTGTCAGATTTCCTTGACCATTATTTTTTTACTGGATTCAGATGTCTGCGGTGTCCGAGAAATTGCAATGAATATTTATTACTCACGTGGCAGGCTGTCGGTCGCTGAGTATACTGTCTCGCCGCTCCACCGCCGGTCGTCTTTTTCCGCAGCACCCAGCTTGCGCCGCATCTTCACTGACGCTGTAAGGGACTCCGGAAATGCTGCTGTCACTAACGCGTCTCCGGCCGCAGCAGCAGATTACGTCGCGGAGTTTGCGTTTGCGTTTCGTTTCGTTCTCGAATTCTATTGCCGCCTGTGGACAGTAGACAGTTATAAAAACATGTGAGTTGTAAAAAGATTTTACCAGGATAAGAGATGGATTTTATAAATTAGCACCAAGCCACACGAATTTTCGTAGTTTTGCACCATTTAAACCTGATTCAAAGAAAACATTGTTAACTTTTAGGGTGAGTTACCTAAATTTAAACTATTGGTTTAGTTATTAGACAAGGACGAGACAAGAGACAAGGACAATTTTTGTACTCTATAAAAAATTACATTATGGAAAGAAAATCGCAGCGTGTAAAAAGATTGGACGCTCGTTTACTAGACTAGCTATTTTCAAAATTGTGATCAGACGTAGCAATGACATCAGCTTCAATTACACCAGCAAGAAGAAGTACCAAAGTAACTTGGGTTGTTCGACTTTTAAGCCGATATGTAATGTGTAACTCTTCATTAAATATGAACTTACTTTCCCCGCAGCTCTCTCCACATCCCTGATTCTCTGCTCTTCCTCCTTCTTCCTCTTACAGCAGTTCAGCTTACTCATAACACCTTTGCCCTCTTCCACATTCTTAACTTCATCATCGTCAACCTCCGGCTTGCCGCAGCAAGGGCAGCACTGTCTGCACTTCCCGATGAGACGGGAGCAGATGTTGGGTTTCTTCGGGTCTTCATCTTTGGGGTTGTCTTCCTCTTTTGATTGGCGGTGTGCGCGCGCGGGGGGTTTTGGTGTGGTGCTCGTGCTTTGGGGGAATCTGTAAGTGATGCTTTTTTAAATTACTGGTTAATAATTCGGGCAGGATTCGATCTCACGATCTTACGGAACACGAGTCTAACTGAGCTGCCGAAGCTTGCCAGAACCGTGCGAATTTTTCAATTCCTTTCTTTTTTACACGACGTAAACGGACATCTCAGGGAGGTTCACCGGTCTGTTAAGCTTTGACCTACTGAGTTTTGAGACGCTTAGTTACGCTTACCATTAAATGAAATGAGATTAGCGATCAGTTCACTATAGGTAATATGATGATTGTTTAGTAGGTATATCAAATCTTACTACATCTCATATATCTGCCATTAGTCTGAGAATAACGTCATTCATAATACTGTCTAAAACTTTAATTTCTAATGTTGTAACTATTTGAGTACTGCTATGCAAAGCTAAACTTTCATGTGCTATAATATTTATTTTCATGACATACTGAAAGTTGAAGGTTGCACGAAAAAAAGCTTTAAATCAGCCTTTTATCGAAAGCCATTATAGGCATTATAACAATCTGAATGGCAATTTATCGCCAGTACTACGTAATTTCCGTTGCCGTCACCAAAAAATCCAACGCGACACACATACTTAGCTACTACCAAACCATTTGCAAATACAATATTTACGGGTAGATTTTAAACTATTTTTTTATATCTATCTATTTTAACTTTATTTTATACCATGCCAATAATTTGTCGTTAATCATGCTTTGTTTGTTATGTTCATCTTCATTTGCTTAATCTCAAAATGCAACAGTGATATCACTACTATGGTAATCTAGGGTTTAGGTAAGTTGATTTTGGGTGTAAAACTTCATCTTTCATTTTCCATGCCAGTTTTTATGTAAAGGTGTAAGTGAGAATATGTACATTAATAAGTACATTGACCCGCCATTTTCTATCTCTATTGCAGGCATTGACCACAGGGCTATAACCGCGAAAATCGAAGTTCGCAAATTGCGGGCATTTTTCTCTGTCACTCTAATTACGCCTTCATTGGAGTAAAAGAGACAGATCCCCGCAATTTGCGAATCTCGGTTTTCGCGGTAGCCCCTCAGGCATCATCGGAGACTCGGCGAGACAGCAAATTATATTGTATTTTATGAGCGTGTGATAGAGATAGGAAATGGCGGGTCAGTATACAAACATTTTCGTGTTTAGCATTCTTAGTTTAGTAATTGGGCTTAATTCCGATCCATCTTACTACAGGCTATACTATATTAAAATTTGATAGTTCTTCTGTGATCTAAGAAATTCTGTAGTTTGGGGTATCGATTATTCGATATATCGATAAAAATGGCAAAAGATGCCCGACTACGGAACGGATGATTTGTTAAACCAAGAAAAGTATTCAACGATTTTGATAGCATTACGCAGTGCAAGTGTCACATATACAATCGCTGCAGAGTTATCTATTAATTGATTGATTGTTTTATTGGTCTAACTCTATATTTCTTATTCTTACAAATAGAGCTCTGTCGGTCGCTTTCAATTCTACAGCAAGATGGAACGTGTATAAAGCCCTAAGTTGTGTAGTTCGTATAGTTTGTGCATTCGTGTACGGTGTATCGCATTCAGAACGCCGACATGCGAGCTTCCGTTTACCTTTGCAGCGTGGATTGGCCGGGGTAACTAGAATTTGGAAAACAAATGCCATTCTTTAGTTCTACATTATTCTTCAATCAATACGATTCGAATGAATGTAGAGTTAGACCAAGCTATGGCAACGTTTTGATAGCCCAGACTGTTCAAGTGTTATTTTAAAACACACTTCTATGAAATTGTGGCATTTAAATAACACTTGCACAGCCTGGGCTATCAAATTCGCTGCAACTGAGCTTGGTCTAACTCTATTCATGTTTTTTTTTCTGAATCGTAGTTAAAGACTAAAGGACTCATCTGGACAGTGCGAGAACTCGCATGCGAATTTCATTAGGTACATTGCGGTATTTGATCTGTCGGCTCGGCTGAATTGGATATAACCGTAATAGCCCTCAATGTAACTAAACTCACATGCGTCACGCGTCGTCTAAATAAGCCCTAAATCTGTCACATAAGTCTTAAGTGTGCGTTGTAGACTGTATATGTCTGTATTTACTATAAAGAGGAAAGAAAACAGGCCATTTTGAGGTTTCTGTCCAATGTTGCCCATTTTCATTTTTATTGCGTGTTGATCCGGCTCGAAGGACCATATAATTATTTACTCACGTTTTTCGACGATACAGTTGCGTGAGCACAACCACAATATTCACTAATGAGCAGTTACATGATGTTTAAATTAATACAGTCAAGATTATTGCTTGTTAAAAACATCCAATGATAAGACAAAGAAGTACATATATCCAAGCCAAGCCCCCAGGCCTAGAAAGTATGATATTTGAAAAAAAAAAAGAAATCAGTGTGCTCTTCATTTATTATTATTACTATGTCATTTGGCCCTAAAATAATGGTGACATGGCTCATTATGCCAGTTCGAGCTGCCTTTACGTTTAGGTCACGGTATTTGTACTATAAAACCTGCTAAGAATTCCACACGTTATGTGTGCCATTTATTATTATTAAGGCCAGACTTATGACTAAGTTGACTCGCAATTGTTAATGTATTCAGAAAAACTACACATGATTTAAAATATTACCCGTTATCATTGCCATACCGCTTTGGCAGTAGTTCATTTGGCAAAATGTAGACAGTCCTATTGTGTATCATATTCACTTTAAAACCGATTGAATCACATCACTAATCGGAAACATTATCATTTTGCAAGCACTAGTTGACGTTTTGATTTTTTTAAATGCGCGCGAATGGTGATGCGCCACGTGTCATGCCGTTTTATTATTGCAAGCGTTTTTATTTTTTTTCAAGATGGCGCCCATCGCGCGGGTGGGGTGTTCGCCGTTCCAAGGCGGACTGCTTGCCCGATTTCTTTAAGGGCTGTATCGAGTGCCAAGTTACGTATAGTCTTGCGTGCTGCTCGAGATTATAACTGGTCGAGACTGCATTAACCACTTTCTTTGCGGGTGAATTAAAAAGAAATTTTGTTGTTTACGCCCATAGTAAGGTTGATTATTTAAATTATATGCTTTATATGGTCGTTAATAATAACAAAGGTGTTTCCACGTAATATTAAGTGAGGTTTTAATTGCTTTTATTAAAGGCCTTCCACATGGTCTGCCAGACACACGGACAGGCCTTTTTAATTGTATTGTATATATAGACCAGATTAAGATTATGACTTACACTCACAAAGCAGTAAAGGAACAAATAAGAGTTATTGTGGGTCTACAGCCTGCAGGTGTAGACTTTTAATGAGTTCGTCAAATTTAAAACATTAAAATAGATTTTCAAATTACATACATAACGGAAATGGTCCTTCGAACCAGATACAGACGTGTAAGTAATTAAGAATGGCAAATTGGCATGGCAGAGCTTAGCGACAATATAAACCTATCAATTACCAAACCAGACGGTGCTAGCTAGACAGCTAACATAAAATATTATTGTATGGGAAGTTTTTTAGTTCCCTGCTGAGTTGGTGAAGTATCAACTGACCCTTTATACTTTAGACATAGAGTAAATTGACAAAGATTTCTTCTTTTATTCCACTTCCTAATTAAAGGAAGACTAAAGTTTTATGTGCCTCGTACATACATAAAACAGACGTCATAGACCGAATAATACGCAGGTGAAGCTGCAGGCACGGCTAGTATTGCATAATTTTGTTCTGCGCAAAACGATGACCCAACATGGGACCTGAAGTAGAGCGCGGGAAATCCGGCAGAACGGCCTCCATACACGTACGCAGCGGAAATTGAAAATATATCAGCACAATGGAGCTGAGCCCGATACCGAGAACTTTTACATTACCTATAATTTTTAATCTAATAAGTAATTTGGGTCGATAATTTCCTTGCTAATGTAATTTCAGATCCTCGGCATATTGCGAATAAATATAATCGCTAAAAGAAAATTAGGCAGCAGTCATTGACACTCTATGTCCGGAAAAATAAAATTCAACCCTTCTCAAGCTATATCGAAATTAACGATCTAGAAGTTAGAACAATTTGAGGCGTTATTTTGTAGGCTTAAGGATGACTCACGCGACAACGGTCCGGGCCCGGGTCGGGCGCCCGACACTTCAGTTTTCTATAGGAAGCATCAAGTGATCACCGTCAGCTGTCATAGAAAAAGAAGTGTCGGGCGCCCCGGCCCAAGCCCGGTTCGTTGTAGCGTGAGTTGGAGTACTATGCGCGTACACTAATTTCTTATTCTTATACTGCTTTTGTTTAGAACGGGATGAACGGATGGATAAGTCACTTGGTTAGGCCATGGTAGCCCTACAAAGCATTTTGTACAAATTATGCGTCAGCCAGGGCTGACGGCTGACTCGTCAGGACGAGTGGTAGGGCGATATGTAAATGCGTTGCGGTCACGGCACTGCCCCCAACTAACACATCTGATATTTGTTAGAGCTTATGACGTTGGAATAAGGTTTACAAATGGACATTTTAATGCGACGACGGTGGTACAGAATATACATAGCGTAGCCTAATTCCGATCATACGTTCGTATAGGTAAAGATCATAGCGTGAGGCCACACACATCAGAGTACTGCTGATTTGCCATACTGGATGCGTTCTGCGGTCAGCGATCAGGTCAAACCCGCATCATGTATGAACAACATTGACTGTTGAAGTTGAAGTTTGACCTGACCGCTGCCCACAGACGCATCCAGTGTGGCAAATCCTTAATACCGTCAACATCGAAAAATCGAAAAACGTTATCTGCCTCTTTATTGCTCTACCATTCTCGTGTAGGTGCAGGTAACGAAATTTCTTTTCTAAACTCTAAAATTCTAGCATGGGCCCTTGAAGTAGCATCTAACATTTGTGCACCTGCCGCGAACGAACAATTTAAGTATCTTTTTCCACCTGCACCCGAGCGCAACCACAGACAAACAGTGTAATTCCTTTATCAGAGACATATAAATGATAAAGATTCTCAACCTACATATAAGTTATACTTGGTGAAACCAAATTGTCAGTGAAAAAGAACAAAAAAAAATACTCATCCTTTTCTTTTGGGTGCTAGTACTAGTGTAAGACAAAGACAGTATGATTCTCTTTGTCTATGTTAGAAATGAGACAGTCCTTTGACAAACTACACTTGCGCCTATTAAAATGGCCCAATGTTTATTTTTTATTTTTTCCAACAACACTTCCCAACCCACCCCAACTTTCACTTTTCCAAGTGTGAATGAGTTCAAGTTTTGTGTCCATGTTTGTTGTAGTACCATAGACAAAAAAAATAAAAAACAAACATTGGGCCATCTTTTCCAAGTTTGAAATTTTGAAAGTAGGCAAGCTAAAAAACAGGCCCATCTTAAGCGAAACTACCTTACAAAATCGCTTTCAATCAATCAATCAATAATAATTTATTTTCGAACAAAAGTCCATAATGTGTTAGTAACATACATATACTTAAATCTAGGTTTATTGAAAAGATGATAAATAAAATTTACATTAATTGTATAAAACAAAATTAAGACTACTTATAAAATAAAACGATTAAAACTAAACCTACCTAAAAAAAATAAAAATCCCTATAACAAACCCTGACCTCTTGGCAAAGTGCCCATCACGCAGGCAGCATTCCCGCGCTGTATCGCGATAGCAAGCCTTTATTTTATAAGTAGTCTTAATTTTGTTTTATACAATTAATGTAAATTTTATACTTAAATCTAGGGTTAGTACAAACATAATATTATAACAGAACTTTACAAAATATTTTGCTTTAGATATGTTTAATATTTATTGGGATATTGTAGAAATAAAAATCACATGCGTAGAGTCCGGCTCTTAAAATCTGCAGTAAAATAATAATGGCAATGGCCGAACCAATATGAAGCGAAGAAGATGGCAGTGTTCCCAATTTTTTACCGGCAGTATACTTACCTAAACGTAGCTAGTCGGATGACTCGGAACGGAAGGTAATTTATGAACCCCACCATAATCCTACTTTGTGTTTACACCACAAATATGTATCTACTCGTATACTTGTTTTTAATCTAGCGTGAATGTCTTTACTATTTATTAGTCTCTACCTTGATGAAAACGATAGCCCACAGACAATAGACCGCACTCTCTGGGGCATTTTCACTAACTTAATAGGCATAGAGAAAACACTCTAGAGGAAGAAAGTTGTCTTTGCGCAATAAAATGTGGAATAATTGTCTTTAACTTCCTTTTGTTTTATTTCCGTGTTTAATTACTGTTTAATATGTACCAAAGAGGATATTACGAAGTTATATCTATCTTTGATATGTACCAATTTTAATGCTGTTAATTAATTTCTAGATTACGACGACTGTCCTCAGGTTAATTGGGTAAAGAACATGTCATTTAAGGGCACATACTAATGTAATTGTATTTCAAATTTAGTTTCAGTATAAAGGATTGATACTAACCGATGTTGCAGACATTTTCGCACTAAATTTGTAGAAAAATATTATACAGCATATCTATGATGTGTACGGATTTATATAAACGTAACGTACCTAATTAACAGTCCTGTAAAATACGTTTATTTCTCTAGTTTGTACGTCCTAAGGTTAAGTTCAAATTAAGGGAATGTTTAAACAATAGAGTTCCACTACTAAGCTATAAGTGGAGCGGATTTGGTAAGCGACAGTGTGATAGTGCCAACATAAAATTCTTATGAAATATGAGTACACATATGACGTATATATTGGCGCCTCATTTTGTAACCGCCTAGTGCAGAGTTACATTGGCGGACTCTAAAACAAGGTCACATATAAAAAGCAAATAAACTCACCCTCCATTGCTGTGTGTCGACTTGTCAGAATCGTTTCCGTCGGCCATCTTGCTCTGCACCGCCATCTTGTTCCCGGGAGAGGACAGATTAGAACTCTGCACTTCCACTTCCGGCTCTCCTTTAACCAGCGTCTCGCTCATAGTTTCAACTACCTCACTCGGTTTTTTCTCGTTAACAACCATAACTATAGGTTCTATAGTTTTTTTGGCTTTTTCAAACTTTTCCGCTGGTTTAGGCTCTTCGACTGGTGTTATAATACTGTCTACAATTTTAGTCGCTTCAGAACGAATCTGTGTAACTGTTTTGTCACTTTCTTTTACAATTTCGTCTTTAGCATTTGCTGCTTTAGTTGCAATTTCACTTTTAGCTTCTTTTATTTCGTCTTTAGTCTTATCTGCGAAGTTCTTAGCCTTGCTTTTAACTTCTTTTTCAGCTATTGCAGCAGCTGTTAATATATTTTCAGTAGAAACTTCGGGTGTCTTAAGGATATCATCTATCTTTTGTCTCACTCGTTCCACTTGGGGATTAGTGTAAGGCGGCAGTAAAGGTTTAAATTTGATATTATCATCCATGAAATTTGAACTCTTTTCAGGTTTAGCTGGCTTTGGCGCCTTCTTCTCTTCAGGCTTATCTTCAGTATTTTTGTTTTCTTCGGCGATATCTTTCTCTTTCTCTCTTTCTTTGTCTTCATCTTTAGGTGCTAGTGAGTCCTTCGAACTGTGTCTCTCAAAAATACCTTTTTCTCTCGCCTTTTCAAAAGCAGCTGGTAATTGGTTTGTTACTGTAGTGACAACTTCTAACGGCTGAGCAGTTATAGCAGCAGTTGTCATTGAAATAACGCTCTTTTTCGTTAAAAGTATTATTTCACCATTTTCATTTACTATCTTGTCATATTGTGTTTCATTGTCTTGACACTTAACGTCATCTTTTTCCGTCGAAGAATTTGCAACGGACTGTTCGATTTTAGTTTCTTCAACTTTGTCTTTAACCTTATCTTTGGTAGCAGATTTAGCTTTTTCAACTTTCGCAGGTTCTCTTTTTGCACTTCGTAGTGTTTCTTCTCTCACAGGGTCTTTCTTTACACCGACTTCATTTAGTTTAGGAGTTGATTGAGCTTTAGGTTTGATATCTCTTTTACTCTCCCTTTTAACTAAGGGTGGTTTTTCATTTAGTGTTTTCGTACTGGGTGTTCTGATTAAACTTTTCATGCTGTTCGTTCTATTTATAGGTTTTTTCACTTCAGGTTTGGTCACATTAGGTTTTTGTGTCAATCGAGTGCTCGATGTCCTATTCACGGGTTTCGTCTGAGTGGGCCTAGATGGAGGTCTAGAGGAAATAGAGACTTTAGTGAGTGGCCGTCTTTTCTCCGGGCTAGGGTCTCTGCTTACAGTTCTGCTAGGCTGTCTAGAATTCAATCTAGATGTAGCAGGCGTATTACCGGCAGTTTTGATTGGTTTCTTGGCTAACGGGGAAGGTTTTGGCGTTTTGGCAGAGCTTGGTTTCAGGTCTTCCGTGGGGCTTTTGTTAGGAGTCCCAACGATGGGCGACAATCGCTTAGCATTGATTAGCCTGTTGGAAGGAGGAGGTCCTCCCCTTCCGGGGGAAATCGGTGGTTTTCCTTTGACAGTTGGAGTTACATTTAAATGCTGAGTGCTCTTACTCATATACCTTTTGTCATGCGCTCCTCCTCCAATCCTTATCGTCTCATGTATGCTGCTTGTACTATTTGACATATATCTCTGACTCCTGTTTAAGTTACTTTCAACAGGTTTCCTTGAGTTTGAAATATCGCGCACGGTCACTGTTCTTTTAGGTGAAACAGAGCTTTGCCTCTTAGGGATTTTAGAATGCTGAGGTGATCCATTGTTAGACTGCGGTTGCGATCTCGACACTACCCTTCTAGACATATGTGTCACAGGTTTAGCAAGCCCATCAGTCTCATTAACAAACTCTTTACTATCAGCAGGTATATTCTCATAATGAAGAATAGCTACTGGAGAACTCGATCTGCTCTTCAAATTGATTTTATTAGGTGAACTGCATCTTGATGTAGTTCTAGAGCCAACAACGCTTTTTATAACTTCAGCGCTTGCATTTTTATCCAGAATTCCCATTTCTTTCAACAACGCCGCTTCTTCCTCTATTCTTTTCTGTTCTGCTTCGGCTTCATGCTTTTCTCTGTTCAGCTCACTTAATTCTCTGACTTCTTCTATGTTTTGTTTGAGGAAGTTGCGGGGGGAGTGCGGCCTGCTGAGAGGGAGGGGGGCGAGGGTGGCGGCAGCCATCTTGTCCGCCTTGGAGAGGGAGTTGGTGCGCCTGCGCGTTGGAGAGTTTGCGCGAGAGTTGACGCGAGAGTTGGCCGCGGAGGTCCGTGGGGTGTTGTGCCGGGATGTCTCTTCTCTGAAGCCTCGTCCTGGGAAAACAGAGAGTTTGATATGGTGTTACTCCAATGTTATGTACCTAAGTGATTAGAATTTGGGGTTTAACGAGATCGATAGAGAGAGAAAATACATGTGATATAAAAACAATTTTTTTATAAAGTGACATTCTCGCGCGAGACCCCCTCAGGGGCTTCAGGCACAGTGAAAGAAAAGGGTCTCGTCTCGTCAGATTAGTTCACGCTACGCCACTGATTGTACCTTTAAAGGGTGAGACTCTTCCCGTTCTGGTCTCGATGGGAAGAGAGCGCGGGCTGGAGGGGCGGGACGAGACGGGTGTCTCCGCTATTATCGCGAAAGACGACTCCTTTTTCCGCTTCGCTGTTGGCACCACGCTGAAAGAGAAGAAACATTTCTGTTTAGGAGATTCAATAGTACTTAATTAGTTTCTTATAGTACCTAAGCATTATTAGTAATAGTACTTAATCAACAACAGTTTTTTATGATAGGTACAAACAAGCAGACGAATCGCCATTGTAAGCGATTACCGTCGCTCATGGACACCGGTAATACCTGTGACTTTTAAATGACATTCTGACAGCGATCAACTTTCTTGTCTCATGTCAGAAAATTGAGCCTAAGCTGAAACCCACTGGTGTAGTAGCAGCATATTTACTCCTGCTTTACAAACTTTAAAAATAACTAGTTTGTAAGTATTTATCGATTTATTTTCGCCATAAAACCTAAATTATTCTGATTTTAGTCAGAAAAGGATTTACCATTCGAAAAAGAGATTTTTCCAAGAATTTTCATACTAAGCTAATTTTGTAAATTACTCTTCATTTCCTAAACGCTTTAAACTAAATCGTCACTCAATTAATTGTAATTCCCAAACCAAACAAAAGTGCTCACT
Source organism: Cydia strobilella (assembly GCF_947568885.1). NCBI lineage: Eukaryota > Metazoa > Arthropoda > Insecta > Lepidoptera > Tortricidae > Cydia > Cydia strobilella. The sequence goes on along the minus strand of NC_086063.1, from coordinate 10,146,426 downwards.
AAATAACCCTCGTGTTTATCAGTTCCACAAACAAATTAAAGACAGTAACTCATTCGATTCGATACTTTAGCGTGGTCGTCTACGACAACGACACGATTTATCACAACGATAAACGTCAATGTCCACGATAATGTAAACCTGCATACAGTTAGTTACTTATTTATATTTATTTCTCTCAATTGCTTAAATGTTAGCTGGATCCCTCAGCGTTTGTACGCATGGAGTGCGTATTGCGTATGCGTCATATGCGTCACTTACAGCCGGGCTAGCACATGATTGGCGCGAGAGTATCTCGCTGCGACATATTGTATTGTATTGTATTGTAATCGTTTATTGCAGACAAATAGTCCATATTATGTATTTACAAGTAGAATTAAAAATAATTAAAAATAATCAATCAAAACATAGACTGCCCATCCCCTTTAATTCATACAGTTAGCAAAAGACGAGGGTAACCTATCTCGCGGGGAGATACTGCCGCGTCAATCATGTGCTCGGCCACTGACGGTATTATATAAGTAGAGCAGACGGGGGGAAGGCCTTCCTTTCTGACCGTGTCTGTGCGACGTACGACGTACGTAGGTATACAAATATGAGAGTTCTTGCCCTATGTATGACAGACTTCCTAGCAATAAATTTTATTTAACCTTAATACAGAGAGAAGACGATGAAGGTTAACAATAGCGAATTTACCTTTGAAGGAGCTCCCCGCGGTTTTTATCGATTTTTGACAAGTTTTGAGCCGTTACACAGATAGAATTATAAGACAAACGGCTATCTTACGGCGGTTCTTCAATCTTTTATCTCCATTATTGTCTGCCGGATTTTGAAAAAAAAACTTACTTTTTAATGTTTTTTTTAACATCGGCTAAAAAACACTTTTTTCGTAACTCGATTGCTGTAAACGACATTACATATACGAAATCTACATACTTGGGTTCGTTTTGACGTCTCTAAAAACTGGTCAAAAATTTTAATTTTAAACTAATTAACACAAAAGTTATGGCCAGAAAAACACTTTTTTCGCCTAAAATTGTTCAACTTTGATGCCAAATATCTCGAAGACAATGAATTTTGAAGTAAATATGGGATACTATAATTACATAAGTTAAAGCCGTTCCTGTTAATATGATAAGCTACAAAAAAACATTAGAAAACTAAGGGATTCAGATCGAAGGTCTTGAAGGATTGGCGCCAGGGAGCCCCTGAGAGAAAGAGACGAAAGAGCTTGTCCGTGACAGTCTTTTTTACATTGACCAGTCACCAGTGTGCAAAAAGGATTCTACTAGGTGCCCAGGCCCCGTAGCCAACACGCCAATCGCTAACGCTCCGTAGCGATCGAAACGCAACTGTCACTGTCGCACTAATATGGAAGAGTGATAGAGAGACACAAAGCGTTTCGTTGTCGAAGCGATAGCGATTGTCACCTTGGCTAGGCCAGCTGTTTTAACATGATGATAAATCGTGTCGTTGCCGTGGACAGTAAAGTATAAAAACGCCCATTCTGCCGGATGTTATTTGTTCTTTATTTTCTTTGTTACCTTGATTTTCGCCGTCATTTTGTAGTTACGGTTCACTATGGGCGAAGTAGTGAGTCAAACATGATAGTAGTGACCTAGTGAGTCAAGTTTGAGAAGTCAAAAGTGAGTCAAAGTTGATGACTCGGACGTTGGGTGATTGTTTCATAATTATGGTGCGTGGGATTTCGTACATGATTTACTTTATGCGTGAGGTTATTCTTTTGTTATTTACTTAAATATGCGAAGTGTCGTGCATATAATGCATGCATGGATATAAGAAATTTAAAACCGTACAGTTTAGTGTTATGGGTATCTAATCTTCTTGAGCATGTTTACACTAATTGTTTTATAAGTATACAGAATAAAAAAAGTAACATTAGAATTATTAATTATATATCATTCTATCCTTGCTACGAGTATGTGCGTGTAAGCGCGGTATAAAAAAATATTCGAAAGCTAATTTTCTTCCACACGTTTAATTTAAGTCACAGTTATCACCTAAGTAAACATTTACAATTTGTAACTTTCGTGTGTGTAAAAAAAAAAGTATAGCTAGCCGACGATAACTGGGAAACGAATCTAATTATTTTATTACAATATAATTTCAACCCACTCGAGTCAAGTCGGTACTTAACTCGAGTGGCCTAGTGGTTGACATGCGTGGGGTTACATACGTTGGAGACATATAAACCGAAATATTAAAAAAAAACCAGAAAAATCGTATTCGAACTCAGAAAGGTGTAGTCATTCGTAAGCGACACTGGTAGAATAGTAACTTATTAATAAATTACTTATTATAGCCTCTTAAAGTAATGTTCCAGTGTTCCACATCGCATGTATAGGTAATCCGTATTAGGTTCATATTCATAGTTTAATAGTTATGAGCTCGTGACGGTTCGAGTGGCGAGTATCGAGTGACCTCGGGGGGGTTGACCAGCGCTACGGCGAACTTGGACAAAGGGGGTTGCTTGATCGCTGCAAATTTCGACAAAGGGTAGGGGGGGGGTGTTAAAAAATATATTTTCTAACTGAGATTTTGCAATCTGTCGCCTTATACTTACGTGGGTACGAATTTACAAGTGCGACAGAGAGACAACACATCGAACACTTGAAATTTTCACAGATGATGTATTTCTGTTGCCGCTATAACAACAAATACTAAAAAGTACGGAACCCTCGGTTGGCGAGTCCGACTCGCACTTGTCCGGTTTTTTGAAGTCACTTGGTGTGATTGAACGTAGATGCAGGAAACAATTATCAGATAAACTGATATGGTAATAACCAGAGGGGTTGTGAGTGGATGGGAGTACGCTAATATGGAAACCATATTATGGTATGCATAATATACAAAAAAATACAAAAAAAATACAAAAATTCTTTATTTTATAAAACAGAGTCCATATAATTTGAGGGATGGTGTCTCCCGGTAAGCAATATTTTTGCCCGTATTGGGAGGCACCGCTCTTCCGTGATTAATATGGGAGTATATGTAAACCAAATCAAATAATATTATTTATTTTTAGGCATTTAAATAAGGTCCATAGATACATACCTTACAAGCTAACATACATACAACATAAGGTTAGCTGGAAGAGATCCCTTAAGGATAAGTTCGCCTTTGTACACATTTACTGTATTCTCTCTGTGTTATGTACTTGTTTTGTGCAATAAAGTGTTAATAGTAGTACTACAACAACATACAATTACATACAATCAAATACAATAGTTTAGTAGTAGTACTACAACATACAAATCACACAATACAAATCTTATAAGCTCATGTTAATTGGTAAAGTAAAAGTATTTAGGTCAAAGTCAAGCAAATTCAATAACCAATTAAACGGATCAATTAAATGCGAAAGTGAAATAAAACGAGATGTTTAACCAATTACGGCGATTATAACATTATGCAGTTAATATTGTCTACGGTTACCGCGATAGTTACTTATGAAATAAAACTATGAAAACGGATTATATCGCGTATATTGAATTCATAATACATCCCGACGTTTCGAACCCTTTACAGCGTTCGTGGTCAACGGGTGACTGAGGAAAAATTACAAAGTGCAAAAATACCCACATACTAAAATAATGAACAATCATAGACTACAAACTTTAAGGCTGGTTGTACATGCAAAATCGGTTCATAAGGCTAGTTATACACTACAATTATTTTGCATTTACATCTACAATTTATTTTGATTTTGCATGTACAACCAGCCTTAAAGTTTGTAGTCTATGATTGTTCATTATTTTAGTATGTGGGTATTTTTGCACTTTGTAATTTTTCCTCAGTCACCCGTTGACCACGAACGCTGTAAAGGGTTCGAAACGTCGGGATGTATTATAAATTCAATATACGCGATATAATCCGTTTTCATAGTTTTATTATGCAGTTATTTATTAGTTGATTGCCCGCAAAATGCGATAATTCAACTAATTGATACTTAAGCGGTATAATGGAGCCATCACCTTGATCGAGACGGTCGAGTGAACACTTTTTTGATATGGAACGAATTGCGGGTAATTAGAATTTAGCTTATTGGTCGTTTAGTTTCGGTTGTGAATATTGAAACCTAGTAGCCTAGTTATGAGATATGATTCAAAGTTTACCTACAGGCGAATTAAGTATACAACAATTGAGACATTTTCAACCAAAAGGTACCACATTGTCGCTTGTCAATAAGGTTGATTTCAAATTGAAGCTGTATGGAAATAACGCCTTATTGACACCCGACAATAAGTATTCTTTTGATTGAAAATAGCACAATGAGGGCTATCGTTTTTTTGCTCACCAGTTGGCGCCTCTGTTGATGGTGGTCCAAAAGACTATAGAAAAGCTGTCAGTCATTGAAGTGACAAGTGACATTTGTCATTTCGAACTATGGAAAAGACCACCATCTACACTAGCGCCCCTAGCGGCGAATTCATACGCGTTAGCCCTCATTAGTAACAATTAGTATTGAAGCCTATTAGAGGTTTATATGGGGCATTTTCTATGAGAAGGGACCTTATTGTCGATGGCGCTTACGCCGCACAGCGTCGCGCGGCATTGTATTTATATCGTAGCATCGTTTATAATGGCGTAAGCGCCATCGACAATAAGGTTCTTTTTTTATAGAAAATACCACATATGTTGTAGAACGTATCAAACAACTCAAAAACTTGCGTCTTATAGGTTATACCCTAGCCCGCCAAAATGTAAACTTTTTGTGTAAACTAAGCTAATAGTATTTTGTTTAGTTAAGGCCGTACCATCGGTTTGACGCTGTCTCTGTCACATTTCGCAAGAAAGAACGGGAAAGAGCATGCGCGCCAAGTGTCCATTTTGATCGAATTTTGTCGATTTTTATTTATTTTAAAAACGTTACCCTACAATATCGAAATTCGAAAGCTATGAAATTACTATTTAAGTTAAGATTGTTTTTTCTTCTTTTTTTGTTTATAGTATCACATAATAAATAACCGAGTAAAGTTGGATTAAAAGTCCGAGTTAGAGGTTACTTTGGGAATTAATTGTATCGAGCGAAGTGTCATAATTCGTGTATCGGAAGCTATGATATTAAAGATAATATAGTCAAGAACTACATATATTTTTTCCACGTCTACGAATATCAACGCCTCTTATAAAAACATGATCATATAAGGAGATTTTTCGCCTTTTGGCTCAGGGAACCGCCTTAAACCACTTAAAATTTTGAAACATGCAATTTTGGAACGGGCCACGTATATTACCTTTTACCTACTATACGAATATCTAAAACTGTTTCTTTACCTAAACTTGTTTTTATATAACATTCCCATGCAGATCCTTATTGTTGCGTTTCTCATTGTTTTGTAGATTGTGGCTTTCCATACAGAAGGGTCCTTAATGCTTCAAGTGCAATAAGGTCCTTATTATCTGAAATTCATTCTGAATTATTCTGAATCAAAGATAGATATAACTCCGTAATTGATGGATACAGTCTAAGGAAAAAACGTGCCTCGAAAATCACGAAAATTTGATTCTCAATCAGAGGGCGCCACTAGTTTTGGCCTACACTCGTATAGAGGGCGTTGACGGTTTCGTTTGTTATTTATAATTTTAACGCATATCAGTGAAAAAACATGGGTCAAAATCATAAAAATAATTAATGCAAATAAAAAAAATCATTTATCCATATTTAAATACATTTTATCGTATTTTTATAAATATTTATTTTTAGTTTTAAAGTGTGTCGACAGATGGCAGTGAATTTACTAAGGTTACAAAATTTACTATGACAGTACCGCTCTAGTATAAGTTACTCAATGTTCTGAATTATTTTAAAATCAGGCGGGCCGTATGCTTGTTTGCCACCGACGTAGTATAAGAAAAAAAAACCAACAGAAATTCTGATATAAAGGTCCTTATTGCACATGAAGCATAAGTATCCTTTTCTCATGGAAAGCCACATTTTATTGCAAGCTAACGAAAAGAATGTTGGTTTCAAAGCGACAATTTCTTTCGCTAACCCCGCCAACCCCTGAGCGTTAACTTCAAGGATCCAGCCTTGGTCGCCGAATTACAATAATGTGTGTGAAAACTATTGTTTGCGACCTTATGTGGCCCAAATTGTAGATAATTTTGGTTGTCGCAGTCAAAACACCTTCATCGTGGACATGTAAAATAATAGTTTGACAAATTCACAGTTATTTTCATCATATCGCGGTAACCGAAGACAATATTAGATTTTGTTTACACATTATGTTTCGGTTTTTCGCGTCTATCCATAATTCTGAGGTCAGATGTACATTTTCGGTAATTTTTTTTTTTTTTTGAAACCGAATTAATTAAAATGTATAATTATAATTAAATGTAATATAAATCAGTAAATAATTCATATAAAAATAATTTGACCAAAAATAATAATGTACCTAATATAATTATTCCTGTGAAATGTGTAAGTAATGTTCTATGTATAAGATAATAATAATGTGTTGACATATAAAATACTTCTATTTTACCAATAAAAGTTTGATTGATTGATTGATAAATTAGCCAAAGGACGCTTGTAATTTGTTAAATATATTAGAAAATATTTTTCCCCTCACTAGCTCGGAAAGCCGTCTTTTATCCTTTAAAACAAGCGGGGAAAAACGCATTTTATCCACTAGTGGGGAAAGTAATTTGACCTTGAATGGAGCGTGTTTAAGTAGCTTGACAGATAACAAAACGTAAAACGCTCATAATAATGGTTCGTTCGATATTAATTATCATTAAATAAATGGTTTGAGAATCTAATAAAAAATACCAGATTTAGCTTTATTTAATGATTTTAATATTGAATATGAAAGTATTGCTGTCTGATATCTCTTAATTTTACCTTAAAATTCCATAATAAACGTTTGTTTTTTAATAATTATGTTAAATATAATTCTGAACGCACAAGTTAAGTCGATGCAATTTCAAAACGCATCATTGACATTTCATACGTTAGAAATGTCAACATTGTCAACAAAAATTTTACTTAAAATCTTCTCACGTAAAAGTACAGAATTTCCAGTTTTTTGTTATAATATCGTAAAAAAATTAGTGATTCCAGTTGATGAAGATGATCTAACGCCTGTGGATGTTGCACTTTCCTCGCTATAGTGAGGGGAAAAGTTTTGTGTTACACACGGGTGCAAATGTATTTTACTTCTCGTGTGTTAAAACACTCGCTACGCTCAGGATTCTATTTTAGAACCACTCGCTTCGCTCGTGGTTCAACTATAGAATCCTTTCGCTTTCTCGTGTTTCAATTCCACACTCGCGGGTAAAATACAACTTTGCACCCTTGTATAACAAATAACTATTGTAACTTTATTTACATAAACGCTATTATTCTTATATTCAATTAAAAGTGAATGTCGTACGCTCGTACGAATCTTTGCAAAATAAAACTTAAATACTTATATTTAAATTAATATAACTGAAACTGTCCATGGTGTCCCAGCGCGCACAAATTGTTTGCAGAAATCGCGAAGCGTCTGGTTGACGTAACTGGTGACCAAAGAGCTGGCGGCTTATTCGCTCAACGTATCAGCATTGCGATACAGCGAGGAAATGCCGCCAGCATCCTTGGTACAATGCCTCAAGGGCCTATTTTAGATTTAAGCTAGTTATTAATTTAATTTCGTTTACGTAGTACCACTGTATATATCTTGTATGTAAATAAAGATTTATGAAGATCAACTATTGTAAGTTTACGATAATAATGTTTAACTAAAATGGTTGTCTAAGTGTGTACCTAAACACGGTTCGTAAGTAGGGCTGTGGTTACATCGACGCGTGCACTTTCGCCCGCTACGCGCGGGTGCGCACGAGCGGGGCATAGGCGGTAGCGGAATCTAGGATTTTTATTGCCTCAAATGTCTCAGTTTTAAATAGATTTTTTAAGGATGTTTTGTTTACGGTTTTTTTATCCTCCATTTCTGTTTTATTTTGAAGTAGTTACATATTTTATAAATATTATAATACACACATTTATTATTAGGAATAGGATTTTTTTAGATGAGGTACTTAAGTACCTACTTAGTACGTAATATGCTGTAGGTATTTTGTACAATTACGGAGCTTAATTTCTGAGTTTAGGTAAATTCCTAAGGTAAGGAGAAATCCTGGTTAATTTTTAGGGTAGGCAACGCACGTGTACCTACTGTGTTTATATTGCAAGGCGGGACCGCACACGTATTTGCCATCGTCGTGGTCGTGGTATTAAAAAAAAGGTCCTCGAACAATCAATGTAGAACCCTAAATGGCGCAATAATTAAAATCCGCGACCATGCTGTCAGTAACGTAACGGAACGTGAAAAATGACTTAATTTTTTTTCGTGAGGTATAGTAAAAGTACTCAACATGCAAAAAATGCACGCCGGTGGGAATAGACAGCTATAAACACATCGCCACTGATTCCTATATAATCAGCGTTTTAAGTTGAGGTAACTTAGCTCTTCACAAGACTATCTCTTGTGGCTTGGGCCGCGCCGTTAATACGCACTATCGCTAAACGGTTCAGTGACAATTACAGCCTACCGCGCACCGAGCATGCCGGTTGTGGACCTGCTGGACATTGCACTTGCCATGTGATATATTGGGGTCTCTATTGTTTCCCATATAGTTTGAAGTCATAATGTATTGTTTGTTCACATTTTCGTTAGTCATAATTTGGTTTTTCTCAGAAACGCGTAACTTTTCAGGATTGCCATAAAACAAACCTAACCTAACTTATCTATAGGATAACCTGACGAAAATCCTGAAAGTTAACGGTTACAGAATTATGACTAATGATAACAATGGCGGGGTTCCACAGAAAACCAGCGCTGTGGTATTTATTTATACCAGAGCATATCGTCCTTTTGTAGCCACTATAGCGGCGCCAAAATTTGTTGTAATTCCTTAACCCTTACCTTACTCCTTTTTCTATAACTACCATTGTACCTAGCTTTAAGTGTTTAGTGAGTAAGTTCTTTTTTGTAACTGAAGTGGCGCTGTTGGTAGAAGGTTTTTACAATAATGTCTTTTCTTTCTTTCTGTCTTTCTTTCTTTCTAATATATATCCGGACAATATGGATTATGCGATGGATAACATAAACGCGATTCTTCCTATTCGTGATTCCCATACAATATGGATTCCACACAACTGCAGTTTAATACATTCGTTCAATAATTATGTCAAACAAAGGGACCCCCTATTGACTTCTTCAAATGTCACCGAAATTTGCAACTGCATTGCATTGCGGCGTTTGGTCCATCGATTGAATTCGTTGCTCCTACTTAGCCAGAAATTATCTTAAATCTCATGCCATTTGTTACAAAGCAACGTCTGTAGAAGCCTATGTGTCAAATCGCTAATAAGAATAAGAAATATTTATTAGCACAAAAAAGAACACAAAACATTGATTCATTTAGAGTATAGACGAACAGAATTGTGCTATAAAGGTCCTCACTCAGCTTAATGTCCCGAAGGGAATCCTAGGACACACTACTTGACGCTGTTTTTCAGTGAGGCCTGGTAAAACTAAAACTAGAACTAAAACTAACTAGGTAGTAGAAATAATTTCAAAATTAAGTAAGTAACAAAAACATAAGGTTCAATCCATATCCATACTAAAATTATAAATGCAAAAGGCAAAGGCATCGTATAGGCATACTCTGTTTATAGGAAATCTCTCGAGTCGTGCTCTAGCACCTCTAGGAGAGGGCTAAAATACCGTAGGTACATATGAAATGAAGTTCCGAGGCCCATAACCAAGATTTTTTTGATTCAAGCTACGACGACAATGAAAACAATAATAATATCTAAAAAAATAACTGATTTGCAAGACCGAAGTGATCCTATACGTGTTCCTTGAACAAAGTTTATACGGAACACTAAAAACAGTGCCACTAATAAGTTAACAAAGAATGATGTGTAATTAGGTTAAAAATGGGATTGAAAGTTTTTAACAACACTTTTACGCAGATTGGACGAATTCGCGGCTGTTATAATATCGAATCGTTTTGACGTTTCATAAAAAGTAGTTTTAACAAGTTAGTGGGTACGTACAGTGGTGTAACTAGGGGAGGGCAGAGGGGGCAAGTGCCCCGGACGCCATCGAAGGGGGGGGGGGGGCGCCAAAATGGGCAAAAGGCAGCAGCAGGGAAACTTTTGTCACTCGTCAGGAGGCGCAAATTTGGTGACTGCCCCGGGCGCTATATCCTCTAGCTACGCCCCTGGGTACGTACACAGTAACAGTACACTTTAATATTTCTAGATCCTTGCCACATTACGATAAATTTTCCCAGCCCTTTTTAACACTGTTTAATAACACGTAGAAATTCAAGCTTGTATAGACAATATATTATTAGACGCCACATAATACCTTTCTACTTTCTATTAGTGTTGAACCGCAGCCCGCCTTCAGCGTGTAAGCCTTCGTTTGCAACCACAGCGATTAGTATAGAAACGTATATTTCCAAGATGAGAATTAATTTATCATAAACAAAACACAATCTAAGAGTTTTGAATGATTCACGGTTGACATAAACAAACAAAAAAAAACAAACAAAATGTAATCACGGTCTATATCCCGTTCAATACAAGTCTAGTAAAACACAATCTAATTGAAAATATCCGATAAGTATTTGTACAGCTACGTAAATTAAAACTACTTGGTAGGTATACGGTCGAGAGTTCACAATCGTATTTTATACAATCGTGATATAATAGAAAGCATTTGAGTCGAGATTGAAAAGCTTGATTATATCACTATTGCATACAATATTTTTTCTACGAGTCATCTAAAATAATACTTATTTTACTATAAAACCTAAATACTTAACTTATGAAAATTGGTAAGTATCTCAGTAGGCAAAAAGTAAGTCTGCCAGTGGCAGGGTCGATGCGCGGCCGGCAGTATGACAGATTGACAGATGCAAGACTTGTACTAACTGTTTTAACAATTAAAATTTGATTAATATGAAAGTTTCCTTTTTTTCCTCGCAAGTGTGTTGAAAGACGTCGTATGAAACACGTGTGCATTGGTCATTTTACACACATCGGCTTTCTTATAACAATATTACTATTGTAACACACGAGGCGAAATATTAACCAACGTAGCACACTTGTATCACAATGTACTAATAAATGATATTTGTTAAGTCGACTGTACCTACTAAAAGTTTTTATTTTGGCAGCCACTAAGTGTTGATGTTGATATCAAGTTGCTTTCACGACATTCACCAAAAGGGATTACGTTCGATAAACGTCGAGTTGGTTTTAGCTCGAATCTACATTCGTCTACACGAAGTTTGTTTTCAGCGATATTTTTTTGTAGCATTGCAAGTGAATCTACTTTAGAAGTTTAGAACTTATTTATAAGTTACTAAGCTGGGCTCGCAGCTCCGCCTGTGTTGGATTGGAAAAGGATATATAATGTCTCTATAATGCCTATACCATAATTGCTTAAAATAGTTCTTTATCATTATATAAAGTAAATTTACAAGATAAATATAATTAAAAACCTAAGTCGCATGAGGCATCGTTTCCCCGCTGGATTGCCAGACTTAGCCGTTGAGCGAAATATTCGCCCGCTCGAAAATCGCCAGACACCCAGCTACAAGTTTATTTGAAATTTCTTTAACAACTTGTCTGGTGTCTGATGACCATGGCCCAAAGGTATACCATAATACATTTTATTTATTTATTTTAGTATTAGTATTTTTTTTATACTACGTCTGTGGCAAACAAGCATACGGCCCGCCTGATGTTAAGCAGTCTCCGTAGCCTATGTACGCCTGCAACTCCAGAGGAGTTAAATGCGCGTTGCCGACCCTAACACTCCTACTACTACTATTAGTATTTAATTTAAATTTAGTTTTATTTTATAAATAATTTAGTTTATATATTAATCTTATTGTTATCTAAATTGTTTATTGAAGAAGAACAATAGACAAAATCTCGAGTAATTCCTGAAAATTGGGTTGGTTCCGTTTACATTAATTCAATAGGTAAACAGACGACAGATTATAAGCAAGTACTTTCACATTCATAATTACTAATGTTTACATATTTTGAAATTGATAATGTTTTTAATACACACCACGCCTAAAAAAATATTAATTCCACTTACACATGTCTCTCCTGAACGCTTTATTTTGATTGTATGTATTTTTTTTTTGTTCCCTGCATGCACTTTTTTGTAGTTAAATTAATTTAAATTTTATATTTGATATCTCTCGTTCAAACAACGGCCATTATATTCAGTTTTGTTAAAATTTCTCAGTAAATTGTATTTACCCGGTTCCCGAGATACAGGCTGCGCCTAGTTTGGGGCCGATGGATATTAGCTTAATAATTGTAAAATCTATTTTTTTTTGTTTAGTTCAACCTGTGATGTCAATTTGTAAAATATTTGGTAAATAAACGATTTGTATTTGAATACGTACCTATAGATAGTATAGAACACTGTCCCAATCCTAAAATCAATTGCGATCATATTTTACAATCACTTCCAAATAGAACTTAAGTAACCAAGTAAACGCACAAGAGCCAAAAGTGCTTGTCTGTTAATAACATTAAACTATAATCAAATTATGATAATTTCAAATGAATGCTGGCCTTGGCCCGATGAGAGATGGTCCAATAATAGATGAGTGCATCCTACAATCCCACTAGTACCTGCATCAGATATATTGCTTAATCCTTAAACAATAGCTGATGTAGGCATGTGGGTTGCATTAGAAGAATCTCACTTACTTTTGGTAACTGATTACTAATATCGTGGAAAAATATCGTGTTCTAGGTCCATGGGGTCCCAGCGCGCACAAGTAGTTTGCAGAAATCGCGAAGCGTCTGGTTGACGTAACTGGTGACCGAAGAGCTGGCGGCTTCCTCGCACAACGTATCAGCATTGCGATACAGCGAGGAAATGCCGACAGCATCCATGAATTCCATGATACAATGACTCAAGTGCCTATTTTAGATTTAATATAGGGGTCTCGGCCCCGAATACGATTTCGTACCTTTTGGTGTCGAGACCCTTGGCCCGTGGGGTCCAAACGCGTCTACACTTTTTAAGGAATTATCAAAAAGAATAGTAGACATCACCAGTGATCGTAGAGCTGGCAGCTTCCTCGCACAAAGAGTAAGCATTGCGATACAGCGAGGAAATGCTGCCAGCATCTATTACGGCACCGTGCCGCAGAAATAGTTTTTAGTTTTTTATTTAAGCTTAGTTTTATTTATTTTTAGTTTTAGTTTTCAAGTTTTATATTTTAGCTATTTATTTGTTTAAAATAATTGTTTCATTTGATTTAAGCTAGTTATTAATTTCGTTTACGCAGTACCACTGTATATATCTTGTATGTAAATAAAGTATGTAATGTAGGCATTCGTTATTATATTTAATTTCAATGTAAGAAAGATCATTTAATATTTTACCTGTCATTTTACTAGTGAAGGAAACATCGTGAGGAAACCGGAGTAATCTCAATAAGGACTTGTAATAGTACATTTTACAACTAGTGTGAAAAGACATTTCACACGTGTTGTAAACGACGTTTTTTAATACAATTGCGAAAAAATAATAAATTAATATATCATTAGTAGAATCATACCACCAAACCAAACCAAAACCAAAAGTACCTATACAGCCCGCGATACTTGAGCTGCCGCAGCCCGCGATACCTTCATACTCGTGCGCGCCCCGGCCGCGGCCGCCGCGGGCCCGGCGCGGGTTGGTCAACGACACCTCCGAGTAACTCACGAGGCCCTGGTACCTGCTCCGCGCTAAATTACATTTTAACTGCGTTTCGAAACTATAGTTTGGAACTAAAAAGTAAAAAGCACTAGTTCGAGAAATTGAGCTTCTCACACGCTACGCAGCCACAAAAAGTACCACTTTTTGAGCAACTGTATTAAAAAAAGTACTTACGCAAATTCTTGGAATTAGTTTCTCTATCTAACCCCATTGAACCTCAGTGAACTGTGTTAAAATGCCGGGACAACGTTAGGACTGTTAGGAGTAAAGATTATTACTTCAAATTAACTGATAAAGACTATTTGCTTATTGTCTTAATAAGAGTAATTATCCTATTATTGTTTTTCTGTGATATAATGATTAGTGTGTATTTTTATTGAATTTGTATGCCAATAGGCACGACATAGTGATACTGAAATATTTATTTAACATCTTGTAACTTAAAATATTTATCAGTACGGTTTTTACTCACTATTATTTTTAGTCGCTTTTGGCGACATGTTTCGGATTCTTTGGGAATCCATCCTCAGGCACGAGTGTCCGCGGCGGTTGTTCGTCGTGCACTGCCAAAGCGACTAAAAATAATAGTGAGTAAAAACCGTACTGATAAATATTTTGAAATATGTCTCACGATAGTTTAAGTGCGATTATCTTGTAACTTACCTATGTTTGAACAAATAAATGTTTGAATCTTGAATCTAAAAACCCGAAAGTCAATGAGGTTGGCCATTATAACATAATTTTAACCTTCGGTCTTTAATAACTCTATTTAAATGGATCTGGTCAAACGTATATTAAATCATTCCTGAAAAGTATCCCTAACATGCATGGTACAGACTACGAGTCAAAGTATTTACAATTCTCTAAAATCATAACAAAAAGATATAATGTCTTATTTTGTCGAACACTGTGTCAGATAATTTAATTATTTTTCCCCTCACTAGCTCGGAAAGTTGTCTTTTATCCTTTAAAACAAGCGGGGAAAAACGCATTTTATCCACTAGTGGGGAAAGTAATTTGACCTTGGATGGAGCATGTTTAAGTAGCTTGACAGATAACAAAACGTAAAACGCTCATAATAATGATTCGTTTGATATTAATTATCATTAAACAAATGGTTTGAGAATCTAATAAAAAATACCAAATTTAGCTTTATTTAATGATTTTATGTCATAAACCTTAAAGGTCCATAAGAAACGTTTGTTTTTTTAATAATGATGTTAAATATAATTCTGAACGCATAAGTTGAGCCGATGCAATTTCAAAACGCATCATTGACATTTCATGCGTCAGAAATGTCAACATTGTCAACAAAATTTTTTACTTAAAAACCTCACGAAAAAATACAGAAATTCCAGGGTTTTTCGTTATAATATCGTAAAAAAATGAGTGACTTCAGTGATGAAGATGATCTAACGCCTGTGGATGTTGCACTTTCCTCGCTATAGTGAGGTGAAAAGTTTTGTGTTACACACGGGTGCAAATGTATTTTACTTCTCGTGTGTTGAAACACTTGCTACGCTCAGGATTCTATTTTAGAACCACTCGCTTCGCTCGTGGTTCAACTATAGAATCCTTTCGCTTGCTCGTGTTTCAATTCCACACTCGCGGGTAAAATACAACTTTGCACCCTTGTATAACAAATAACTATATTTGAACAGAATTCCGGGACGGCGGATACTTTCGGAGCGTTGTTTCATCCACTACTATAATAATAATAAATAAAATAAAAATGATAGGGACATTCTTACACTAATTGACGAAGTTCCACGGTAAGCTCAAGAAGGCTTGTGTTGTGGGTACTCAGACAACGATATATACACGGTCACGGTGGCTGAAAAATATGTGCATTCTCGTTGCCAGGGAGGTTTTTGGATTAAATTTGGCTGTTTTATACATTTTGGCTGGTCCATTTTCAACGGGAGGGAATTTTTCGTGGTTGGTCCCTAGTAAAAGTTGCTCAGTATAATCCCAAAACCTCCCTGGCAACGGGAATGCACTTATTTTTTAGCCACCCTGTATAATATACTATTAATGCTGAGTGTACCTAAACACCTAGTCTTTATCCGAAAGCTACACCTCTAAAAAGGCTAAAAGTTCACCATGTAAGGTCAAAGCCAGACAACTATTAAAGTAAAACCAGCAACACAATTTACAAATCAATCACACCTCCACTTTCTTAATACCCAATTACCTTCAAACCAAGCACTGAGTCACCCGCCCATACTTACAAATCTTACAATTCTCACACACGTGACTACATCACCTACATGCATCTATTGTTTGAGGTTGGGCAATGTGATGCTCAGGTAGGATGCAGCTATTATAGGATCATCTTATCAGGCCATGGCCAAGAAGCTAAAGTGTAATGAACTTCTGATCTTTAATTACTCCCTACTTAATTAATGCGTTTGTATTTTGTTTTTGAATGTCTAATTGTCTACTACATAATGTTTATTTCTTAGCATTTTGTGGCAATTGAGTTAAAAGAATTTTCCCCTCACTAGCTCGGAAAGCCGTCTATTATCCTTTAAAACAAGCGGGGAAAAACGCATTTTATCCACTAATGGGGAAAGTAATTTGACCTTGGATGGAGCGTGTTTAAGTAGCTTGACAGATAACAAAACGTAAAACGCTCATGATAATGGTTCGTTCGATATTAATTATCATTAAATAAATGGTTTGAGAATCTAATAAAAAATACCAAATTTAGCTTTATTTAATAAATTTAAGTCATAAACCTTAAAATTCCATAAGAAACGTTAGATTTTTTGTAATGATGTTAAATATAATTCTGAACGCACAAGTTGAGTCGATGCAATTTCAAAACGCATGGTTGACGTTTCATACGTCAGAACAGAAATGTCAACATTGTCAACAAAATTTTTACTGTTCTTCTCACCGACTCACGTAAAAATCAGAATTTCTAGTGTTTTCTGTTATAATATCGTAAAAAAATTAGTGATTCCAGTGATGAAGATGATCTAACGCCTATGGATGTTGCACTTTCCTCGCTGTAGTGAGGGGAAAAGTTTTGTGTTACACACGGGTGCAAATGTATTTTACTTCTCGTGTGTTGAAACACTCGCGGGTAAAATACAACTTTGCACCCTTGTATAACAAATAACTATTGTATGAAATGGTTAATGAGAGTTTATAACGTAACAATTGTTACCAATAAATATTTTCATTTTCATTTTATAACGCTTTTATGTATCATGAGAAAGAGAATAAGAATAATAATAATTTATTGCCACACACTTATAAGAATACAAAGACGATAAAAGCAAAACAAACAAAAAAACATGTTCAACAGGAGAACATCAACAATTAAGTACATTAACATAATTTCTTACTAGAGCGGTACTGTCATAGTAAATTTTGTAACCCCAGTAAATTCACTGCCATCTGTCGACACACTTTAAAACTAAAAATAAATATTTATAAAAATACGATAAAATGTATTTAAATATGGATAAATGATTTTTTTATTTGCATTAATTATTTTTATGATTTTGACCCATGTTCTTTCACTGATATGCGTTAAAATTGTTAAATAACAAACGAAACCGTCAACGCTATCTATACGACAGTAGGCCAAAGCTAGTAGCGCCCTCTGATCGAGAATCAACTTTTCTTGATTTTCGAGGCACGTTTTTTCCTTAGACTGTATTCATCTATTACGGAGTTATATCTATCTTTGGTCTATCTATATCTATGTTATAAACAAACAATAGTGTGACAAAAGGGATGGACTTAGCATTTGCTGTGTAAGCTGTGTTGCAGAGTAGCTGCCACAGCGGTAGTTTTCAGTTCACCTCTTGTGTCCCTTGAAAGTGCATGTAACGATTATATGTAGTGATATTACTTCCTAAAAAGCTAGAGAAAACCTTTAAAAACGCCTGGTTTTCAATAATTTATCCTTTCTATTGTCAGAGCGTTAGCGAAGGTCTCCGTTTGAGCTTGGGTAAAAATGCTCTCGTATAGCCGGATGTTCTTCATTAAGGATAACTCACGTTAGACCGGGCCGTGACCGGGCCGGAGCTTCCGGCGCTTACTTTTCTATGACATGACAGGTGATCACGTGATGTTTTCCATAGAAAACGAAGTGCCGGAAGCTCCGGCCCGGTCTAACGTGAGTCATCCTTTACAGTGGGCTAAGCACGGTCGCATTAATATCGCTTGACACCATGCCTGTCACGTTCTAACAAGTATGTAAGTGCGAAAGTGACAGGCGATAAAAATGAAACCATGCTGCGCGGGCAGGTCGCAATTCTTAACAGATTATTTACACACGTGCCTGCATGCATCTATTGTTTGAGGTTGGGCAATGTGATGGTGCTATGCAGCTATTATAGCACCATCACCATCACAAGCAGTAGCACATTATCAGGCCAAGGGCGGAAACAAACAAAATATGTGGTATTTTCTATAAAAAGGGACCTTATTGTCGATGGCCTTACGCCATTATAATAGTACATTTTACAACTAGTGTGAAAAGACATTTCACACGTGTTGTAAACGACGTTTTTTAATACAATTGCGAAAAAATAATAAATTAATATATCATTAGTAGAATCATACCACCAAACCAAACCAAAACCAAAAGTACCTATACAGCCCGCGATACTTGAGCTGCCCGGCCCGGCGCGGGTTGGTCAACGACACCTCCTCATAACTCATAACTCATGAGGCCCTGGTACCTGCTCCGCGCTAAATTCAATTTTAACTGCGTTTCGAAAGTATAGTTTGGAACTAAAAAGTAAAAAGCACTAGTTCGAGAAATTGAGCTTCTCGCACGCTACGCAGCCACAAAAAGTACCACTTTTTGAGCAACTGTATTAAAAATGATGCTTCGATATAAATATAATGCCGCGCGACGCTGTGCGGCGTAAACGCCATCGACAATAAGGTCCCTTTTCATAGAAAATGCCCCATATAATGAGCTCTTGAACATTCATTGATTACTCGCCGCTTACAGTCAATTTGGAAAAAAGTAATGTTAAGTAATGGTAAGTGTTCTTCTAAATTAAGTAAATAAAGTTAACAGTTTTGAATGATTCACGGTTAGTTTCACTAGACTAATATTGACCGGGATTTGGGTTACCCGTGAACAAGATGCATGTAACTGCGTCGAAATATTGGGAGCTCGAAAACAATACAAAAGGTAATCACGGTCTATATAAGTCTATTAAATAAAGTTACTTTATGGTTGATCTAAGGTTATAGTTTACCCTTAATTTTAATGTTCTTACTGATTGCTCACTACTGTGTGTAATAAAAAAAACTCCACAAAAGGTTCTTAATCAAAAGGGGTAAAAATTAGAAATAAAATGTGATTAGTAGGTACTAGTTAATCGTGACTTTTAAGATTAGAATAGAATATTATATTATACAATAGAAATAATTTGGGGCATTTTCTATGAAAAGGGACCTTATTGTCGATGGCGTTTACGCCGCACAGCGTCACCCGGCATTATATTTATATCGAAGCATCATTTATAATGGCGTAAGCGCCATCGATAATAAGGTCCCTTTTTATAGAAAATACCACATTTATTCGTTAGCACACACAAATAGAAATTTATACAAAACAGAGAAACATAAAAAAGATAAAGTGCCACGAAATGGATGATGATGCGAATGGAGGGGATGGAATGTATGGATGGATGGAAATGGAGGTACCTATTTCTAATTTAATTTTTACGTTTGATTAAACGGCTGTTCCTAATTCTGGATATCAGTTATAATCTTTCTTTCTCACAATCACTAAAGTATAATCCGAAACTGATTACCTCCAAGCGCAACTAGAGTTGTATCATGCGTGGGCGCATGGACGCATCTGTTACAGATCACGTACATACTAGATGAAGCACACAACCAGAAGCCAAAGCAGGCGTATCTCACTCCGCGATTTCGTCGCGTCGCTGCAAGTACCTGCGGCCGCCTCAATTTTGAGGTTTTGCCATAGTAATGAGGGCTATCGTTTTTTTGCTCACCAGTTGGCGCCTCTGTTGATGGTGGTCCAAAAGACTAAAGAACAGCTGTCAGTCATTGAAGTGACAAGTGACATTTGATATTTCGAACTATGGAAAAGACCACCATCTACACTACCGCCCCTAGCGGCGAATTCATACGCGTTAGCCCCTTAGCCCTCATTGCTGCACACCGCTATGTAACGGACGTCTGCACGCGCTTGCGCCGCGCCGCCTTGCGCTTAGTAGTCGTGTTTTGTTAGGGAGTGAATCTTCTGTACTAGTACTATTATATATTCTGTGGCCAATATGACGACCGGTCTTGTCTAGTGGGTAGTGACCCTGCGTATGAAGCCGATGGTCCTGGCTTTGACTCCCGGTAATGGCATTTATATGTGTAATTAACTCAGATATTTGTACCTGAGTTATGGACTTTTTCGGCTTCTAGAAAACATAGATGAAACTTTCTATATTTGGAACCCATAGACTAAAAAATACTATAGACTAAAAACTAAAAAAATGTAAAATGTAAAACTATTCTAACATAAATAAATGCATGCTTTCTTTTTTTTTTCTACTAACAATAGAATATAAGTCACAAATGTAAACATTTAATTAAGTAAGAGTTGAGAGCGGCGCGCCAATAAACTGGTTACTCCAGTTTGGCGCATTTATAGTACTATATATGTAACTGTGTAATTGTTTTGTATGAATGAATGAAAAAAAAAACTAACTTCTCTTAAGAGATAGCTACTTATCTCTTCTATTCTAAGCGGACATAAATACAAGAGCTGTCTCTGTCTCTAATTTAAAGAATATATATTGAACTATGTACAATGCAGTGTATTTCACAACTTTCAAATGTAAAATAGCATTGAGTATTGTTGACCTCGCGGTTTTCGTGAACGCCTTTGAACGGCACCTATGCGTGGTCGTCTATAATCTGTTGTCTTCAATCACTCAAAATGTTGGGAAATGTAATGAGCACCTGTTGATTACCATTTAGTTGTGGGGAGTATAATGGTTGTTGGAAAATACTTAGGTGTATTATAATCGAATCGGGTACTTATATTATAATGTAAACGATGTTTTAACCTTTCGTATGCTTAGTAGCAGATCAGTATCTGCTCATTTGATATTTACCAGTCGCTTTTCGGTGAAGGAAAACATCGTGAGGAAACCGGACTGATCCTATCAAGGCCTAGTTGGCTCTGGGTTGGAAGGTCAGATGGCAGTCGCTTTCGTAAAAACTAGTCTTATTCTTAGGATTAGTTGTCAAGCGGACCCCAGGCTCCCAGGAGCCGTGGCAAAATGCCGGGATAACGCGAGGAAGAAGGAGTAGCAGATCTGCTCCATATAATATTCAACTACATGAATTGAATGTTAGTTAATGTTAGCAATGTTACGATTGCTATTTATATGGCCATTTTTTGACATGCGCGTACGAAAGGTTAAATTAATGAAGTTTAAAGGCCTGCGTAGTCTAGTTGATATTTAAATAACTGCCTATGAAGCTGGAAGTCCTGCGTTCGAATCCCGGTAAAGCTGGATAATTAAATTTTGGCTGTTTTCTATCATTTTCCTATTAGCGTTGTACCAAAGATAGATATAACTCCGTAATAGATGGATACAGTCTAAGCAAAAAACGTGCCTCGAAAATCAAGAAAATTTGATTCTCGTTCAGAGGGCGTTACTAGTATTGGCCTACTGTCGTATAGATGGCGTTGACGGTTTCGTTTGTTATTTAACAATTTTAACGCATATAAGTGAAAGAACATGGGTCAAAATCATAAAAATAATTCATGCAAATAAAAAAAAACAGTTATCCATATTTAAATACATTTGATCGTATTTTTATAAATCTTCATTTTTAGTTTTAAAGTGTGTCGACAGATGGCAGTGAATTTACTGGGGTTACAAAATTTACTATGACAGTACCGCTCTAGTATAAGTTACTCTATGCCATAGAGCCACGTTTTTTCCTTAGACTGTATCCATCTATTACGGAGATATCTATCTTTGCTCTATGGTTGTACCGTTCATTAGGGGAGCTTGTGATCCGGCATTCTAATCTCGAGAATTGGCACAGTGCTATAACCGCGAAAATCGAAATTCGCAAATTGCGGCCATTTTTCTCTGTCACTCTAATTACACCTTCATTGGAGTAAAAGAGAAAGATCTCTGCCATTTGCAAATTTCGGTTTTCGCGTTAGCCCCACAGTCACTGTCTCTACGTAATATAAATATAGGACAATATTAAAGCGGGGCATCATCTGGTAATAGTTTTGAACAAAAATCTCTGGGGGCAATTTTTCAAAGGCTATCCTGCCCTTTATCTAAAATTTCCTAAATTGGCACAACGGGCCTACAATTGCAATTTGTGACTAATCGATTTCCGTACACGCGAACATCTGTTGCCATTAAACGTTATCAATTATCGAGTCGTGGGACGGTATCGATTCGCCATTTTGTAATTTAGCGCCAATTGGTTGATGTGTTGAGTTAATTGTCTATGGAAGCAACCATGGATACCATAAGGATCCAGAAGGAAGAAGGAGGAGTGCACGACGTACTACAACAGCCGCGGACACTCGTGCCTGAGGAAGGATTCCCAAAGAATCCGAAACATGTCGCCAAAAGCGACTAAAAATAATAGTGAATGAAACAGTACTTGATCTAAATATTTTGAAATATGTCTCACGATAGTTTAATTTCGACTGTAAGGATGTGTAGAAAATCAACTTCAGCCTTCTAGCCTTATCACTTATCAGTTAGTGATGCTGTCTACGAAGCCGATGGTCCTGTTTTTGAATCCCAGTATCATCTGTTTGTTTATCACAAATATTTATTTATCATATTTTGAAAGGTGATAATGTAGGTGTAGGTCATACTGAACAATTAGTATACATGGGACAACTCCGATGAAATGAAATGAAATGAAATGAATATTCTTTAATTCAGACCATGTCCATATACAATTAAATTACATGTAAAATTAATATAAAAAAAATATCCCGATATCGTGCAATAGTGCTAACCACCAATTGTTTTCGTTAATATGTAGCTACTGGTGAGAACCTGTAATTGGCTTTTTCTATCATATTTATAAAACCTATAGACATGTTAACAGCTGTTAGATCTCCGAATAATAATAAATAAATAAATAAATATCTACAAAAATTTAGCTGTTTCATATTATTTGCCGGATCATAATTATGTGGATGTTATTAATATATGAACTTACTCATGGCTCATAAAGTATGGCTAGACGTAACGAAACGAAGTAATTATCTTTTTTTATACTTTATTCATCAATCCTTCTTCTTCGACCTAGCGTTTTCCCGACTTAGCGCCAGGGTCCGCTTTCCTACTCAATCTTCTCCACCAAAGATAGATATAACTCCGTAATAGATAGATACAGTCTAAGGAAAAAACGTGCCTCGAAAATCAAGAAAATTTGATTCTCGTTCAGAGGGCGCTACTAGTTTTGGCCTACAGTCGTATAGATGGCGTTGACGGTTTCGTTTGTTATTTAACAATTTTAACGCATATCAGTGAAAGAACATGGGTCAAAATCAAAAAAATAATTAATGCAAATAAAAAAAATCATTTATCAATATTTAAATACATTCTATCGTATTTTTATAAATCTTCATTTTTAGTTTTAAAGTGTGTCGACAGATGGCAGTTAATTTACTGGGGTTACAAAATTTACTATGACATTACCGCTCTAGTATAAGTTACTCTATATCTCCACTTTGCCCGGTCTTCGGCATCCTCAGGTGTGAGATTGTTCTCTTGCATGTCCGCTATCACGTCCAGCCAGCGCTTCTATTATATTTATATTTTATTCATCAATACCATTTATAAATATTTTTATTTTCTTGACCACTGATCATTTCATTGTTTCGTGGATCGTACTAACTTCCAATATGGAATTGATCTAAGATAGTCATATTACCATTACCTAGCTGATTGGTTTACGATTTACATGATAAACCTTCTGCAATCTGATACTTATAGTATGCTTATAGTAACCCTATCTTTACGAATGACCCCCACAATTAGCTCCATGCATGAATTTATTTTTATTTTTGGATTCATAATTTATATCGTTGGAACACCGGAAATGATAAAAATACTTTTGTAAACCTTAACATTATTTTATTAAAAAATATTTAAAATGTTGAAAATTTTTGAGCGGTTGAAACGCTCATAATTTTTGGCGCGAATTCGACAGAGCGTGATGACGTCACACGTTGGGCGGCCCAACTGACGTTTGCTACTAATGACACTAATCTGTCGAACGCGTGACGTCACGTGGCGTTTTGAACGTTTCGCTCACTAGCTTTTCGCGGGCAAATTTTTGTACTTTTTATTTATAATTTTAAGTAATTAAATGGTAATTTAAAAACGGAAATGCATTTGTAATATGATATAACGGTAACAAACATCCGAATAAAACATATTTCGTTCAAATATAAACTTCATGCATGAGGCTAATTTGGCTAAATTACGTCTTCGTATCACGAAATTACACAGAATAGGATGTGATTGCTCGTTAGGGTTCCGTACCGAAAGGGTAAAAACGGGACCCTATTACTAAGACTCCGCTGTCCGTCTGTCTGTTTGTCTGTCACCAGGCTGTATCTCACGAACCGTAATAGCTAGACAGTTGAAATTTTCACAGATGATGTATTTCCGTTGCCGCTATAACAACAAATACCAAAAAGTAGAAGGAAAAGTAGAAGGAAGGAAAAGTAGGAGGAGTAGAGGTGGGCGAGTCCGACTCGCACTTGGCCGGTTTTTTTATTAGCACGCTTTCTTGCCAGCCAATTATCTTCATTAGAAACATGACAAAACCTGTTTAGCTTGTAACTGCAACTGCATGCTTTTATTATTTTAACACTTTTTGTAAAACAGATAATGTAGTGTAAGTGGGTAATTGTTTAGTTAAAATTTCACGCAAACGCCGTGTATAGCCAATTGTTATAGTATAGCATTTATGGATGGTATAGAAAGGATGCCAATCTCTTATGGCAGAATTGTTGCATAAGTGACCGCTTTCAGCTTTAAATAATAGTTCCTAATCTCTCCGGTGGCGCTAGTTAGGGCCTGGGACATGAGTATAACTTGAACCATATAAGGCAACAAATAACCCGACCAAATTACGTAGGTTATTTTTGGTAGTATTTCGGTGTATGGTGGCGCCGCCTAATTACTGTTTTTTGATGGACACTTTTCATACATAGAGATTTGGCTCCTTTATATAGTCTCCATGATAGCATTGTTAAGGTGCGTTTGCACGCATGATTGCTACAGATTGCGCGCCTATAGTAGACCCAAACCAAACGGACGACTGGGATCATATCTCTATCTCTCTCATTCTACTTTCGACCATGCGAGCGTGAATGAGAAGTTTTACGACCCCGGTCGTCCGTTTGGTTTGGGTCTACTATAACTATCGCAACTCTTGCGTGGCGCATTTGCTCTGAGGGCCTACTGCGAACCACGTGCGACACACTTATGTACGAATTTACAAGTGCGACAGAGAGGCAACACGTCGAAGTGGTTCGCGATATATATAATATAATATATATAATATAATAGGCGATATAATAGGCCCCCTGGACGCATCTTCTGATGTCTTGGTTAACCCAAATCTATTCAAATTCAATGTGATTCGGTATGAGTATGATTCCAATCTACCAACGAGAGTGAAATATACTTTACAGTACATATGGTGCTACTTTCTCGCAAGAGCATAAAGAGCACTTTTCGTGCAAATGTCGAAAGTTTAAAGGGCCATATGTACTGTAAAATGTTGTACGATACACGTGCGATTAGGTAATTCGCAATTTCGCAACTCGTGTCGATTTAAAACACTCCCTGCGGTCGTGTTTTAATTTATCGCCACTCTTTTCGAATTTCCTCTTTTCCGCACTTGTATCGTAAATAACTATTAAACAAGTCAACGCCAATTGAAATGAAATTGCTACCTATGGCAAAAACTAGTTTACAACTTTTAGAGCTTGCTATTTTGCCATTAAATTAAATAAGTAGAATAATAAAGTATAATATAGTTGTCAAGCAAATCTTGTCAGTAGAAAAAGGCGGCAAATTTAAAAAATGTAGGCGCGAAGGTAAGGCCCATAGAAAACTTGAATTTCGCGCCTTTTTCTACTACAAGATTTGCTTGACCAACTATGCAAAGTAATACAAAGTAACTTTTTAATCGAACGCACGCACCGTTTCGGTGACAGTTGACTTCGCGCGTAAACGACATGCTAGCGCGAAACAGAACTGAACTGACAGAAGAGAGGTGTATTTTACTGCTTATTTAAATTAATATGGCTAGAATGGTTAGTTGTGCTAGTCATGTAGGTGTATCTTAAGTAAAAGTATAATGTTACGGAAACATATTTTTATTGGTGCGTAGTACTGCGTACAGTTTAGCAGTATGCATTAGCGATAACTAGCAAATGTAAAATAAATCTACGACCGAATAAAAAACAAATACGATATTTTAACAACTAATTGTTTGGTAGTTAGAACAATAATTCCTACACAAATTTCATTAATTGAGCATACATGCGTTCATTCATGTTGCTATTATTCTTGCGAGTACCTATTATTCTAATCAATTTAAAAAGGTTGCTCTAACATTTTGAGAAATTAATTTTCTATGGTAGCAACACTTTGTCATTTGTTATTTACTGTAGTTATAGGTAACTCTTAACTCCTACTACCTTTAGTACCCATATTTGACAAAAAATTATGGAAGTCAAACAAGGAAAGAAACTATAATTTAAATCAGATACACCTCGTATTTTCATATGTAGGTATTTAAATGTTATGAAACAAAGAATGATTACTTAATAGCTGGTCAAGCAAATCTTGTCAGTACAAAAAGGCGGCAAATTAAAAAAATGTAGGCGACGATATCCCGTCCCATAGAAAATTTGAATTTCGCGCCTTTTTCTACTGACAAGATTTGCTTGACCAGCTATACTTATAAAATCACGTACCGTTATCACTACACAAAAAAAAGTTGCCAGAAACCGCTGCCACAAAAAAGAAAAAAAAAAACTATGGATTAAGTTTAGTAACCTCAACAGTATTTGTACACCAGCTTTTGTATTAGAAATTACACTTTTCTCATTACAAATATTACAATATCATACGAAACGTGCATTATACATTATTCTTTGTTGGAAAGGCAATTTCATTGTTGTTTGTTGGCGTTTCACCGTGTGCGTCAAATAAAGAGGTGGAGTAATTACGTCGACATGCAAATGATGCAAACGACAGTTGATATCCGTGCAGAGTTAATAGTTTAACTACTCATTAGGTGTGGAGATGGTCCAATTTTGTTTGTTTATAAATTTATGTTCGTGTAAAAAATTGTCATCTGAATTGTACTTATTTTTACCTAGGGCCCATTTCTTGTAAGGTAGGTATTAAAGTGATACCATTAGTCCAAGAACTGTGTTTCTTAAATTATGGTGATTCAGGAGACGTGAGCAGGATCAACAGGGGTATTCAGTGAATAACAAGCGACTCGTACCGGTATTAGTGATTTAAACTTATTTTTTAATACAGTTGGTCAAAAAGTGCTATTTTTCGTGGCTGTTTAGCGTGCGGAAAGTTGGTTTTCGCGAACTAGTGCTTTTTACTTTTCCAATTTTTTAAAATTTTTACTTGTTCCAATTCATGACTACTTATTGATGAGTGTTAATATTAGTTTCCTATAAACGTCGTAAGCAACATAAAAACCTACTGTTAATGTAAGAATACGAAAAATATGCATATTTCATATTTAATTACTTACCTCTTCATCATTATAAGTATTATAACACGTTTATTTTTTAATGTTGAAGAACCGTTCTTAATAAGTTGTCTGAATGGAACGGAACGCCTGTCAAAGAAGAGGCGTATTTTCTTACTGCAAGAATGTTTTAAGTTTCCAAAGGCAACATACGATATTGTTTTTATAAATATACGATACAAAAATAATCGTAAATAATGATATTTAGGTAATAATAGTACAATGTTTTAATATTTACAGTTGTTTCTGTCTTATAGAACATGTATTTGAAAAAAAAAAACTTTCATTGAAGTGGGTTCAATAAAAATCTATTCTAGTCGAATAAAAAGCTAGAAAAACACCTCTTCATAATGTCAATGTCAATGATATCACAGAATTAATAATATAAAAGTTTCGAATTCCATTCCTTACTTGTTGCTTTTCTTATTTTTTCGCAGCTGTATTAAAAAACGTCGTTCGATACACGTGCGGAAATGTCATTCTTCACTCGTCCCGAGTCTTGCCACTCGCCTACGGCTCGTGGCAAGATATCTCGGTACTCGTGAAGTAATGACATACTTTTCGCACAAGCATCGAAATGTACTATTTTTTGTTGTGTTAAAAAAGAGGTTATATTTATTTACTACATGCATTGTACTCTACAATTACCGATACTCTTCGCTTTATCCGTGACAGGTATCAAATTAAATGTCATCAGTTTGGTTACTTTTGAAAAATCGTATCTCACTCAAGTGAGGCAATTTTTTTCCTCGTACTGTCTAACTAACCTCTCCTATTTGACGCTTTAACTTCCTGAACCGATTTAGATGAATTATAGTATAGACTATTTTTATGATATAAAAGGCAAATGAGCAGACACGGCCTGATGGTGAGCAACAACCGTTGTCCATGGACACCTCTACAACATCGGAGTTGCGTTGCAAAGCAAAGAAACAGAACATTAAGTGCGTAACACGAGTTGGCCGATCGAAGTTTTCTACAGTTGGCGTCAGCATAGGTTTTTCTTGAATCCTATAAATAATGTTAATTCTTGTTTTATTTTTCATTTTATGACCCGGCTAGCCCTTAAAGTAAAATGCTATAGAACAAAACTATGCTGGCGCCATCTATAAAAACTTTTGACAGTTGCCAACCCCATTGCCTGAACTAACGTCATCTTAAACAACTAGAGCAAGCATATTACAGGTTATAACACAGTTTCTTAACATTATTCCTAACCAGAAACACTATAAAAACTGTCTCGGTCACTTAAAGAGCTATTATTAAATAGTTAAATGAATATTTCTCCACACTAAACGGTCTGCTGCTTCCATTATGCCTTGTTACGGCAATAAGTACTAAATATCTATTAGTTTTAAGTGCAACTAGGGTGAGTTTTCAGTGGTTGTTGGTAAACCTTGGTTTTATTTGAATGATTTGAGGTGTTAAGTTTAAGGCGATCAACATAATGTGCTTAAAAACCTTTAAAATATTGAATAATCGAACTTAAACTATCGTGAGACATATTTCAAAATATTTAGATCAGAACGGTTTCACTCACATGTATTTTACACGACGTACAACCACCGCGGACACTCGTGCCTGAGGAAGGATTCCCAAAGAATCCGAAACATATCGCCAAAAGCAAAGATAGATATAACTCCGTAATAGATGGATACAGTCTAAGGAAAAAACGTGCCTCGAAAATCACGAAAATTTGATTCTCGATCAGAGGGCGCCACTAGTTTTGGCCTAGTCTCGTATAGAGGGCGTTGACGGCTTTGTTTGTTATTTATAATTTTAACGCATATCAATGTAAGAACATGGGTCAAAATCATATAAAAATAATTAATGCAAATAAAAAAATCATTTATCCATATTTAAATACATTTTAACGTATTTTTATAAATCTTCATTTTTAGTTTTAAAGTATGTCGATAGATGGCAGTGAATTTACAGCGGTTACAAAATTTACCATGACAGTACCGCTCTATCTAATTATATCCTCATTGGCCAAAAGCGACTAAAAATACAAGTGAGTGAAACCGTTCTGATCTAAATATATTGAATAATCATTTATCAGTAATCAGATTTGCTATGAATTATGATTCATTGTTAACAATAAAGATACTTTTAAAATAACTATAAATATGTTAGGTATGCTTTTTTCTGAATCTGACAGATCAGAATCTGATAGAGAGAAGGTCAGCTGGACAGACACAGAATCAAAGTTGGAACATAATATCTCAAATTGATTTGACGCTACTCGTAATGCATCGTATTAGCACCAATTGGAGTCAGTTATACAAATAATAATAAAATACTTTATTGTGCACTACAAAGAAAAATACATGTTACAAACAAAGACAGGACATAAGTGAGTAGGTAACAACAGGCGGACTTATCGCTAAAAAGCGATCTCTTCCAGACAACCTTCAGATAGCGATTCAGTGGCTAGAAATAAGAAATAAGTTAATGGGCAGTGCAAAATAACAAAGGTGTAAAGTTTACAAATCAAATACCTAAGTATAAATAACAAACAATGAAAAATAAACTACATAAACTACATATATTATTTAAGCAACAATAATACACTACATAAACCTACACAAAATACATAAATACATAATGAGAATTCAAGCAAGAGAAGAATAACGACCAGGTAGCGTGAACAAAAAGAAAAATATATATGTGTAAGTGAAAGGACCAAGACTAAGAAAGAGATTTTAAATAGTGTTCTTTTAGAAGTTTTTTAAAAATGGGTAGGGATTGAGCACGTCTTATATCAATGGGCAAAGCATTCCACAATCTTACAGACTGGAAAGTGAAGGATTTGTTGTAAAACTTACTAGATGACCGAGGGGGAGCAAGAAGGCGATTCTGAGAACACCTAACAGACAAAAGAAATCTAAACCGTTTTTTAAGGTATTCAGGAGTATTTGGAATAAATAAAGTACACACATACATATACATACATATAATCACGCCTATTTCCCGGAGGGTAGGCAGGGGGTAGGCAGTTATACCACAGATTAATAAATAGTTACTAGAATGATAAAAGATGCACTGCGATTGATGTCAAAATCAGATCATATTGAATGGTTAGGATTCCGCCTTTATTAGTCACTTATTTAACAAATACCTTCAGAAAACTTACTACTATCATGATTTTATCATACTAAAGTAGAAATGGCAACAAAGTATCAATGCGGTATTGCGGTAATTTCATCGCTATGAAAATTATATAATGTGCTAAGTTTTTCAAGATAATGAGGTAGGTAATACGGTAACTCCATGAGGTAGAGTCACGTGCTACGCTGGTATTATTAAGTAATTGAGCTTGCTTTAGATTAAAAAAAACAAGACTTTTTGTTGTGAACGTGACACGAATCCATCGTATGTAAATGAAACAATTGCAAATTTGTCTTATTTTTTACTTTTTGGTGAGGACGAATTTTTCTACAATCATGGTCGCCCTACATCACCTAATTAATAAAGATAAAACCTCTTTAAAAATCGTTATGACAACGCTTTGAGTACAGTGACGTACCCTAAAAAACCTCGACCATAATCATCCCAAAAAGATATCCTTGTTTAAGTTATTATAGCAACTATCTCATAAAAACCTAACCACTATTTAATAATACGGAATCAAAGAATGGCGGCTTTTTGCAAATGTTTTTGTCACCTGATTATTGGCATTACACGGCAATTGCCAAGGTCTCCTAAAAAACGAAAACAAACTACAAACTATAGAAACAAAGGATGACATTACACTTTTTTTACTAAGAATGACAGTAGACATTTGTGGTATTTTCTATAAAAAGGGACCTTATTGTCGATGGCGCTTACGTCATTATTAACGATGCTCCGATTTAAATACAATGCCGCGTGACGCCGTGCGGCGTAAGCGCCATCGACAATAAGGTCCCTTTTCATAGAAAATGCGCCATTTTTTTAGTCTTGTGATTCGATGATCGCGTGTTTTCGAGCAGGACAAAGTTTACAGATTTTATCTAAATATTTAAAGGGATAAAAAGCTCTAGATTTACTCAATTATTGATCTCTTTTGACTCTTTTGTTTTGTAAAATCTTCGTAATTGTGAAATCAATAACAACAAAAAAAAATTTGACTCAATTTGATACTAAAAAAAAAAAAAACATTTATTTCGGACAATTCGGAATCCATATACAATTTACATATCAAATATTAAAATATTAAAATTACATTTAAAATTAGAATTAAAATTAAAATACAATCAACTCTCAAAGATTTAGATATAAAATTTAAAATTAGAATTAAAATTATAGCATTGTTTAAATTATAAAATCACAGTTAAAATAGAATTAAATTATTAAATATTTCACTTCGACTGTAGATATTTCAAATACCAAGAGAGTAACGAGCAACTACAGAAGGTTGTGCAGTTCATTGGGGACAAAGTTGTTGTTTAACCCTTCGTACCAAAGGCCGCGAAATACTAATTTCGAAATTTCGTCATCTGCCTCTTCATATCGCTTTTGCATATTTGAGCGATATAAATTAGGGAGAGAGACGATTTTGGTTTTTCGTAGTAGGGCCTCAGATACCAGAGCAAAATGAAAGATTCCAAAATTGACTCACAAGTGTAGCAAAAGTGGAATCTTGAGCGTAAAAAAAGTTTAAAGGAGGGTTAAACAAACTTTTCTACTGATTGGAACACACAATTTTTCACCACACCAACGCGACGCAAGGAAAATAATAGGTGTAAAACATTACAAATCAAATCCAAAAAATGCTATTAAATATTTATAGTTTAAAATAATCAATTAAAAGTCCATCCTACCAGCCAACGTGTTATTTGTTTGAAAAAAACCGGCCAAGTGCGAGTCGGACTCGCGCACGAAGGCTTCCGTACCATTATGCAAAAAACGGCAAAAAATCACGTTTGTTGTATACATATGTGGGATAACCGGCGAGCGTGTATGAGGAATGTTATGAAAGTGAAGGAAGCGAAAGAGGTATGTCAGGATCGTAGCAAGTGGAAATCCGTGGTCTCTGCCTACCCCTCCGGGAAATAGGCGTGATTATATGTATGTATGTATATATGGAAGCACCACTTAAATATTAGTTTTGTTCTGTTTTTAGTATTTGTTGTTATAGCGGCAACATAAATACATCATCTGTGAAAATTTCAACTGTCTAGCTATCACGGTTCATGAGATACAGCCATGGTGACAGACAGACAGACGGACGGACAGCGGAGTCTTAGTCTCAAAATATAGAGATTGTAACTGAGTTAAGACGAATGTTTGTACCTAACCTCTTATGTAATAAACAGTTTAATTATTTTTTTTAGTACTACGGTCCCGTTTTTACCCTTTGGGTACGAAACCTAAAGACAAAAGTCTGAAAAGCAACGAAATCTGCAAAAACACTTCTAAGTAGTTTTTTACAAGAATTTCAAGTAGGTACGTAACCTTTCAAAGTTGACTAGTTTTCAATAGAACCCTTATAAATTATAAAGAACCTTTATAATTAGGTACCTCGGAAGTGCGGAGGTCAATAAAGAATACAGCCACGCTCCGTTGATAACTAATAGTTTTTTACAGTTTGACCGAACGATGGGCGCTCTAAATCTCTGATTGTTATTGTGGTTGTGTACTTTATGGCATTGGGATGTGATATAATACGCTACTTGATTCCATAGAGTAACTTATACTAGAGCGGTACTGTCATAGTAAATTTTGTAACCCCAGTAAATTCACTGCCATCTGTCGACACACTTTAAAACTAAAAATGAAGTTTAATAAAAATACGATAAAATGTATTTAAATATGGATAAATGATTTTTTAAATTTGCATTAATTATTTTTATGATTTTGACCCATGTTCTTTCACTGATATGCGTTAAAATTGTTAAATAACAAACGAAACCGTCAACACCATCTATACGACAGTAGGCCAAAGCTAGTAGCGCCCTCTGAACGAGAATCAAATTTTCTTGATTTTCGAGGCACGTTTTTTCCTTAGACTGTATCCATCTATTACGGAGTTATATCTATCTTTGTTGCTACTTTGGCCCGTCTTGTATGGGTAATGTTGGCGTAGGTCATACGCCTGAAACTTACGTGCATTGTGCCAAGAATAGCAAAACCGGAAACCTTATTAAAAGTAGGTACATACTAGATCTTAAATGCGTTAATAAAATATTCTTGTAATTAAAACTACCCATTTCTTTCAATCGACAAACCACCAGTAAAACGTGGGCGGTAGTTTTGACGTGTTTCGTTTAAATATATTTGAAATGACGCCAAATTAATATGGAGTCAACGAACCGAAAATTATAGTCGTGCTATTAAAACTAAATAAGGCTGCTTCTAAAGTTCTAATATATTGAAATAAAATGCTTTCCGGTGCGGTAAACTTTCAAAACGCATAAAAATAAAAATGAATTTCAAATAGGTAGGAGATAGATATTAAAGAGTCACTATTTTTATTGCCAGAGCATTTATGTTCAAATCTAAAGCGAGTAATTTTAAAGATGTTATGCACACAATGACAGGAAACACATAACGATAACTTTAACAAAATCCTATATCCGCTGTTTTCTTTATCAAATAATGCTTTTTGAGATCTAATGACGAAATTATATAAATGTTTACTATATTTAAAGTCTCTATGATTTCTCCAGGATACAATCATCAGATCCTGACTGACACAGTGAAGATCCTTTCAAACAAAAAGTAATTATCCAAATTGGTCTAGATGTCTTCGTGAAATCGGAGAACACATATAAAAACATTGAGAACCTCCGTTGACATTTTGAAGTCGTTTAAAAAAAAACTTGTTGTGTTTATTTAGAATAGAATAGAATAGAATACATTTATTAACGTCACATGAAATAGGTTACATATAGGTTTTAATATGGTATTTTCGTTATAATTTTATTTCTTTGTTAGTGTAAGTACCTAGTAATTATTTTGTTTTTGTTTTCTCTGATGTGTTTGTAAATTTATATTGTGTGTAATTGCAGCTGCCAAATAAATTATTATCTATCTATATATAAAAGGAGCGGACGAAAAAAATTGTGTTGCGACTAAATGGTGAATGTCCCTCGTTTAAAGAAATAAAGTGATCGTATATCCACCACCTAGACCCGTATTTCACGGGCGGGAAACGCATGTTTCCTATAACATACATATCACATATACTATACACAGAAGCGCATACATTACTGAGGGTTCCGTAGCATTCACCTTTTTAGCCATGAGGATAGTGTACGTCGGACAAATGATCTACTCTTTATGATAAGTTGATAACAGAATTTTTACGGACACGGAATAAATTCAGATAATTGTTCACCTGTTTTTTGTTCGGAAAAATCTCTATGGTCACGGCATATCTAAATTTATTTAGACTAGCTTTTGCCCGCGACTTCATCTGCGTAGTTAGTAATTTTGGTAGCTTTTTATCGCGATTTCCCATACAAACTTCCACCCCCCTTTCCACCCCCTTAAAGGATGATTTCTGGGATAAAAACTACCCTATGTCCTTCCCCGGGACTCAAACTATTTCTATACCAAATTTCAACTAAATCGGTTCAGCGGTTTAAGCGTGAAGAGGTAACAGACAGACGGACACACTTTCGCATTTATATATAATATTAGTATGGATTCAGAGAAACCAGCTCGTATGTGGTGCACCTATGAAATGTCAACTACTACGAGTATTTTAGAATAACGTATTCTGTGACGTCACAATGAATTCATCTACCTTTAATGAGTTTTCACGGAATCATGCTTGATCTTGTTACTAATCCTTATTTCCGTAAATTCGACTTTACGACCGCTGTGAAACAGTTTAATTAACCTGCTTATAGTAAACGATAGTATTATATTTCATATCGCCGCTATACTTACTCAACCTCGTATCTACAACACTCATTTGATGACAAAAACACCCGTATTCCGAATGAAAGAAAAGCGACATTTCCATCAAATGAGATATGAGGTTGAGTAAGTATAGCGACGATATCTACTGACAACTAAAATATGCTAAAATACCTTCCTAACCTAACTGTGATGGAGATATTACATAATATAATATGTTATTTCAACAATTGGTAATACGCCTGCGTAAAAGAAAAATATTAGGTATGTTCGCAATCTTTTTATTGCGATTTCTTATGCAAACTTTCTACGTTTTACTACTTACTTATCACCGAAGAGATAAATGAAATTATTGCAGTTATTACTACTGATTTATCATTTTTGTACAATAATAGTTATTTACGATACAAGTGCGGAAAAGAGGAAATTCGAAACGAGTGGCGATAAATTAAAACACGACCGCAGGGAGTGTTTTAAATCGACACGAGTTGCGAATTACCTATTCGCACGTGTATCGTACAACGTTTTACAGTACATATGGCCCTTTAAACTTTCGACATATGCACGAAAAGTGCTCTTTACGCACTAGTGCGAGAAAGTAGCACCATATGTACTGTAAAATATTTTATATAGGTATGATATGGCGAGCGGCTACTTCCACATTAAAGTGAATTTAAATTTAAGTGATACTGCTCTGGACCGATCAAAGTGTCTTGTGTTGGAGGCCAAGACTCATTTTGGGTCATCGCACCAGCCAACTCAGCCAAATTAGTTAGTTAATTAAATTTAAGTAGTCAGTCTAAGCCAAGTCTAAGCTAACTTTGCCGACGTGAACAGAACAAAGTGACGAGTTTCATTGTAAACGACATATTTTCATAGCAAATTGACATTAATGATGATATTGCCAAAATTTGTCACTGCAAATACCATGCAAAGTTAGCTTGGTGCAACTTTAGGGGGGCTAGTCAAGAATGTTAAGATGACAATCGTTCGCAGGGAAACGAAACGAAACGCTATCTTCTCTATCGCGAATATGGAAGTGATAGAGATACAATAGAATTTAGCGTGGGAGTTGAAACTATAGGTCCATGGGGTCCCAGCGCGCACAAGTTGTTTGCAGAAATCGCGAAGCGTCTGGTTGACGTAATTGGTGACCGAAGAGCTGGCGGCTTCCTCGCACAACGTATCAGCATTGCGATACAGCGAGGAAATGCCGACAGCATCCTTGTTACAATGCCTCTAGGGCCTATTTTAGATTTAAGCTAGTTATTAATTTCGTTTACGTAGTACCACTGTATATATCTTGTATGTAAATAAAGAGCTTAATTGTTATAGCGTTTGGTTTCGTTTTCTGCAAACGATTGTCTTCTTAGCTAACCCCCAGGTTGTTTTCGAATGTACAGAACCTTAAAAACCGATTTAAACTATACCAGACATCAGGAAATATCGTAACCTCGAGTTACATCACAGTATGAATAAACATCAACCAAAATAACTGAAATTGCATAAATGTACAGACAGCATGGATACTACGCGTCAAAAGTATCTAGTTAGACCAAGCTAATTACTGACTATATTATACTGACTGACTCAATGCCAGTCAATGCTATATTTATTAAAATAAGAGATCATAAAAATTTACATTCGCGTAATTAATTTAGCCATTTTACGCCTATTTTTGATGCTACTAGTTCAAAGTCGCACTTTATTGTTTAATGTTTCAGATTGCAATTTTTGGCATTCCAATTTTTACCATTTAATTTTTTCATCATTAGCTTCCTTTCCCGAAAGCATTTCTAACCATTCGCATAATCGCATATTTTTCCCATTAATTTAATTTTCCAGTAGCTTATTTTCCTGTTACGTTTTCTAACCATTCGCATAATTTAGATATGTATATACGAGCCACTAATTAAAATGTAACTTTTGTTTGTAAATCAGTATCGTACAATAAAATAAGTAGGTTCTGGCGATGGCGCACTATTTTGCTCGCAGTTCACCTAACACACTCCTCGCTTCGCTCGTCGTCGCACCTATCTATTTTCTGTCTTCCGTGATTGTAAACAAATGAAAACCTAACAGGAAAATAAGATATTGGAAAATAATAAAAAATGGGAAACAACCTACAACTCCCAAAATCACTGTACATGAAAGACAAACCGAACTGAGTCATGAAATTATGATTGTTTTAAACAACGAATAATCATCAACATATTGTAATGCCGGATGTTTCTTATTATCAAACAAAAAGTCGCAAGATGTTGTCATTAGATTTAACTACATGCTTTGTTAAGGATGACACGCGCTAGAACGATCCGGGCCCGGGACCAGGCTTCCAACACTTTTTTTTCTATGAGGTGATCGGTGATCACGTGAAGCTTTTTAGGGTTCCGTACCCAAAGGGTAAAAACGGGACCCTATTACTAAGACTCCGCTGTCCGTCTGTCCGTCTGTCTTTCTGTCCATCTGTCTGTCAGCAGCAGTGTCTGTCACAGTTGAAATTTTGACACATGATGTATTTCTGTTGCCGCTATAACAACAATTACTAAAAAGTACGGAACCCTCGGTGGGCGAGTCCGACTCGCACTTGGCCGGTTTTTAAAGAAGTGTCGGCGGCCCTTAAATTATATTGCCTGAAATCGTAAACCAATTTTTTTATCGGGGCCCTACCACACATACAGGGTGATATTGTTATCTCTGACCATACTCTGAGATATGATCTGGATATGAAGGTCATACTGAACAACTTTTACTATGGGGCCAAGTCCGAAACCGCAAAAAGAAATCTGCTGTTCTATAGAAAACATTGAGTCTGATTCACCGAAATGTATGAGACTGCAGATTTTTTTCGCGACTTTCGGGTGGACCCCATATGCAAAAGTACGCAGTATAGTTATAAATATATCTATCCAGCTGAATATACATGTACCCAACCTGTCATGTGCCAAAATCATTATATCACTGGAAAACAAAAAATGTGTTATTGTTATTATTTATAAATGTTGCTGCACGTTTTCTAAAATAAATATTGAAAACCTGATTCCTTCAAATCTGAACATTCTTGGGCTCATTCTATTTACTCAGAATCGATAGCATTATATTATTTTCATTTGTACATATATGCGTGACGTAGTGGAATGTACAATTTCCATAAAAAGTTTTGGGACATTTTTTTATCATCAGGATTGAATATGCTAGAGATTCTGAGTTGAAAGAACCCAAAAACACCAGGATCTGGGAGCATCAGGTTTTCAATATTTATTTTAGAAAACGCCCAGCTATATGTTTCTTTTTATATACTACGCTCGTATTATTGATGTCACTATAAACTATTATATGATGTCACTGTAAATGTTTTACTGACTTGTGAAAGAGCCCTTGAGGCCTAATTAAAGTTTTTTTGTTTGTTGTTTTTAATATTGGAAGTTATTTATAATTAGGTATAATCTCGTAGAATTAATTATACTTAAAGTGGAAGTGAGATTCTATCTTTGCCTAATTATTACGGTCTAGTTAACAAAACCCAACAAAATAATTATGTGGTGTCTAGGCTAATGGTCTATCTCATGCACACAGTATTTAGACGATGGACCTAAGAACCTATATAATATATATTGCATTTCTTAATTAATTTCTTAATTAATTAGGAACAGTGTGATAAGGGAAAAGTGTGGACTGAGCGAAGATGTAGTGACAAAAATTGAGAAAGGTATGTTGAGATGGTTTGGACACGTGGAAAGAATGAGTGAAAGAAGGCTAACAAAGAGAGTGTATAAGGGAGAGGTGGAAACGGGAGTTGGAAGGGGCAGACCTCGGCGGACTTTCGCTGATCAGATCGGGGAAATCCTGAAGAAAGGCCAGGTCAAGAGCACCCTAAACCGGCGAGCGTGTATGAGGAATGTTATGAAAGTGAAGGAAGCGAAAGAGGTATGTCAGGATCGTAGCAAGTGGAAATCCGTAGTCTCTGCCTATCCCTCCGGGAAATAGGCGTGATTATATGTATGATTATATGTAATATGCATTTCTTATACACGGTGGCTAAAAAATAAGTGCATTCCCGTCGCCAGGGAGGTTTTGGAATTATACTGAGCAACGTTTATGGGATCAACCCCGAATTCTCGAAAAAAAATTTGGTGTTTCATACATTTTGGCTGGTCCATTTTCTATGGGAGGGTAAATATTTTTTTCGCGATTTCGTGGTTGGTCCCATAGTAAAAGTTGCGCAGTATAATGCCAAAACCTCCCTGGCAACGGGAATGCACTTTTTTTTTAGCCACCCTGTATAAATATGTAATTATTAATAAATCACATTACAATTTAAATTGGTCCCTTGATTACTGAGTTGAATTAGTTGAACCAAAAAACCGGCCAAGTGCGAGTCGGACTCGCGCACGAAGGGATCCGTACCATTACGCAAAAAACGACAAAAAATCACGTTTGTTGTATGGGAGCTTAAATATTTATTTTATTCTGTTTTAGTATTTGTTGTTATAGCGACAACAGAAATACATCATCTGTGAAAATCTCTACTGTCAGACGGTGACAGACGGACAGACAGACAGGCAGATATCGGAGTCTTAGTAATAGGGTCCCTAAAAACTACACCTATTTGAAATTAAAGAGACTTTGTTCACATTTTAAGCTGTGATTTTATATACTAAATACTTATAATTACCATTTTACTACCCAATGATTATTTAATAACGCTTTTTGAAATAAAATTCACATCTGAGATACAAACCAAGGTCGATGACAGTTCACCTTACACCCAAACTATATGAAAAATGGAAGTAAAAATATATCTAACTAAATAGGTTCAACCTAATAACCTAGTAATTAAAATAATACTCACGGATTTGCGGGCGCCGCCTTCACAGCCTCCCCGGGCAGCACTTTGAAGGCTTCATCCCTCTTGGCAGACCCCGGCGCACTTCTCACTTCAACCACCACTTTACCACTCCGCGGACTATCTAACACACTACTCGATTGTCTTGACGATAAATCAAAATATCTGTCCTGTGCGTGTATTAACTGTGTCACTGTAAATGCTGGCGATTCATCAGAGCTAGCCTTATCTATTTGTGGTCCGAATAGTCCATCGTCTAAGTTTCTAAAGAATCTATCGTTTTCTATATCTTTAGACGGAGACGCGTCTAAAGATTGTTTAATAGTTATATCTAGCGACCGCTCAGCGCTGAACGCGTAAGGCGTATTGGCTAGCTCCTCTTCAATACTGTTGTAGCGGCTTCGGAACAGTGACTGTGGTTCCCCTTCCACTTCGTATTTCCCTCCGAATAAGTCATACTGTTGGAATCGGGAGTTGATGGTGTCGAACTTGGGGTCGGTGAGGTCGGACCCGGACTCGGGTTTGGGGGTGGACGAGGGGCTCATGTTGATGTGTAGTATGCCGTGCTCGTCGGTGTATTTGAGTTTTAGGGCCATTTTATAGCAGCCGGGAAAGTTTATCTGGAAAAGAGAATAAATAATTAGTTTAACTATATTCTGTTTTTTTATTCCGTAGACTAAAATTACATTTCATGTGGTACTAAGAAATGTCATGTCTTACACATGAAAATTCATTTTAGTCTACGAAATAAAAAAACAGACTTTTATGAAAAAAATTAATAAAAAACTTTTTTTTTGCTCTGGTTCGATTGCCCCGGCCTTTGGTCACGTTTCTTTATTTATGACATCTAAAAGCTTCACAGCTGAAATGTTGAAAAATACCTACTTGTAAATGCTTCTGTTATTCATCTACCATCAGTCAACAAAAGTTCAAAATGAACTAACCATAACTTTATTGTTAAGAGATTATTCTCTTCAGAAACCTATCTCTAACACTGACTGTTAGAGTCTATTCGGAAAGAGAAGAATGTATTGGGCCGATTTGGGAATATACATTCTACGACTATTCTCTTAATTTCTGCACAAACTATCAGTGCGTATCTTCTAGCCGCCTAGATAGGTTTCTGCTTAAAAAGGTCTCTTATTCCATTCAATTTTGAATTTTAATTCTGACAGATTAAAGTCGCTTTTGTCTTGGCAAGTTTTGACGTGCAGACGGCTAAGGGGAAGTTGTTAAATATGAAAATGTAGTTTACTGTTCGTTTTTTTTGTGCATGTTTTGTATAATGTTCACTTGTTCAAATTTTTTTTCTGGTAGTTGTGGCAATAAAACATTTTTTTTAATCTCACCCTCTTGGTTACTTCTGCTTAGCTGCTGACTGTAAGTATGTAGAGTTTAGACCAAGATAAGTCTGCAACGATTTTGATAGCACACGCAGTGCAAGTGTTATTTATACGTCATAATTTCATAGAAGTTTGACGTTTAAAATAACACTTGCACTGCGTGTGCTATCAAAATAGTTGCACTTATCTTGGTCGAACTCTACCTACTTATGTAACACTTTAAACTCTCGCGTTTTGTACATACGAGTATATTTAATTACATATTTTTACGAATTTTTCTGGGACGTCGGTCTTTCCGTGGACCGTGACCACAGCTGATGGAATTCAGCTGAAACGTCGGAATTTAAGGTAAAAACATCGCGCGCATATTACATCGCGGTAGACCCGTTCGTATAATCAAAGATAGATATAACTCCGTAATAGATGGATACAGTCTAAGGAAAAAACGTGCCTCGAAAATCAAGAAAAATTGATTCTCGATCAGAGGGCGCTACTAGCTTTGGCCTACTGTCGTATAGATGGCGTTGACGGTTTCGTTTGTTATTTAACAATTTTAACGCATATCAGTGAAAGAACATGGGTCAAAATCATAAAAATAATTAATGCAAATAAAAAAAAACATTTATCCATATTTAAATACATTTTATCGTATTTTTATAAATATTTATTTTTAGTTTTAAAGTGTGTCGACAGATGGCAGTGAATTTACTGGGGTTACAAAATTTACTATGACAGTACCGCTCTAGTATAAGTTACTCTATGGTATAATTAAATATATCTACCTACTTATGGTACGTATACGTATTGAGGAACGTAGTAATTGGAGTTATTTGTGTCGTTTCAAGCAAAAGGTACCACATTGTCGCTTCCCATTAGGACGCTCTAACAGGTTATTCGTATAAAGATACAAGCAAATTTCGTCCTTATGGTAAGCGACAATGTGGTACCTTTTTGTTGAAACGTCACATTTTTTTATTGATTTCCATTTACCTATGGAGACAAATTACAAGTCTAAATCAATCGACATGTAGTGGCTAGATTAAACGTTAAAGTTAGCGTTTATTTATTATCTTTCTTTATTTCGTTTAATTGGGTTAACTACATCTA
Source organism: Cydia strobilella (assembly GCF_947568885.1). NCBI lineage: Eukaryota > Metazoa > Arthropoda > Insecta > Lepidoptera > Tortricidae > Cydia > Cydia strobilella. The sequence goes on along the minus strand of NC_086063.1, from coordinate 10,103,713 downwards.
ATTGGGCTGTTATCGTCATTAGTAAGCAAGTATGTAGGTATGATATAAGATATTGAAGTATAATAATTAACTAGTAGTTTTGTTAGAGCTAACAAAGCTATGCTATTAAAGCTATTATACAGCTCTGTATAATTATATAATTGTCGAGGCATTTTGAAAAAATCACAAAAACTGAATTGGCATAAAAATCTGTATAATAATTATCGAACGTGCTTAGTGCTTACAATATTTCACGAGAATTGGTTTCTGGAGAACATCCGGACCACTTCACAGACAAAAGAAAACATTTTGCCTAAGCCAACCAGACCAACCAGAGACCTAACATGTGGCGTAGCGTCTTTTATATCCGGATGTCACGGGATCGAACCCCAGTTCGTACCAATGATAGGATGAAGATAGTTTATTATTCAAGTAGGCATAACAATGTGAATAAGAACGTCAAATAAAGCTTCACCGGCTGACGGCTCTATATGAGTTTTTCGGAACTCACCATGCATGAATTTGCCGGTCGCTTTTCGTTCAAGAAACTCAAAGGGGGTCAGCTCACGTATTGTAATAGCCTGGTGAAGAGCTTACTATTGTTAGCAACACTGTTTGTAAGGATCATTATTTATTAATAGCTTATATTTTGATCGTTCTTACTTTTACGATTAGCTTAAAAAAGAGTATCAGTTGACCTTTACTTGTCACTGGTTCCCGCCATCTTGAATTGTTATTAAAAGGCGGGTACACGGTGACAAGGGGCAGTTCGTGTACAGACGAGTTACAGTGTAGACGTCTTGGAATATTTATTGTAAATTGGTTGTTATTATATTGGTAGCGAACGAATAAAGTTAAAATATTGGTACAAGTATTAGTTTTCATCATCAACCCGGTGGTAACCTAACACTATAGAAATGGTCCTATGAAGTAAGGTCTTCAGGAACTCAAAGGTGTATACCTATGAAGTCCTCAGCTCACTTTGCCAGCATGGGGACTGTAGCCCGATCCCTCAAGTGCTTGAGAGAAAGCCAGTACCATAGAGTAACTTACACTCTCCAAGAACTCTATTAGGTATAATATTGTCTTCGGTTACTGCGATAGTTACTCATGAAATAAAACTATGAAAACGGATAGTTGTATACATTCGTAAGGCTAGTAATACGTTACTAGCCTTATGAACCAATTTTGTATGTACAATCACTAACCAACCTTAAAGTTTATAGTTTATGGTTCATTATTTTTTGTATGTGGGTATTTTAGCACTTTGTAGTTTTTCCTCAGCCACCCGTTGACCACGAACGCTGTAAAGGATTCGAAACATCGGGATGTATTATAAATTCAATATACGCGATAGTTTTCATAGTTTTATTTATATTAGGTATGTTTAAAAAACCTATACTATCCTACGGCATAATCACCCCATAGAGCTGAAGCGAAAAAAAATCATCCATAAATACCTATAGAATACCTACCCTATTTTTTTTTCTAGCTATGTTTTATTAATATGATTTTGCAATGTGCAATATGACTTGACGGATACCGTGACATGTGCACAAGAATGACAATAGCTCACCTAAATTACGAAATCTTCCGTCAGTTAAAAATTAGTCAGGCAACTGACTGAGGCAACCCATACCCATTCTACGATAGCTTCCACACTTGTCAACAACAATAGAATGGGATTATCTTGAGATCTATCTCGAGGTACTTATGTCGTCTGCATAATCACCGAAGGGGGTCACGAACATATCACGACAGATCACTGGAGGAGGGGCGGGGTATAAGGAGACCTCACGTGTATTTTTCTACAGTGAACGAAACTAAAAAAAAACTGGCCAAGTGCGAGTCGGACTCGCGCACGAAGGGTTCCGTACCATTACGAAAAAACAGCAAAAAAAATCACGTTTGTTGTATGGGAGCCCCATTTAAATATTTATATTATTCTGTTTTTAGTATTTGTTGTTATAGCGGCAACAGAAATACATCATCTGTGAAAATTTCAACTGTCTAGCGGCTAGTAAAATTAATTATAAGGAATTCGGCAAAATTTTATGTTCACTTGTTTATCAAAAACATGTCTTTTTGAAATAATTTAAAGTCTAATCTGCCCACTGATGAGAATTAAAGGGCTGCAGTATTTTGACTGTACAAAGGTAGCATAATCATTAGTCTCTTAATTGGTGACTTGTATGAAAGATTGGATGAGATATAAGCTGTCTTATATTTATTTATAGAATTTAATTTTTTAATTAAAAAGTTAAAATATTTTTAAAAGACGAGAAGACCCTATAGAGTTTTATATATGTTATTGATTAAGAATTTTTTTATTAATGTAAGATTTTAATTAGTGAATATATTTTATTGGGGTGATAGAAAAATAAAATTAACTTTTTTTTAATTATATATATATATATATATAACATAAATAAATGAGTAAATGATCCATAAATTATGATTAAAAGATTAAATTACCTTAGGGATAACAGCGTAATTTTTTTTTTTAGTTCAAATAAAAAAAAAAGTTTGCGACCTCGATGTTGGATTAAGATAAAATTTAAATGCAAAAGTTTAAAATTTTGATCTGTTCGATCATTAAAATCTTACATGATCTGAGTTCAAACCGGTTCATGAGATACAGCCTGGTGACAGTGGTGACAGACAGACGGACAGATACGGACAGCGGAGTCTTAGTAATAGGGTCTCGTTTTTACCCTTTGGGTACGGAACCCTAAAAAACTACCACATGAGTAGGTTACTTTAGGTAAGGTAGATAGGTACTTTTACGAAAATAGAAAAATAAACAAGATTTACAAAAAAATACACGAGAGGTTGTGTAGAGGAGGGGGAGGGGTAGACAAAAACCTCACCAAATATCACCAAAGGGGGGTCAAAAAGTAGCCGAAAAAACCTCGCGTGATTTATGCACAAGCTGTACTGTACTTTTGACATCTTCATACCAAATTGTCCTACGAGCACCGTAATTCGTAACTTATGGTAGGTACCTAAATGTGTGAAGTTGCGCGCGCGTCGATTAGAGCGCGCATGCGCCGTGGCCTGCGCACACTTGCCCAACTTCCGCCCACTTGAGATGTACTAAGCTGCATCAGAGTGCTGCTATTCAGAAATGGGGCTTTGGATTGTCCTCAGCTGTTGCGGACAATTAATTTACCAGTACCCAGACAGCATGCTCGACCCACTAATTTTAGGCCATTCACAACTAGCACGTATGGTATGGTATGGTATGGTATGGTATGGTATGGTATGGTATGGTAGCACGTATATGTATGGTAGCGAAAGTTGGGTATGGCAGAAGAGGCATCAAAGCCAAGTCAATGCAGTGGAAATGAGAGCGTTGAGAAGTGTATGTGGGGTGAGATTACAAGATAGAATTAGGAACAGTGTGATAAGGGAAAAGTGTGGACTGAGCGAAGATGTAGTGACAAAAATTGAGAAAGGTATGTTGAGATGGTTTGGACACTTGGAAAGAATGAGTGAAAGGAGGCTAACAAAGAGAGTATATAAGGGAGAGGTAGAAACGGGAGTTGGAAGGGGCAGACCTCGGCGGACTTTCTCTGATCAGATCGGGGAAATCCTGAAGAAAGGCCAGGTCAAGAGCACCCTAAACCGGCGAGCGTGTATGAGGAATGTTATGAAAGTGAAGGAAGCGAAAGAGGTATGTCAGGATCGTAGCAAGTGGAAATCCGGGGTCTCTGCCTACCCCTCCGGGAAATAGGCGTGATTATATGTATGTATGTATGTACAACTAGCACAACAGCCTGCTCAAGGAAACTAAGATTGACATACTAAAAGGTGTGCAGAAAATCATACGTCTCTGCACTAGAGCATTTTACGTTCCAAGTACGATTTTTTTTGAAAAGTAGAGTGTTTAGTTCGGGTGAAAGGCATCATTTCAGCCTCTGACTATTGGTGCTCTCACTGCGTTCGAGCGCCAAACAACCTCGGCAGGAATGAGTGCCTTTTATCCCTTGGTTAACAATCTACCTATACTATTGTAATTGTAAAAGAAGCTTAGCTTCTTTAGACAAAACCTACTGTCTTTGGAATGCGATGTGGTTGCAGTAACTGAGTCGTTCCTTACTGATGCTGTCAACGATGCTGAGCTCATGTGCGGCGGGTGGAGTGTGTTGCGCCGGGACCGCGCCACGGGCGCGCGCGGCGGCGGCGTGCTCCTCGCTGCGCGACCAGGAGTCCTTCTCCAGCGATGTCGAGACTTCGAAACCCCAAGCGGAGAGGATTTATGGGCTTCGTGTGTTATTGACCAAGTTACATTCTATTTGTGCGCGGTGTACATTCCTCCTAACGCAAACGATGAAACTTATTTGAGATGGTTCCAGAAAGTAGAGTCAGTGGTTGAGACATTAAAGTCTGTAGTGCTGGTAGTCGGTGACTTAAACTTGAATCCGGCATATACATCCCAAAATGTCTTAACTTACTATTGTTATTTTTTAGCGGTATGCGGTTTAAAAGAGACGAATGAGGTGATGAATGCATATGGCGGCAAGTTAGATGTTGTGCTGGTGTCGGAGACCATCTCGAGTACCGTGAGTGAGTTGTCGGGAGGTGGTCTGGTTCCGAGATCTGACGCGTATCACCCTCCTTTGGAGATTTCAATTCCAACAAACAGTTTGACGCGCCGTCCCTCGACTGAAAGATTAGCTCCGAGTAATGTAGAAATGGAGCGGGACTGGAACTTCGCTAAAGGTAATTACGAGCTCATATACAAATTAGTCTCGGAGGTGAACTGGCAGGAAGTTCTCAGTGCTGGGAATGTCGACGGTGCTGTAAATAGCTTTTACCAAATATTGTACGGAATCTTTGACACTTGCGTTCCTAAACGAAGTCGTCCGAGAAAGCCTAGTAGACGATATCCTGTTTGGTTCACCGCAGACCTCATTAATGACCTGAGGCTAAAAAGTGACCTGCACCGAGAATGGAAACGCACGAATAACAAAGAGTCTTATAACCTGTTCGCAAAATTGAGGTCTGAGTTGAAAGGACGAATAGCCTCAGCCTACGACGACTACATCGGTAGAATTCAGACCAAGGTAAAGGATAATCCGAGGGCGTTTTGGCAGCACTTGGACAGCCTGAAGTCGACGGGAGGGTTCGCTAGTAGTGTGAAGTTAGATGGAAAGCTGTTTACTGGAGCTGAGGTAGCTGATGCGTTTGCGAGCTATTTCTCTGGGGTATTTTTGCCTGACACCCCGCTTCTGGATCCTAACGTACGGGGAACTGAGTATGTTAACCGTAGTGCCAACTACATCCATATAGATGCAGTATCGATGGAACAGGTTGTATCGGGGATAAATCGTCTTAAATCCAAGTGTGCGGTGGGCCCGGACAACTTGCCAGCGTACGTTGTAAAGGGATGTATGGATTACCTTAAAGTCCCTTTACACTTCATCTTTAATTTGGCACTTTGTACTGGGTCATACCCTCTTCGCTGGAAACTCTCGAGGGTGAGACCTATACCAAAGGCAAATGACGCCACAATCGTGGAAAACTATAGGCCCATTGCCGTCCTTTCCACTCTGGCCAAGCTCTTTGAGTCAATAGTCCACCGAACTCTATGCGCACAGGTAAAGCCATTTTTATGTGACGCACAACATGGATTCAGACATAGTCGCTCGGTTAACACCAACCTATTAATTTTGGCTGATAGCATATCTGAGCACCTGGATAGAGGTATCCAAGTCGATGTCCTTTATTTTGATTTCAGTAAGGCTTTCGATCGCGTGGATAACGATGTGTTGTTGGCGAAACTGGATCGGATTGGCTTTTCTCCCGCATTGTTGTCATTTTTCGCTAGTTATCTACGCGATCGGCAGCAGTATGTCAAGCATGGATGCTTTGTCTCGGCCCCTTATCATACCCGGTCTGGGGTCAGTCAAGGCTCCATATTAGGTCCTTTCTTATTTGGGATCATGGTAAACGACCTCAGGTCAGTCCTTCAATCGGCTCAGTGTCTCCTATATGCAGATGACCTTAAGTTGGTATATGGAGTGGAGCAGAGTACTGACTGTGAGTCGTTACAAAGGGACATCGACTCGGTTTTTCTCTGGAGCACCGAAAACAAGTTGCTGTTCAACCCGGCTAAATGTTGCGTCTGCACTTTCAGCCGTGCTCATATGCCGTTGCATGCACAATATGTGCTGGGGTCCGAGCCTATAAACCGCGTGTGCTCTATTAAAGATCTGGGTGTGGTCTTCGATACGCGGCTTACTTTCCACGAGCATATCTCGACGCTTGCTAGCGACTGCTTTCGAAGACTGGGCTTCGTTGTACGCAACCTTCGTCAATTTAACGATCCTGTTGCGATCAGGCTTGTCTATAATGCACTAGTAAGAAGCAAGCTTGAGACATCATCGATCGTTTGGCATCCCTACGAATCTACCTACAGTTTGCTTCTTGAAAAGGTACAAAAAGCCTTTTTAAGGTTTTTATACAAAAAAATGTTTAGCTATTACCCGTTTCTCTATCCGACGAAGTATCTCCTTGGGGCCTTAGGTTACAACTCTTTGGAGGTGAGACGTAACCTTAGCTTATTGACGTTTGCGTGTCGGACCCTGCGCGGTGATTCAGACTGCCCAGAACTGGTGAGTCGACTCGTGCGACTACATGTACCGGACATCCCCAGGATAGCCCTCAGACCGCGGCGACGCGATCTGTTGGCTTTGCCGGAGAGACGCACCGTGTCGCGCCTCAACTCTCCGCTGCTCCGTGCCCTCACACAGTTGAATGCTCTCTTGGCATCAGCACCCGAGTGCGACCTGTTTGCGTGGCGATGGGCGTCTGTGAGAAATGAATGCCTGAGATTCTGTGAGGTGATGGATGCGAGGCCTACATCCGTCAAAGTTTAATTAGTAATAGTTATTTGTAATTGTGTTATTTGTAAATATTTGTTTGTACCTGATTGTTATTTTTAATAACCTGTTTGTTTAATGTTAATTTTAAGTTTCATGGCGCATTGGATTTCTGTAAAGTCATGTAACATATTTTCAAATAAAATAAAAAATAAAATAAAATTGTAATACTTTACATGTTATGTTAGTTCTTTCGTGTGTCGTCCTTGCGTCCGTCCTTGAATGTAATTGTTTCGATGTGGAATAACCTAAGAGTTGGAAATATTTACATGCTGTGCTAATGTTGAGGTGGGGCGCCAGTTGTAGCGGTGCTCTCTTTAGGGGCCCACAGACTATCAGTCCGCCGGACGATATCGGCCTGTCAGTTAGAACAAAAATGTGACAGTTCCGAACAACTGACAGGCCTATATCGTCCGGCGGACTGATAGTCAGTGGGCCCCTTTAAAGTTTTAACAGACGGGCGTACCAGAACGCGACCTTGGTGTGGGGCGGCGCACGTTCGAACGTGTGTAAGGTGGGCTGTCGTACAGCCGGTAAGGACGCAGCTATAAGTGAGAGCGAGAAAGAGATATTTTGACAACACCAAGGTCGCGGTCAGGTGCGTCTGTAGACACTATTAATATGGAAAAGGTGACGTTCAGATCACAACTGCAGCTGCATTATGGCTTCTTTAGATCTTGCAGCAAGGGCCTTGCGATTAAAGGCTGGATTTTATAAGATATACCTTATGTTATTGTATATGCAAACATTACAATACAACATTTAGTTTTAAAATGAGAACGAAACTCCGTTTGTATAGGAATGTGAAATTCGACCGAGCTTGCTACGGACTCTTAAACTGTCATTCATTTTTTCAAGGATATTTACAGTTGCAACAGATTCCGATATTTTACTTTCATCATCATAATCATAATCATAATCTTTATTGTCTGTGAGAAATGTGTGTGTGTTGTCTTTATTGTGTGTGTATCATCGTCATTAATTTAAGAGCCCAGCTCTTGTCGGTGGAGCAATTTCCATGTATCTCTTTCTTGAGCGTTTCGTTTGACCGCCTGATACGACACGACGTTTATCTTTTCCTTAAGTTGGTCCATGTATGTTCTTCTTGGTCTCCCTCTCTTCCGCCTTCCTTCTACTTTCCCTTCCACAATATTTCTTATGAATTCGTCGTGTCGTAACAGGTGCCAACCATCTTTCCTCGTTCGATTTTCTCTCGGTCCAACTAATCTTCTACATCCGCCGCCAGCACCACATTTATTTATTTAAAATGTTACTTTATAAAACTTAAAATGTAACGATTGCTGACAAAAGGCCTAAGGTAAGAGAAACAACGGGCTTATTTGTTTGTGGACCGTTCACCAGTATTATTGGTCAGCCAAATTAGGCTTTATGAACATATCCTATTCTATGTTGCGCTAGCACTGGGGCTCCACCCCATGCCATCCTGGAGCCCAATTCAGATTTAACAACTTGCTACGGGTTTGAACTGGTTTTGATCGTCTTGGTGATTGGCGCACATCTCACGCACGACTTTCACTTCATTTCGCATGCACATATCAGTGTGAGCGATCCTCAAGGTCGTATCAAAATAAGATCAAAACCGTAACAAGTTTTAAATCTGAATCTGGTTCCTGTATGCGGAACGCCAGAATAGAATTAAAATGTTTCGCCTGCCGTGACTCTATGCAGCTTAGAACATTATAATGTTCTTTAGTTAAAGTAATTGGTAACGTTCTTAGCATTTTGTAGGTTTTTGTAAAAGTTGACATGTTCGTTATTCATAGTCGGACCAAGCTAACTGTGCACACATTTTTAAGTGACAAAATGTTAGTGCCAATATGAACTTGTTATTTGCGAAAGGACTAGACATTTATGGTGATAGTGACTGCTGTAGTTATTGGCCACTACATAGTGATTGGCCGCTCCTAACAAATCAGAAAGAAACAAGCCAATTGAAGCCTTATATTGTCAAAAGTGGCCAATTACTATGTAGTGGCCAACAACTATAGCAATCTTTCTATTCTTTCTTTCTTTATTGCTCGAATAAATATTATGCAAAAAAAATATTCGTAGGTCGGAACTAATCTGGGTCAATTTCTTGTTAATGAGTTAAAGGAAAAGTGATCGACCGTCTTAGCATTAGGAAAACCGGTGTATTTCCATGTGTCCCCGCTGGGTACAGATGGGAATAGGTGCATTCATATGGGTATATACCCATCTGTCCCCGCCTTATTTTATGTTTCCTCTCCTTTATGTTGCTTTCTTTTTGTCTGTTACCTTCCGTGATTCTCATCTGATGGTCTCATCGGAAGATCAGCGCTGGATGTCGCCAGCAGCATGCTGAGATGGGGCCATTTCGTGACACTTTATTTTGACTATGTTCTTTTAATCTATGTCTATTGTCTGTGTGTTTACGAATAAAAACTATTCTATTCTATTCTATTCCTTATGTATTGCGGCGGTCACGTTGTGCAAAGACAAATGGGTCTCAAAAAAACTCAACCGTACACAATGTTTGTCACATTGTCCAAAGTTCTTTATAATGATTGCAATTTTGGCAACAACAGCGTCCTTGGCACCGAACTGAGATCGCGATAGCGACGTAACGAACCGACTCAAGGACGGGTCCTTGGTCCATACTATACGCGTTACGAAAGTAATGTTTGAATAGGTAAGTTGTTTAGGTGTTTGCTGAGATGTTTGTAAGTTTTCGTAAAACTTTATTGGAGTTTAATATTTTCGGGATCGGGACAAAAATAAATTAAATATAAATAATAGTATTGTATACAATCGTGATATAATAGAGAGCTTTTCACTCGAGTACCGTGATTAGACCACGAAGCTTGCTGAGTGGCCTAATGAAGGTACGAGATTGAAAAGCTTGATTATATCACTATTGTATACAATACTTTTTCTACAAGTCATATCTATCAAATAATATCTTTAAATAATTTAAAAAAATTAGGTAAGTATCTCAGTAGTACAAAAGACATCAACGCGTGCATAATATATGAACAGGTATTACTCATGAAATAGTCGCGCGTTGGTGTCTTTTCCACTGGACCGCGGCGCCACGTGATTGATTATTATAGTTGAGTTGGGAGCCCATACATGAAAAGTACCCAATTACAGTTTGGGGTGACGAAATTTTAATTCCACCATAACAGTCGACGAGTAGAAAAACATATTTGTATTCCTAAACACAAACGAAACAAAATACATATAAGAAAAACGCACAAAGCGAAGCCACGAAATGGCCTCATCTCAGCATGTTGCTGGCGACTTCCAGCGCTGATCTTGCCGATGAGGCCATTAACCCATGAAGATGATACATGACGCGCCTTCAATGTTTTCTTAGTAGTTTCAATAGGTTGTTTTTTTTTAAATTTCTATTTTAACTATTTATGTATTTGTAGGTAACGTAAACGTAAAGTATCGGCATAACGCCAATTTCTCGCGCCTCGCACCTTATAATCTATTGGATTATTCCTGAGCCTACCTAATATCACCCACACTATTCCATACTTGATTATTAGATTTGCAGTTCACGGCACTGCTGAGTCAGCGACGCGTCATTCACATCGACACAATTGAACATTAGTAAACCCTACTACGTCCACATAAGGTCTACTTTCAGTAATACAGCTAGTCTACAAATAACTGAGCATTTGTGAATCTTATTTCAACGGTATAAGGTTCATTATTAGTAAGTTGATGAATGTAATTATACGACGGTTCGTGACCCGATGGTTTGGAGTGACACGTGCAATTCTGCGGTACCTGCACTGTACTGGGTTTCTGTTTTGATAGAAAATAGTTACTGAGAAAATGATGTTTACGGTTTATTGGGACTGGGCAGCGATGGAATACAAGTACCTAGATATATCATAATATAGCTCCTGAGACCCAGAAGCAGTGGCGTAACTAGGGGGGGGGGGGGCAGAGGGGGCAAGTGCCCCGGGCGTCATCCAAAGGGGGGGGGGGGCGCCAAAATGGGCAAAAGGCAGCAGCAGGGAAACTTTTGTCAGTCGTCAGGGGGCGCAAATTTGGTGACTGCCCCGGGCGCCATATCCTCTAGCTACGCCCCTGCCCAGAAGTACATATAGTCGTTTTGCTTTTTGAATTTGGGTACATTTATTCATTTATTTACACAATACAATAAAAATGTGCACACTACATTAAAAAAAAGATACAGAAATTGAGAAAATCTGGGTAACAACACATGAAAACCAATTTGAACATAAAATCGAATAAGGCCTGAGATACACTTGTATGTTTTACTTACGTAAGTATGGGACAAAGCTATTTGCTAGAATGAGATAATGATATTCATCTCTCATTCTGTAGAGCTGTGTCGCTACTTACGCACTTAAGTAAAACTTACAAGTGTATCTCAAGCTAACTTGAGCCTGGTCGGTAGTGAAACTAGTGAGTAGTGACCTCGTTTATGAACCTGGAGGTCCTGGGTTCGAATCCGGTAAAAAGTAAGTAAAGATCCTCAAAAATAAAAAATTAAGAAAATGTTTTATAGTCAAACCTTTTTTTATACCACGACGGTGGCAAACAAGCATACGGCCCGCCTGATGGTAAGCAGCCACCGTAGCCTATGGACGCCTGCAACACCAGAGATATTACATGCGCGTTGCCGACCCTTTAAAAACCTGTACACTCCTTTTTTGAAGAACCCCATACTGTACCTCTATGAAATTATGACGTAAAAATAACACTTACACAGTCCATGCTATCAAAATCGTTGCAGAGTTATCTTGGTCTAACTCTATCTACATTATGAAGAGCAAACTTCCTGAACAATCAAATTTAAAAAAAATAAAAATTACAGTTTAAAAAAAACCCTGTAATCTACGGAACCCCACACTCGAGGTAGATAAGGGGTGAAAACTATTAATTTGGCGTATTACACTTGATTAATGACGGCCTTCGCGGCAGCCATTTTAGTTATTGCCAATACTTCATATTGGATGGCAACATTGACTGACTGTAAGTGCACCTTATGTAGAAGCAATAAAGGTTAAAATTCGCTAGTCTGTGTAGGTGATGGTACCTAGTTACATGCATGTATTACACGCTGACCCTATTCACATGGGGGCACCCTCGGTTCAAGGAATGTAACGTTTTTTAATTTCCGTATACCTAATTACCTACTTACTCTGGCAAGCCAGCTCTGTCAGTAGAAAAAGACGGCAATTTGTTTTTTTTTTTTTTCAAAAAAGTATAATACATTATAAACTTATACTAGGTTCAAGCTTAGAATAAATTTAAAAGTGGAAAAATTACTGCCTTGGGTGAGACTTGAACTCACGGCCTCTGGATCGATACTCCAGCGCTCTGCCAACTGAGCCACCAAGACCTCATCCATAGTCAGCAAATCTTCCCACTATATGGGTCTAGGTCTTGGTGGCTCAGTTGGCAGAGCGCTGGAGTATCGATCCAGAGGCCGTGAGTTCAAGTCTCACCCAAGGCAGTAATTTTTCCACTTTTAAATTTATTCTAAGCTTAATAGCATCGATCGCAGACGTTTCTGCTTGTTAAAAATTAATTTATACTAGGTTCGCCAAACTTGCGTTTAACGGCGAAATGATGCACTCGTTTTCAATGTTAGTGCCTTAATCTAAATTTAATGATTAACTTATATTACTAAGGTTAATACATACTTTGAAAAATGTAGGCGTGAACTATGGATTTCCCATACAAATTTTGAAATTCTCGTTCGATTTTCTACTTACTGACAAAATTTGATTTGCCAGAATATACCTATTACTGCCGCGCTTAGCATAACAGCAGTAACTCATTTACGGATTTACGTAGAGACGGTGGGGAGGGGAAGTTGTCTAAAGCTCCATTTGTCCCCATTTATCCCAGTAGAAATATCTATTTATTAACAGACAACGTTCAGCCTAAATGATTGAGGATTTAGGACCTAGAAAATTTAAACATCTTTATTCTTCATAAGTTGTAGAGCTCTTAGAAAAGGACTTAAGGAGATGAAAATGGTGATTGAAAGTTTTTTTTAAAACTTCTACGCAGATGAAGTTGCAGACGGGGAAAATACTTATAAAATAAATACAATAAATTAAAAAATAAAAATAAAGAAGCCATTCGCCAACAAACTGTCATGCAGCATCGCGAAAAAATATGTTTACTGAATATTGCTGTGTATTTTTTATTGAGTAAATAAATAAATAATAATAAATGTATTTCTTAATATCGCTACAATACTAAAAGAGAGTTAAATACTTATTTAATACTAATTTCTGCCCGCGAGTTCGTGTAAAAAAAGTTACTTTGGAAAATTTAACTCAAAGACTATTAATTTATAGTTAATTTTCTAATGGGATTTTTGAAGTTTTGGAGCCGCAAGGCTATTTGTTATGTGTGGGCTTGTTATTGATAAGGGTATTTGTAAGCAAGGCCAAGTAGTTGACCGTGAGGGTTTTTCATTACAAACTGACCAACGATTTACCACTAGGCCCCTGTTTCACAACCGGGACAATTGTCACCTTACAGCGACATTTCGCCTTACATTGCTGGTTCAACAAGAAAATATTGACACTATATACCGATAATTATCAACCCAGAAATGGACAGGAAATTGTCAGCGTCAGTTCAGTAGTGAAATAGGCGAGTAAGGAGATAGCCATTATTAACTTAGCGTTTTCCCGGTCCATCCTATTTAGCTCGTCATGAGGACCAAGCCAAGAATTGACGAATGCCATGTGACCCTCCAAACCAGGGAGACAGTGGCGTAGCTAGGCGTGGGCGAAGGGGGCCGTCGCCCATGGCCTCGCGCCCCAACGGGGGCCTCGCGCGAGGCCTCTTCGCCCATGGCTAGATTAGTTCACGCTACGCCACTGAAAATTGGAAACTAAGCCTTATTGGGATTAGTTTTTTTCCTTATGATGCAGAACGATGTTTAGTTAATCCTTATTAATATTAGTATTAATATAGTGCATAGTGTTTACAATGTGAGACTGTAGGTATTTAGCTTTAAGCCATTGGCTATGTGCAAGCATAGTTGGTGGTGGGGGAAATATAAGAGACGCCAACGCACGACATGGTGAAAATATGAACTTTTATGGGACGACATCTTCATACTATTTGGCAGCTTCCAACTACAAAATAAGCTATATGTCCTACACCCACTAGGGCGGGGTCACAGTCAAGCAAGGAGCGAATAAAGTATTTGAGTCCGTTTTCCTTCACTGAAAGCTTCTCGTAATTTTTAGGAGGGATTTGAATCTCGAACTCTTGACCTCCTAGTTTGGAACGCCTGTTCTTCGCAAGGTAGAGGTCATGGATTACCTGCAGTTTGCTACTGCTAACACGTTCACTGCGATACGGGGTCGAAAGACCCCTCGCAAAGTTAATGACGAGTTACACGAATTGCCGCAGGGAAGGCGTGAAAACGCCTTTCTATCGCTTCATATTAATCTTAGGACATTATTAGAATACTTTTATGCTTAAGGTGCCGTTTGTTAGTTTTAATTTTGTATCCATAAAGCATACTTACATAAGCATACTTTTTGTACTGCCCAACACTGTTACCTATGTTTACAAATAAATCATTTAAGTTTGTTTAAAAAAAGTAAAAAAAAAAAATAAGTTGCAAAGTCGGTAGTGCAATGGGCTACCCCGGATTTTTGGGTGCAGAAATGTTTTACACTAGCCAAAAAATAGGTAAAAACTGTAAAAAATAAACTATTTGAACATTTCTAAGCCCGTTTGGCACTTACTACCTATTTTTAACCGACTTCAAGATTTCAAAAGGAGGAGGTTTATCAATTCGGTTGTTTTTTTTTTTAAATGTTTGTTACTCCATAACTCCGTCATTTCTGGACCGATTTTGAAAAAAAAAATTCATTCAGAGTTTGGTACCTATTTTACAATAAACAGTTATACACACACGAAATTAAACGGACCCAAAAATCCAGGATATGTATTATTTTATTAGTTTTAATTTAAAGTAGAAAAAAGACAAAATTTTGGAAAATTTGCAGCGCGATGGGCTAGACACATCTCGCCCGAGACAGTGAATTTTTCCACTTTAAATTTATTAAATTTCTATGTTTATTACTTTTATTAGTTTTTGCGAATCATTTTATTTAATTCGATAAAAAAAATACAAACCCATAAGACAAATCCTTAGCAACACAACACATACACAGTAAAAACGTTTTAGACAATCACAAATACAAACAAGTATATTTTGAATTTCACATTTTCGCTAATTTCACTGTCACGCACCAAAACGTCATCATTTCAGCTTAATTTTGAACACGTAAAAAATATGGAAAAATTCCATGACTGTTTTTTTGGCGCGAAAACCGAGCGTCCTAACGGTCATTTTTGAAAATGGAACACCGTTTTATAAATGTACGCGAGCACGCGAGTTAAAAGTAACATTAAGAAACGTTTTCTTCATGTGAAACGAAGGTTATAATTTACAGCCATTTTTTTGCAAAAAACAAAACAAAATAAACCACACTTGAAACACTTTTGAGATTATTTTCATGTAAAATCACAAGCGAATTTTCGCGAATTTTAAGCAGTTCTGTTTATTTTTGTTTTGTTCCTAGTTTCTAAGGCTACGAGGCGGCTTGCAAGGCGCCTCAACACTGACCATTGTAATGAAGAAAGGGTGGGTTGGAATGGGGGTTCTTAATCATGGGGGTGGAATAACTTTGCTTTTTAATTATGGTCGTGCGTCGATAGGGGTGGTTTTCGGTTTTTTGGGGTCATGGTGTCGCCCGAGACTTTTTCTGGGTCACATCTCTATTTTTGGAGTTTTGTTGCTTTATAATGTCTGATTAGATCATAGGGAAGTTGTAACACGGTTTTTTTAGTACCTACTCATCACGAAATTTAACTCAAGAACGGCAAGAATCCAGGACGTCAGGAATTTTGAATAAGGTCTTAAGGGGGCCTAGCTAATTAACATTCGTTTATATATATACAACTCTAAACCAGCCATTCTCAAAGTGTGCTCCGCGGACCACTAGGGCTCCGCAAAGCCTCTGTAGGGGCTCCGCGAGAAAAGCTATTTCTGGTCTACAGTTAAATAGTGACGAACAATTTTTTTTTGGGGCTCCGTCAAATATTTCGCTTTCCAAAAAGGTTCCGTCGCCAAAAAAGTTTTAGAACAGCTGCTTTAAACGAAACTAAAATAATGTATGAAAATGATCAGGGGTCCTAGCCAAGATGACACTCGTTGATAATGATAAAAGACGTCATTCAAAACTTAAATAATTTATGGAAATAGTCACGTGAGGTTTCGTGAGTCTGTCATCACCATATATTTTTACGGCCCCCAGGTCACTATAGTCAGTGTTGGCCGAACTTTAATTGCAATTAACCATTAACCAGTACATATTGTACCGTAAACCGTATAGACCGCGAGCCAGGCGAAAATTTCGTCAATCATCGCCTTCCTCGCGAAAACTCGTATAGTGGTTAACGGCTATTTAAGATGCACCCTAGTGGAAGTCAGCTGCCGCTCCGTTGGTGGGTTGAGGAATGGCAGCCACCGAAACACGTAAAAAAAAAAAATGTTTTTAGTCATCGCCTTCCTCTTGATACTTTGTCAGATGGTAGTTTAGGTGCTATTGATAGTAAAACCAATCGTCAGCCGGTTGTATCGCGGTGAAAACATCGTCAGCTGGTCACATGAACTTGTAAAAAAAAAAATGTTTTTAGTCATCGCCTTCCTCTTGATACTTTGTCAGATGGTAGTTTAGGTGCTATTGATAGTAAAACCAATCGTCAGCCGGTTGTATCGCGGTGAAAACATCGTCAGCTGGTCACATGAACTTGTAAAAAAAAAAATGTTTTTAGTCATCGCCTTCCTCTTGATACTTTGTCAGATGGTAGTTTAGGTGCTATTGATAGTAAAACCAATCGTCAGCCGGTTGTATCGCGGTGGAAACACCGTCAGCTGGTCACATGAACTTGTAAAAAAAAAAATGTTTTCAGTCATCGCCTTCCTCTTGATACTTTGTCAGATGGTAGTTTAGGTGCTATTGATAGTAAAACCAATCGTCAGCCGGTTGTATCGCGGTGGAAACACCGTCAGCTGGTCACATGAACTTGTAAAAAAAAAAAATGTTTTCAGTCATCGCCTTCCTCTTGATACTTTGTCAGATGGTAGTTTTGGTGCTATTGTTAGTAAAAACAATCGTCAGCCGGTTGTATCGCGGTGGAAACATCGTCAGCTGGTCACATGAACTTGTAAAAAAAAAAACTGTTTTCAGTCATCGCCTTCCTCTTGATACTTTGTCAGATGGTAGTTTTGGTGCTATTGTTAGTAAAAACAATCGTCAGCCGGTTGTATCGCGGTGGAAACACCGTCAGCTGGTCACATGAACTTGTATAAAGTGATAGCATATCAGTAGTGTGTTTGTGCCGGTTCTAGACCAAAACTTTTCTGCTAGGGGACAACACTAATCTAATGAAAAATACTGCAAAAATGGAAAGTATATCCACCTGGTGCATTAAAACATTCAATGTATTAGAGGAAAATATTTACAGATAGAACTTTATTGAATGATTTTGATATTGATATTTTATGTATTACTGAACTAATAATGAATTAATGCCTCAACTTAATAACCACCAGGTGGGAAGTTCGTTCACCAGACCTAGTTAATTCGGTCGTTAATTATATTAAATAATAAATAATAAATCATTTTTATTTCGAGTAACTTTACAGACTCATATAGCTTGTGTTAGTAAGTACTTATAGCTATGTTAATGCTTACATCTATCACTATATATACAGAATAATTATTATCACAAAAATTAACATTACAATAAATAATAAAAAATAAACAATATTGAAATGAACTGACTTATGTTTCTAGAAGTACATACCCAAGTAGCTTATACATAATAAGTACTTCTAGAAACATGCATGTCCTCACAGTGCCTCATATATGGGCAGTCAAACCTCTCGGCTATCAACCGCAGGATGGGGTTGGGGCTGGCCCGCACCCGGCGCACCAGGGATGTGCATCGTTTGCGCATAGTCGTATAAAAGCAATCTATGCGTGCTTCAGCAAACATCCCTGACGTGCTGCAGAAGCGAGGCAGCCCCACCAGGACCCGGAACGCGTTGTTATATTGGACCCGGAGAGCCCCATAGGCCCGCTGCGTGTAGTATGTCCATAAGCTGCACGTATAGAGGGAAGTGCAATATGCTCTAAAGAGAGTTAATTTCACCTCCCTAGTACATCGCGCAAACTTACGCGCAATCATGTTTGCCCTCACCGACAGGGCCCTCCGTTCACGCTCGATATCCATGTTGTCTTTTAGGTCTGAGGTGACAACATGGCCTAAATATTTAAAAGCCCTCACCCTTTCCAGTGGAGTACCACTCAGGTTGATGGGAGGTACCTTGGGTATCTGATACCCAGTAGGTTCAAACACCATGTATTGCGTTTTACCCACATTATATTTTAGCCCATGATGGATGGCGTAGGTCTCGCAAATACATAAAAGTTTTCGCAAACCACAAGCCGACGCGCTCAACAAAACCATATCGTCTGCATAACTCAAATTATTCAGACAAACTGTGTCGATATGGCAGCCGACATGAGTTTTGCCGAGCGCCTCGAGAAGCTCATTTACGTAAAGGTTAAAAAGTGTGGGCGAGGTCAAACCCCCCCTGTCTCACCCCACACTCCAACCGATACGGGTCCGATAAGGTACTTGACCATCTAACGCTATTGACCTGATTTCCATACCAGTACCTCAGGATTTGTATGGTCTCATTAGGTAATTTAATGGCTTCTAGTTTTTTCCATAGGATATTGTAGGAAACCAGGTCAAAAGCCTTAGACAGGTCTAAGAAGCACGCATAAACTGGCGTCTTTCTGTTTAAATAGTAATTGACAGTGTGCTTAAGGCACAGTATTGCACTTTCCGTTGATAACCCTGGTCGAAAACCAAACTGGTTGGGGTTAAGGCTCACGTACTTATTTAATTGTACATTAAGCACACTATCAAATACCTTAGCAATAATAGTCGCAAGGGATATAGGCCTGTAGTTATTGGTGTCGGACAAATCTCCAGTTTTATTTTTGGGTACAGGAATAACTACAGTTTTCATCATATCCTCGGGCAGATAACAGTGCCTTACACACAGCGTATAAAACAAAGCTAACACTCTCGAGATATGGGGACCCGCATTTTGAAGGTGTTCGATGCTGAGGCCATCGTGTCCTGGGGATTTGCCTCGGGTGATAGATTTAATAGCCTCTGCTACATCCTTAGCAGAGTATCCCGGTCCAGGTTTCACGTTGACCTCAGCACCGTTCATCTCATCCTGCGACCGCACAAGAGGTGATTTGACAACGAAATGATCTTTAAAAGTGTTAGCTATGTCTTTGGTGTCAGTTTTGCCATTAACACTCACAGGGCACGAAGGTCGAAACTTCATGTTGTTTGTGGCGTTCCAAAATGACCGGAAGTCCTTTTTTAGTGCTGTGAAGCTAGAATATTCATTTTTATTTGGGTTTGATGGTCCTGGCACCATTTTAAGCGAGATTTGAATATTCTTCGCGTTTCACACATCTCATTAAATAACCTGCCCACTTCCGGTTTACCACAGAGTGTCCACTCGTGAAATTTCTCTCTTGCGGCCCTGTGCGCATCGCTGACATTAAACTGATATTAAATAGTCATTTAAAATTTAAGGAACGTAAGGACATTGTATCCATGCCTGTTGAACGATGCAGTAGAATTGGAGCAATTTTGAAATATTTGAAAGCATAATGGAATCTGTCCTACTTAAAATATCACCTTCTAGTAAGAAATTACTTATATAAATGCTATTATAAAATTAATGAATATTTCACATCTGTAATTGAATAAATAATTTTATGTAATAGTAATATTGTAAAACCGTAGGTAGAAATGAAATCATGTATGATCTGTATCCCGATGATGTTATTATTGTATAACTTATTAGTTATAGTACGTAGCTAGTAAGAAAAATTTGCATGCTTCTTTAAGTAAAATGTACGCATCCAAAATTACCGTCCACCTATGTTCATCACTACATTTGTACAAATAAACACATCTTTATCTTTAACTGTAAACCTAGTTGAAACGTCGAAATAAAAGGGAAAATAATGAAATTTAATCGCGTTAGACCCGGTAATGACATTAATTATGTGTACAAAACGTGAGAGTTTAAAGTGTTACATCTTTACAGATATACAGATCTTTATTGGTAAAATAAAGTACATTTTACAAGTCACAAATTCTTAAGAATAAAATAAAGATAAAATTATTATACACAATAATAGGTTAATATAAATGTTTAGAGGAAGTTACGATATGGAATCAATGATCATTTCGCATAGACATCATGAATTCGTCGATCGAGTAGTAAGCCTTTTCTACAAGTAACGATTTTAGCTTTTTGTTAAATATTGTGTCACTTTTCGATTCTTTTATATCGGTCGGTACTGAGTTATAAAGCTTTGGTCCCATAATATTTAGTGACTTTCGTGACTTCGCGAGCCTGCATTTAGGGGCGAGAAGAATAGGCAACCTGCGGGCTGGGCCACTGCGGGTAGATCCACTGGATTTATACAAGTGCATATTTGTTCTGACATACGTACATGCAGTCAGTATATATATACACGGTAGCGTTAATATCTTGTGTTTTTTAAACAGAGATTGTGCAGAATAGTCAACGGGTTTGCCATCAATAATACGAAGGGCGCGTTTCTGCATTCTAAGCAGTCTATCTCGATCAGCAGCTGTACCCCAAAGATCGACACCTTGAGAAAGTATTGCGCGGAAATATCCATAGTAGGCGGTCTTTAAGTTCTCAATAGATAAACTGGGTGCTATTCGGGACAGCGCAAAACAGGCTGAGGCAAGTCTGTCGCAGGTGGATTGTATGTGCGGGGCCCACGTTAGTCCTGAGTCGATTTGGTATCCTAGGTATTTCACAGTGTCTACTTGTGGGATTTAGGTGTCATTTACTACAATATTCAGTTTATTTGTATTTGTATTTTATAGTCGAAAATGAACAATATTTGTCTTGTCAAGATTAATTAACATGCCATTTGCAGAGAACCATTTTTCGATTAAACTTGTCACGTGACAGAGTTTGTACTTTAAATTGTTGAAATTATCCGCTTGTACAATAATACAGGTATCATCCGCTTTATCTTAAAATTGCTCCCATTCTACTACACTTAGTTCTATAGTCCGTTCAACAGACATGGATACAATGTCCTTACGTTCCTTAAATTTAAACTGACTATTTAATATAATTAACGACCGAATTAACTAAGTCTGGTGAACGAACCCCACCTGGTGGTTATTAACTATTAAGTTGAGGCATTAATTCATTATAGACCGTGAGCCACGAACAGTTTCCGTGATCAATCACCTTCCTCGCGAAAACTCGTATAGTGGTTAACGCCTATTTAAGATGCACCCTACTGATGATAGTTTAGCTTCTGTTGTGATTAAAAATAATCGTCAGCCGGTTGTATCGCGGTGGAAACACCGTCAGCTGGTCACATGAACTTGTAAAAAAAAATTGTTTTTAGTCATCGCCTCCCGTTCGATACTTTGTCAGATGATAGTTTAGGTGCTGTTGTGAATAAAAACAATCGTCAGCCGGTTGTATCGCGGTGGAAACACCGTCAGCTGGTCACATGAACTTGTCAAAAAAAAAAAAAAATTCAGTCATCGCCTCCCGTTTGATACTTTGTCAGATTATAGCTTAGGTGCTGTTGTGAATCAAAATTGGCTCGGTCAGCCACCTATTTTCTACCAAGCCACTGTTCCCTCTTTGGGTCCAGATATTTGATCCAAGTGAGTGTTCAGAAACTTTTTATGGAAAATTGTATATAAATTTGCTATATGATGTTACGAGTTATTTACGAAAAACGAAAATACCTACCTTTAGGAACAACCGTGATCTGATTCAGTTGAAATTTAAATTACTTCTTTATGTCCGATGACAGTGTAATAATATGCTAATGCAAAAATAGACGTGATCAGCCGGGCTAGCACATGATTGGCGCGAGAGTATCTCGCCGCGACATAGACTACTCGTCCCTCTTTAATTCATACAGTTAGTAAAAGACGGGTAGTCTATTTCGCGGCGAGATACTGTCGCGTCAATCATGTGCTCGGCCTACTGATTAGATATGAGCGCCGCCGGTCAAAATTAGTCGGCGGCGGCGACGAATCGGCGGGATGGCCTTAAAAGGCTTGATGTAGGTAGGTATGCAAAAAGAATTCAAATCAAAATTAAGGCAGAAAAATATGATTTTGCCTTGAAAACGTTATAAAATCAGCACATTATTCATTTCAAGGACAATTTATCGAATAATGGTTATTGGGACCGTGCACGAAGACAGCGCCACACAGCGGTTGCAACTATAGGCTTGTATTTTATCAAAGTATTAAGCGAGCAGTAAGTATATCGTAATAATTTCAGTGAAAACTACTGAACGGATTTTTATGCGGTTTTCACCTATGAATAGAGTGATTCTTGAGGAAGGTTAAGTCGTATAATTTGTTAAGGTTTTGTGTAAATTGGTTGTAATATGACGATATTTGGTAATCAAGTCAGAAAAAAATCACGCTGGCTAACACATTTAATCGAAAACGCTGCCCAACCCGTTTGAGATATAACAAAACAATGTATGGTGGAAAGATCTCTCTTTCATTGCTCTACAAAAAAGTCCGCGATGGTGTATGTCTATCTTTTAAGGATAACTTACTATACCCATTCTTATCTTTACTACAAAAAGATTTCATAGTATGTGGTATTTGCAAAGCTATTTACACGGATACAGTATTAATAATAATTACCAAATTAAATACGTCAGTTATATTAAGCATTTCATACAGATTACAAAGGTCCCTTACACCATACAATTTAAATTAATATCTCAGGAGTAATCGTAAATTAAACTTCCATTTCGACCCATATAACTTGTATGAAATGTTAAAGACGCTAATCCGTTAGTTCAGTTAGTTGTCAATCTTTACCACCTTATGCGCTGACAAAATATCTATTTTCTGATTCGGAAAGTAGTAGTATCTACAAGGTCACGAGGGAGTCCAAGGGACGCATTTATGCGTTAGAGCGAGAGCGAGCAAGTGATATTGATATCTCATTCCACCGCATAGCTGCGTCCCTTGGACTGGCCTACGCTGGGCCATCGTATAAGAATGTACAAATATATTGAAAAATTTATAAGAGCCATTTATAACGGTATTACGTTCTTTAAAATCGACAATCAGGATACCATGGCCATCCCAAAAGATTGTGCACATCAGCTTTTTGGTGGACTGGTGCACCTTCGCTTTAATAGGGGGCTTTTCGTTTTTAAAACGCCACTCAATCGACTCGCGTTTGCTCTCGGGATCATAATAAAGCACCATTGTTTCGTCTCCAGTTACCAGCCGTTTAATTATGCTTTTAGGGTTTTCGCCACAGAGCTCCAAAAATTTAGAGGCACATTTCACGCGTTCTTCTTTCTGAACAGCTGATAGAAGTTTAGGTACCCACCTTGCACTGACCTTACTCATGTGAAGATGATCGTGAATTATGCGGTGGACGGTGCTCTTAGAAAGCCCTAGTCTTGCTGCTATTTCTCTGATCTTTAGGCGGCGATCACTTAAAACTTCCTCTTGGACGCTGTTGATATTTTCAGAAGTGAGGACCTCCACTGGTCTTCCATCATGTCCCAGATCTTCGACAGCTTCCCGACCAATTCGAAACTCGTTTACCCAGTTTTTTACGGTGCTATAAGAAGGAGAAGACTCGCCGAATACGCCATCTAAACGATCTTTGATTTGAGCGGGAGATAATCCTTCTTTAAACAGGAATTTTATGACACTTCGGTACTCAATTTTGGACATTGCTATCCAATAGTGCATAACATGTCATGACATGTCGCGCAGAAATGGGTCAGTCCAGGTCATTATGGGACAACCTGGTACACCTGCTCTTATTAGGTACTATCTTTGTATACCAAATTGAAAAGCAATAAAAATACTTCCTTTACTATTATGGTTTTGTTATATTCATTCAACTCTTTTAAATCTTTTTTACATAATATTAGGACTACTTGGGCGGTTTACAAGTATTTTTTTTGTTTGATATCTTGCAATCAATAAAAGTTTTTTGTTACAAACAAAAAATGGTACTTGTAAACTGGCCAAGTAGACCTAATATTATGTGGGACGAAAGTACACGTATGTATGCATATGTAGTTGTGCACGCACACATATATACTTAGTTTCAGAATAAAATCAAAGATGGCGCTTTCAAATCAGTTTCCATAAAATGCTTCAAGTGCTCTCTTTACCTATTATACTTACTTTACTCGTTGGTATAAATTATCTATTGGCATTTTTATCTGTCACCTCTCCAGTTATATAAATCTTAAACCTCCTTTATAGTTATGTTAGCCTGGTACATGTATGTATCAAACAAGTATACACAGAGAGAGAGGGAGATAAGACACCGTGCTGGTCGAGCGAAAGTTAACTTTAGTGAGTTAATAATAGAGTATAAAATTAAATTATCTATGGTAGCGATTTATTCTTGATTTATTAAGAAGAGCATCAATTACCCTACTTTCGGGAAATTACCCTATTCAACTTACTGGTCACACTCTTGTATTTGTATGTTCATAGTTATGTTCGCCTGGTATATGTATGTATATTATGTATGGTATAAATTAAATTATTATGTATGGTAGCGTTAAACGTTTAACGCTGTCAGTTGGAAGTGCCATAAGAAGTTTCACTTCAAAAAATATTTGAGATTCTCACAATGAGTTCTTTCATTTGATATATAACACGATATAGTTTGAAAAACTTTATTTTTTAATTTTCTCATTTACCAAGTGCTTAAGATCCATTCCTTCGACAAGGATTCCCATTTCCAGCAACAAGGATCTATGGAATCGATGCCACCAAGTCCCGGTCAAACAAGAAATCGCGAAACGGAAGTGGAAGTGGATAGGGCACACCCTCCGAAGACCAGATGACAACACGGCCAGGATTGCTTACAAGTGGAAGCCGCACGGGAGCAAGCGACAGGGCCGGCCGGCGCACACGTGGCCAGGGCTCGGAACCGGTATTTTTTTTAAACCCCGAAATAGCCCAATATTTTGAATTGTTTTATGCTCATTACGTAGGACTGAATCATGTATTTAGGAAACAATTTTGCATTATTAAAATGTCCCATTAAAAATGAAATTATAAACAAAAGAACGAAAAAGAACGTAATAATACCGGTATTTTTGTATGGAGCAAATACCGGTTTCCGACCCCTGCACGTGGCAGCGCACAATCGACGCTGAGCTGCGGGCAGCAGGACTGAGTTGGAGGGACGCGAAGCGCGAGGCGCAGGACAGGAGCGGATCCCCCTTCGAATGCTGTCACCTTGCCGTGGTGAAGGGGCTTGCGTGCCCCAATGACCCTCAGGGCTATGCCGGATAGGGCCTCCCAAGCCGGACAGGCCTGAGGAGAGGGGCCAGACTAAGAGCAGCACACGGGGGGCGGCTCCGCGTGTCCCTCTGAAACCAGCAGAGGGCACAGTGCGAGACGCCAGGTCCCACTGGGACGGAGTCGGTGCTTGGAAACGAGCTGCCGTGGGGTGGTGCAGACCGCCTGGTGCGGCGTTGTGGCTACGGCCACCGTCGGGCAACCCGTAACCCGCACTGAGCGGACCGGGGACCTGCCTCACTGAAAGGAAGGTCACGTGGAGTTAACCACTATAAAAAATCCCCAATCCCAAGGTGTGACTGGCGTGCCGATGGGATGCGTGGCTGGGGGGAGCCCAGTCACGAACGTCAGAACAAGGGGGGGCATACCCCCTAAAAAAATAGCAAAATCATGAGTGGCCAAAATAGTAAATCACTACCCCAGGAGGTCCCAATCCTCTGTGACACCACAGAACGGGCAAGTGCCCGCGCTGTGGTGCCATGCTGCCCACCGTATTCTGGGGGGGCACACCGCTCAAGGACGAGAACCGACGACCATGGCAAACGTTTACCGGACAACGATGCATGCGGAGTAGTTTTAAGGTTGCGCGGAGGAGGGGACGAGGAAGGTGCGAAAGCGGTTGCTACGACACCCTCTCCAAACCCCCCCACCATGGAGTTCCGACCAGTCCGGGACAATCAGGGGCGTTTTATACATCATGCCGTCCCTGGCGGCGAGGACGGAGAGGAGGAGGCGCCCGTGGCACCGCAGGAGTTCGTGCGGTCACCCACGCCAATCCCTACGAGGGTGTTTTGTGGGAGAAGGGCTCGCGCCGCGCTGGAGAGGCTTTCGCCAGGAAGGGAGGAGTTCTTTTCCCCCGCAAAGGTCGACACGCGTGACCTTCCCAGTGGAAAGTTTTTCTGGTCGCCGTTGCAGACAGACACCGACACTGAGATAGCCGATTCGGATGGTTCGCTGCCTATTTCCGCCTCAAACCAATCTGGGGAAGGACGGAAGCGGCTGCTAAGCGAGGGAAAGGGATCGGAAGTATCCAGTGATGATGCTTCCGACCCCGGAGCAAGGCCTAGTTTCGGGCCTAATAAGAGAGGACGAGGCCACCCTACAACAGCACATGGCGCGGGGCTGGCCCGGGCCAAAGCCCAATTCTTAAAGCTGAATCAGGAGGCGGCGGCAGAGGCAACCCGTAAGGCGGTGAGCAGGCGCCTTACCCGCCTGCCAGAGTCTCCCCGGACACCAAGCGGAGACGAAAACGAGGACGCCAGCTCAGCCCTGGCCCTTACCCAGCAGGTGCTGGACGGCTTGGGCGTCATCAACCACGTCGCCACTAAATCAAAAAACTTAAAAGGTACGTTTGTGCGTGATCTAAAGCAAGCCATTGAAACGATCCGCAAGGCGGTCACGGAGTTAGGAGGGCGCTCGGTCTCCGACGAGACAGAGAAACTGGCCGCGGAAAATACGCGCCTAAAGGCAGACATTGCCGAACTCCGCAAGGAGATGGGTGAGCTTCGCGCCAGTCTCACGGCACTGAGGGCAGGCACAGATGGCGAGCTGCTGCCATCCAGCAGCTCCTGCAAGGATACTGCAGGTGCAGGGTCTCCGGACACGGAAGAAATGATGCGCTCAATGACGGAGAAGATAGGGCTAATGCTAGACGCGAGGTTCGGAGCGTTGGAGCTGGAGGGTAGGCTACTGCCGGCCCAACCAATGCGGCCCCCGTTGGCTGCTGACCGGAGGCACCAGGCTCCTCAGAGCCAGGAGTCTGAACCCGCTCCCAAGCCTAATCCAAAGCTCCGGCGAGGTCCTCCAAATCTCACAGAGGAGCCCCAGAAAGGGAAGAAGAGGAACAAGAAGAAGGCGACCCTTGCAGCAGTCGAAGCCGCCGCGGCTCGCACTACCGCCACACCTGCTCCTAGGTCTCTGCCTTCAGCCCCTACAGCCACGGATAAAGCGTGGAACATAGCGGCTAAAGGAGGCGGGAAAAAGAAGGCGGGAAGTAGGGGACTGCAGCAAAGGGGAAAGCTCGCAGCTAAACCTCAGGGGCAAACGCCACCACGGTCGCAAAGGCAAGCGGCCCGTAAACTGCGCCCACCCCGCTCTACTGCTGTGGTTTTGTCCTTGCAGCCGAAGGCCGAAGAGAAGGGCATCACTTATAAAAGTGTAATTGCAGCCGCCAAAACAAAGGTTGATCTGTGTGAACTCGACATCCAATCTGTTCGGTTCAAAGTTGCAGCTACCGGCGCGCGACTACTGGAGGTACCGGGAGCCGCCAGCGGTCCAAAAGCAGATAAACTGGCTGAAAAACTTAGCCAGCTGTTTAGCCCCGAGGAAGTCAGAGTGTCTCGGCCAACAAAATGTGTCGAACTGCGTGTATCTGGCCTGGATGACACGGTGACATCAGAAGACATCGCTGCAGCGATTGCGCAAGCCGGTGACTGTGCAATCCAGGAGGTCAAAGTGGGCGAGATAAAATCGGATCCCTGGAGTATAGGTTCGGTGTGGGTTCGCTGTCCTATCGCTGCAGCTAAAAAGGTGGCTGGAAAGGGAAGCCTATTGGTTGGATGGGTGTTGGCGCATGTTAAGCTGCTGGAAGCGCGCGCCCAAAGATGCTATCGGTGCTTAGAGCCGGGTCACGTGAGAGCGAAATGTCCTTCCGACATCGACAGGTCCGAACTATGCTACCGTTGCGGCCAGACAGGGCACAAGGCGAAAGAATGCTCGGCGACGCCACACTGCAGCGTTTGTGCAACGTTGGGCAAAGAGGCGGGTCATCGAATAGGGAGCAAGAGCTGTACTGCCCCACCCAAGAGAAGGAAGACGAAGGCTGGCGATGGCTCCCGGGCCTCCTCGCAGCCAGTCCACCCGTCCACTGCTACTGTGGATGCAACTCAGGGGGCTTCAGGAATGGATACAAATTAAATATGGCCACCCAAGTACTGCAGGCGAATCTTAATCACTGCGCCAGGGCTCAGGACCTCTTATTCCAGAGTATGGCGCAGTGGTTAATAAATATAGCGGTGATAGCAGAGCCATACTCTGTTCCAACGAGAGCAGAATGGGTCGGAGACCTAGACAATACTGTGGCCCTGGTGTCACGGAGCACTGCTAGTTCCCCACCTTTTCAAGGCATCGTAAGGGGTCACGGTTTTGTGGCGGCGACATGCCAGACCATTGCAGTTGTTGGCATTTACTTCTCGCCCAACGATAGTCTGGCGAATTTCGAGCAGTTTCTCTTAGAAGTGGGTGCCATAGTTAGGCAGCTGCACCCCACACCAGTTTTGGTTGCCGGAGATTTTAATGCGAAGTCAAGGGCGTGGGGTTCTGCGGCAACAAATCCTAAAGGACGGTGCTTGGAGGACTGGGCCGTTGCGTACGGGTTGGTCGTGATGAACCGGGGGACGGTGAATACGTGTGTGAGGCAACAGGGGGGCTCGATCGTTGACATTACGTTCGCTAGCGCTGCTCTGGCACGACGTGTTCATAACTGGGAATGTTTGGAGGACGTAGAGACCCTTTCGGACCATCGCTACATTAGGTTCAATATCAGCACACCCACGGCTGCAGCGACAGGCCCTAGAAGACCTCCAAGGGGAAACAGCCCTCGATGGGCACTAAAACGCCTCGACCGTGAAGTACTGGAGGAGGCGGCCCTGGTTAAGGCATGGTTACCGTCACCCGAAGGTCCTCTAGACATCGAGGGGGAAGCTCAATGGCTCGGGGATGCCATGACCGACACTTGCGATGTTGCCATGCCGCGTCTGGGACCCTATATCCCACAACGCAGGGTGTACTGGTGGTCTGCAGAATTGGCACAACTACGAAAATCGTGTATCGCAGCGCGACGCCAGTACACAAGGAGTCGCAGGCGGCAGCGGCGGGATGCCGACGAGGAGGCGCAGCTCTATGCAGCATACAGAGAGCAAGTTGTGTCTCTGCAGGCTGCTATTGGCCGAGCTAAAGACCTAGCTGAAAAGGAGATGCTGGAGAGTCTCAATAATGATCCTTGGGGGAGACCGTATAAGATGGTGAGAGACAAACTCCGGCCGTGGGCACCCCCTCTGACACAGACCCTGCAGCCTCAACTGTTACAACGAGTGGTGGACACCCTTTTCCCAGAGAGAGTAGATTACGTCCCGCCTCCAATTGCGCCATTTAATGTTGGTGCGGTAGTTTCCGGTACACCGGAGGTCACCGAAGGCGAATTGGGAGCGGCTGTCCTGCGGCTGAGGCAGAAAAACAAAGCTCCGGGTCCTGACGGTATACCTGGCCGCGCATGGGTCGTTGCACTAGGTCCTCTTGGACCGCGAGTCAGAGCACTGTTTAGTGCATGTTTAGAGCAGGGCCGGTTGCCACGAGCATGGAAGATAGGGAAACTGGTCCTTATACAAAAAATAGGACGTCCGGTTGACTCACCCTCCGCATACCGACCGATCGTTTTGCTTGACGAGGTGAGCAAGCTCTTCGAGCGGGTCATCTCACTCCGCCTTGTCAAGCA
Source organism: Cydia strobilella (assembly GCF_947568885.1). NCBI lineage: Eukaryota > Metazoa > Arthropoda > Insecta > Lepidoptera > Tortricidae > Cydia > Cydia strobilella. Next base: position 10,073,842 of record NC_086063.1, on the reverse strand, counting down.
CCTCGAAACTGTGGGTCCAAATCTGAGCAATAACCAGTACGGCTTCCGTCGCTGCCGATCTACCGTTGACGCGATCGCCAGAGTCAAGACCCTGGCAGAGGAGGCAGTGTCCCAAGGTGGGGTAGTCCTCGCGGTATCTCTGGACATATCAAATGCATTCAACACCCTTCCTTGGGAATGCATTAATGAGGCGCTCAGGTACCACGCTGTGCCGCCGTATTTGAGCAATATTATCAGGGCTTACTTATCAGAAAGGGCGGTCAAATACCCGATGCAAAATGAATGGGGTTTGAAACCTATGACATGCGGAGTTCCACAGGGGTCAGTCCTGGGACCACTCCTGTGGAACATTGGATATGATTGGGTGCTACGTGGCAGAAATCTTTCAGGGGTTGAACTGACGTGCTACGCCGATGACACTCTCGTTACCGCGAAGGCTAGTACGTTCAGCGAGGCGTCATTATTAGCTACGGCGGGAGTGGCTCATGTAGTGACAAGGATTCGTAGGCTGGGGCTGGAGGTTGCTCTTCATAAGTCAGAAGCCATTTGTTTTCACGGTCCTCGAAGAGCGCCTCCAGCTGGCGCTCAACTGGTGGTGGGCGGAGTTTCCATCGGTGTCGAGTCAACGATGAAATATCTGGGACTCGTTCTCGATAGCCGGTGGAACTTCAAGGAGCACTTTAAACGCCTGGTCCCGAAACTTATGGGTGCAGCTGGAGCTCTAAGCCGACTGCTACCAAATGTGGGGGGGCCAAACGTGGGCTGTCGCCGCCTATACACGATGGTGGTGCGATCAATGGCCCTATATGGAGCGCCCATATGGGGATATGCTCTAAATGCCGAAAATCAGACCCTTCTGCGGAGACCCCAAAGGGCCATAGCAATAAGGGTAATCAGAGGGTATCGCACTATCTCTTATGAGGCGGCATGCGCTCTGGCTGGGACCCCGCCCTGGGACTTAGAAGCAAGAGCTCTGGCGGACACATACTGGCGGATCGCGGAGTCGCGAGCTAGGAATCAAGAGCCTATGCTGGAGGAAGTAAAGCGTTGGAGAATGGATGCTCGCGATGCTGTTCTTCGTGAATGGGGCGAAAGGCTGGAAACTCCAAGTGCTGGCCACTGGACGGTGAACGCGATTCAGCCTGCAATAAAGGAATGGATTGGGAGACAACACGGGGTTGTGTCATTCCATCTGACACAGGTGCTCTCGGGCCATGGGTGTTTTGGCAAATACCTGTGCGAGAGGGCTATGAGGGAGCCAACGCCAGCGTGTCACCACTGCGACGGTGTAGAAGATACGGCGCAGCACACGCTGGTGGATTGCCCAAGTTGGGATGAGCCGCGTATGGATTTGGCCACAGTGATAGGAGGAGATTTGTCGTTGCCGGCCATTATAAAGGCAATGACTCAAAATAAAAGATGCTGGCAAGCTATGGCCACTTTTTGCGAGGCAGTCATGGCTGGAAAAGAAACGGCAGAGCGCGCGCGGGAGGAGGATGCGGAAGCTCACCCGTTGCGGCGCAAACGAGCTAGGCGGAGGCGGGTCGCACATGACCGCCGCCTGCCGCCATAACGGGGACCTCTGGGTGGCAGTCACGGGGACGACTGTCACCTGACAGAATCTAGGTCCTCGTGGTGAGGGGCATTCTAGGACGCCCCCCCGAATGGATGGTTGGAGTTTTCCTCCAGAGAAGGGGCTTAACAGCCGTTCGCTGCGGGGTCATGGTAGAGTGCACTGGCGTTCCCATGGCCTCGCCTTACAGCACCGAGGCGACAGACAGGTGGTTTTAGTGGGTATACCGGACTTACGTGGTGAGTCCCACATAACCATCCCGGGTACATCCCCGCACCCGGGTGGTATGCGCAACGCATTTCCCCTGTATAAAAAAAAAAAAAAAAAAAAAAAAAAAGGACAGGAGCGGATGGCGACGTCTCACGAAGGCCCTTTGTACCGATGGGGTACCATAGGACAACAACAACAAACAACAACAACAACAACATTTACCCATGACTTAAAACAACTTCATTTTTGAATTAATAGACAGACGATTTATTTTTAAAATGTGCTTCATAAATGGTCTCCAATACGAGTACCTATAATAATTCAGTTGCCAAATAAATACTTGTTACCTTTCTGAAAACAAACAAAAGCTGTAACAGCATTAAAACACTACTCATATTTATATGTATAACTTAGCTCCGTTTTAGTTGCTAATCTATTTATTTTAGTACTAATTTAAATTTATTTAAACAACCAGAATTAGATTAATTAGTTGACCGGTAAAATACGTACCCACCGTGGTCCTTTGATTCATTTCTTTCTCCGAAAATATTGGAAGGAATGGATAGAAATGAATTGGAGGGGAATGAAGTTTCAACGTTTTTTTACTTTTAATTTCTTTATCGTCTTTGTGGCTAGAGGGTATCAAGCAAAAGGAATGAAAATATGTATACCCAAATGCTTATAAATAGTTAACGATCTTTTTCATGAGATTAATAAATTACTATGTATAAGGATAACAATGAGTAAATTAGCATTTTACAAATTCATGTGACCAGCTGACGGTGTTTCCACCGCGATACAGCCAGCTAACGATTATTTTTATTCACAACAGCACCTAAACTATCATCTGACAAAGTATCAAACGGGAGGCAATGACTGAAAACAATTTTTTTTTAAAGAAAGAAAGAAAGAAACAAAGAAAATACATTTATTTTAACATCAACCAACAAGTTCACAAGTTTACAAGTTCACTGACCACCTAAACACCTAAACTACCACCTGACAAAGTATCAACCGGGAGTCCTCAACCCACCAACGGAGCGGCAGCTGACTTCCACTAGGGTGCATCTTAAATACTTTGAATGTTTTGATGCACCAGGTGGATATATTTTCCATTTTTGCAGTATTTTTTATTAGATTTAGTGTCGTCCCCTAGCGGAAAAGTTTTGGTCTAGAACCGGCACTAACACACTACTGATATGCTATCACTAAATATATGAAAGTAAATTAACTAAAATTTTATTGAAACTCATGCCTGCTCTGCACCTAAAACAGTTTTTTGTGCAGCAGCAACACAGCAGCATCTGACAAAGTATCAAACAACGGGACGGGAGGCCATGACTGAAAACAATTTTTTTTATATGTTCATGTGACCAGCTGACGGTGTTTCCACCGCGATACAACCAGCTGACGATTGTTTTTACTAACAATAGCACCTAAACTACCATCTGACAAAGTATCAAGAGGAAGGCGATGACTGAAAACAGTTTTTTTTTTTACAAGTTCATGTGACCAGCTGACGATGTTTCCACCGCGATACAACCGGCTGACGATTGTTTTTACTAACAATAGCACCAAAACTACCATCTGACAAAGTATCAAGAGGAAGGCGATGACTGAAAACAGTTTTTTTTTTTTACAAGTTCATGTGACCAGCTGACGATGTTTCCACCGCGATACAACCGGCTGACGATTGTTTTTACTAACAATAGCACCAAAACTACCATCTGACAAAGTATCAAGAGGAAGGCGATGACTGAAAACATATTTTTTTTTTACAAGTTCATGTGACCAGCTGACGGTGTTTCCACCGCGATACAACCGGCTGACGATTGGTTTTACTATCAATAGCACCTAAACTACCATCTGACAAAGTATCAAGAGGAAGGCGATGACTAAAAACATTTTTTTTTTTACAAGTTCATGTGACCAGCTGACGGTGTTTCCACCGCGATACAGCCGGCTGACGATTATTTTTATTCACAACAGATCCTAAACTATCATCTGACAAAGTATCAAACGGGAGGCGATGACTGAAACTTTTTTTTTAAATTTTCATGTGACCAGCTGACGGTGTTTCCACCGCGATACAACCGGCTGACGATTGTTTTTACTAACAATAGCACCAAAACTACCATCTGACAAAGTATCAAGAGGAAGGCGATGACTGAAAACATTTTTTTTTTTTACAAGTTCATGTGACCAGCTGACGGTGTTTCCACCGCGATACAACCGGCTGACGATTGGTTTTACTATCAATAGCACCTAAACTACCATCTGACAAAGTATCAAGAGGAAGGCGATGACTGAAAACATTTTTTTTTTTTACAAGTTCATGTGACCAGCTGACGGTGTTTCCACCGCGATACAACCGGCTGACGATTGGTTTTACTATCAATAGCACCTAAACTACCATCTGACAAAGTATCAAGAGGAAGGCGATGACTAAAAACATTTTTTTTTTTTACAAGTTCATGTGACCAGCTGACGATGTTTCCACCGCGATACAACCGGCTGACGATTGGTTTTACTATCAATAGCACCTAAACTACCATCTGACAAAGTATCAAGAGGAAGGCGATGACTAAAAACATTTTTTTTTTTACGTGTTTCGGTGGCTGCCATTCCTCAACCCACCAACGGAGCGGCAGCTGACTTCCACTAGGGTGCATCTTAAATAGCCGTTAACCACTATACGAGTTTTCGCGAGGAAGGCGATGATTGACGAAATTTTCGCCTGGCTCGCGGACCAGTAACGGACGGATACAGTTTACGGTTAATGTATGGCAGCATAATCCTTTTTCTCTTTCACTCTTATAAATTTCGGTATATCGCCATCGCCTCCTACCCTCCTAGCCTCCTACCTATGCTGCCATAACCCGACGATGAAAAAAAACCCGGTCGGTGATAAGGACAAAGCAAGGCACTATTTTCTCTTTCCTCTTATAGGAATCGCAATAAGACTATCTTTCTCTATCAAAGAGTGTCAGGCCCTTGTACACAATGTATGGACTGACGTTTATCTGACATGGCTATTTTTACGTTACGTATACATTTCACGTTCCCCTCCCCCGCAAAAATCGGCCGACTTTTTTGTACAGCAAATTACAGACGTGGCGTCTCCGTTGGTTATATCCTCCTAGCCCGTAGCGTAGGTTAGGACAGTTTAACAGGTTTAAGACAATGACATTTTCACCTCAGCAGCTCGAACAAGCCTACTTTCGTCACTCCCTGGAGTGAGAAAAGTGCGACTTTCCTCATTCCAGGGAGTGAAACAATGTAGCTTTTTAATTTAGTGAAGGCCATGAACTTCATACTACGGTATGGTACGGTACGGTACGGTCCGGTTCGGTCCGGTCCGGTCCGGTCCGAAAAAAAATAAAAAAATAAAAATAAAATGTGTGCAACACGAGAGCAAAGTTATTTTACATCTCGTGTTTTTGAGTCCCTCGCTACGCTCAAGATTCTACCTTAGAATCACTCGCTTCGCTCGTGATTCAATTATAGAATCTTACGCTTTCTCGGGAGTCATAATAAACCCTCGTAAGAAAAACCAACTCCTCTCTTGTTGCACAAATAACTATTGATTACCTCTTAAGACAATGTAGCTTTTGTTTCTGACTGTACTACAGTTGCATTAAGGAGTGGCTGCAGCTCTAATATTGCACTTTAGTGGCTCTTTACAACTCACGATTTTCAAATTCGATGATGTCTTATTTACTCAAAGTTTACACGGTGTATTTTCAGTGTAGATCAAACGAATTCTAAGTACCTATTCAGTGCAATTTACTGAATGATAATTGCACGGAATTATAAGTGTAAGGCCTGAGTGGACGCTCGAAGCGGAGCGTTCGGCGGGGCGTGCAGCGTGGCGTCGGGCTCACAAGTGATTTGAGCAGCGTGCACTAAGGCCGCTCCTATACGTTTGCATTTGTTTAACACGCACGCCGCACGCCCCGCCCCGCTGCACGCCCAACCCGAGCGTCCACTCAGGCCTTACACTAAGAGTCAAGAGGGCCTACTATGCCCAAAAATTACTAAAAACATGACGAAATAAGTATCTGAAATAATTACTGTCTGAAATCATCAGTTTATTATTTTGAATCGATTCTGTACATCTGTCTTTACGATGTATACATTAAAACTAGTCATGGTCTACTTTAAATCGCCATAATATATCAATATAACAATTAAAAAATATATATACAGGGTGGGCCAGTGATAAATTCTCTTTTCGTAAGAGGTCGAGAACGAAAAGAGAATTTATCACTGGCCCTACCTGTATATTTCAAATTTCGGAGCAAAGTACGCAAATTTTACGGTCAGTGTTTGAAAATGAAATAGTTATTTGTTATACAAGGGTGCAAAGTTGTATTTTACCCGCGAGTGTGGAATTGAAACACAAGCAAGCGAAAGGATTCTATAGTTGACCACGAGCGAAGCGAGTGGTTCTTAAATAGAATCCTGAGCGTAGCGAGTGTTTTAACACACGAGAAGTAAAATACATTTGCACCCGTGTGTAACACAAAACTTTTCCTCTCACTATAGCGAGGAAAGTGCAACATCCACAGGCGTTAAATCATCTTCATCAACTGGAATCACTCATTTTTTTACGATATTATAACAAAAAACTCTGGAAATTCTGTACTTTTACGTAAGAAGTTTTTAAGTAAATTTTTTGTTGACAATGTTGACATTTCTGACGTATGAAATGTCAATGATGCGTTTTGAAATTGCATCGACTTAACTTGTGCGTTCAGAATAATATTTAACATAATTATTAAAAAACAAACGTTTATTATGGAATTTTAAGGTTTATGACTTAAAATCATTAAATAAAGCTAAATCTGGTATTTTTTATTAGATTCTCAAACCATTTATTTAATGATAGTTAATATCGAACGAACCATTATTATTAGCGTTTTACGTTTTGTTATCTGTCAAGCTACTTAAACACGCTCCATCCAAGGTCAAATTACTTTCCCCACTAGTGGATAAAATGCGTTTTTCCCCGCTTGTTTTAAAGGATAAAAGACGGCTTTCCGACCTAGTGAGGGGAAAAATATATTTATTTTGCACACAAAGATGGGAATTTGCAGATGGAGTATACGAGGTTTATTTAGCTGCCTATTTAGCTGTTAAGTATGTTTAGTTGCTTTTCACATTAAGATTATAAAGATCGTATCGTATAAAGCGGATTAGTAAAGTGATTGGAAGCCGCCCGCCGCGCCTCTGCATTAATCACCTTTGTAAGTATCCGTGCACTTCGTATCAGTCCGACACGAAACATAATATGTGGTATTTTCTATAAAAAGGGACCTTATTGTCGATGGCGTTTTCGCCATTATTAACGATGCTCCGATATAAATACAATGCCGCGCGACGCTGTGCGGCGTAAGCGCCATCGACAATAAGGTCCCTTTTCATAGAAAATGACCCATATATTATTTCGCGCGCGCGCGAAATTCAAATTTTCTATTGGACGATTTCCCATCGCACCTAATTTATTTTTTGCCGCCTTTTTCTACTGACAAGATTTGCTTGACCAACTACATATTATATATATTTACGTATATTTTGTATATTATTTTATTTCTATCTCATGATGACATAACTTAACTCTTCCAGAAGAGTCGACCCACCCAACCACCAGCTCATCATTAAAAGGTACTTAGATCCTTTGCAGAATGCGTCGAACACCACTTTTACCTTCGTGCTCTCTCGATCCTCGTGAACTACCGCGTGATGTAAAGATGTTTCTCAGGCTTGTCTTCCTGTTCCATGTGGTTTAATGTAAGGTATTCTTTTATTACATTATCGTACCATACATTTTATCTATCATCTAGCTACACAAATCAACCCTGGCAAAGTCAAATGCAATTTTAATTTGTCAAAATAAAGATACAAATTCTCAGACCTCTGGGCGGCTAGAGGCTATATATCTCTCTCTCTTTTTTTACCGTATGAAATCTAGAAGTGCGTTTAAATAGGCTTTTACCGGTTTTTTTCAACATTTAGGGTCGGTTGCACCAACTGTTTGTGATCGTTAGAGTTCGCTAAACTTCATTGTATGGAAAGTTTCATAGTAAACCGCCGCGGCGCGCCAGTTGACGTTGATCAGTCTGTCAAGTGCGGATGGTGCAACTGGCACTAAGATTATAAAGCAGAATAGTAAAGTGATGGGAAGCAGCCCGCGCCGCGCCTCTGCATTAATCACCTTGTAAGTATCTGTGCACATTGTATTAGGGCATTCACAGCTAAGCAATGTAATACCAATCTGATACGTTCTTCGTTTACTATGGGAAATATTTTCAAATATCAGCGCTTGGTATACACACATACCTAGCAAAAGGCTAAAGAGGCCCACTGATTACCAGTCCGCCGGACGATATCATCAGCCTGTTCCCGTTCAGTTTTCGGCCTGACGGCTAAACACGAACCGATAGTGTGTGGCCGCTTGACGATTCAGGTCAGCGCCGACAGATCGGCCGGACAGTCCGTGGTCTGAAATAGAACTGTTAATGTGTGGCCTGTTGCGATTAACAAACAGGCTAATATCGTCCAACGAACTGTAAAATAGGGCCCTGTCTTAAAGGGGCCCATTGATAACCAGTCCGCCGGACGATTTCGGCCTGTCAGTTCTTCGAACTGTCAATTTTTTGTTCTGACAGCCTAGTATCCGGCCCTTAAAGGGCCCACTGATTATCAGTCTGCCGGACGATATGAGCCTGTCAGTTAAGGGGCTCACAGACTATCAGTTCGCCGGACGATATCGGCCTGTCAGTTAGAACAAAAATTTGACAGTTCCGAACAACTGACAGGCCGATATCGTCCGGCGGACTGAGTCTGTGGGCCCCTTTTGAACAAAAATTTGACAGTTCCGAACAACTGACAGGCCGATATTCGTCCGGCGGACTGGTAATGGGTGGGCCCCTTTAGGAACTTATATCAAACCGTTGCCGGCGGGCGGCCGTACTGTGGCATACTGACGACTCACAACTGCTAGTCTGTAGTCGCAGAGGTGGCAGCAGGCCATTGCCAGCAGGCAATAATCGCATATTGAATTGAAGTGCGCATGTAACGATATTTTAGCACATACTATGTCTAAAACTTGCGGCGGTAAATTTGTGATTTTGATTAGTAACAAAGGGGGTGACATCATCATCAAATATAATAATAAATAATTTCTTTATTCAGATACGGTGTTCCAAATTTGTTAGTTTGTTACTTAAAAGCTAAATAAAACCGCCTAGGGTCGACAACGCGAATGTAATATCTCTGGTGTCATAGGCTACGGTGACTACTGTCTGGTGTGAGGCTGTTTGTTTAGTATTTGTACACACGAATTAAGTTTAGCTCTAAAAGTTTCGGTTTCTAGTAAAGGTTTATAAAACTGATAATGCCATAAAAAATAAAACAAATCATTATTAAAACGCATTCATATATTGCTGCGATAAACCAATATAATTAAATAATACAAATATTGACATATTCACAAATTAAATTTACATTATTATATCAGGCGTCACATACAACATAACTATCATTTTCAATTTTATTGCCACTCAATTAACGTGCAAAATCGTTTGGACGAATACGAAGACAAGAAATTGTTTTCAAAATGAAATTTGAAATTACTCTAAGAAAGGGGATCTTACAAGAAAGTGCGAAAAGAGGCGTTAAGCGATAAATAATTAAATATAGGATGGGCCAATGATAAATGCATTTTAACGAAATACGTCGAGACGAAAAGAGAATTTATCACTGGCCCACCCTATACCTGTCAAAAATTTGCTACTGAAATAACCTTGAAATTGTAAATTACAGTCCAAATTGTGTGGTATGTATACGTAACCTATACGTATACGTAAAGGTTAATATCCCATTTCTGAGCAACAAATGAAAAAAAGAGAATTTATCTTTTAAGGGCATCTATTTGAAGTGAACGACAATCAAAAATACTACTGAGGGCCTACTGCGAAAAATTATAATCGAAATTTCATTATTTGGGCGTTTTTTTTTTCGTTGTAAGTTCATGAGTTGTTAGGGATCCGTGAAATTTTAGGTTTTTCCTACTCAGAATCACGAACCCTTTCGAGTCTACAAGGTGAAAAAAAGTGTCCCATTTTTTTTGTTCCAATAACGAAACTTTTTTCTATAGGCTCTTGTATGGCAGTGGCATTTTGAAAGTAAAAAAGTTATAAGTAGGTAAAAATTGGGACACTTTTTTTCACCGACTAGATTCGATAGGGCTCGTGATTCTGAGGAGGAACAGCCTAAAATTCCACAAATCCTTAACAACTCATAAACTTTAATAAAGCGCCCATCTGCCCCTATCGCTAATTGCATATTCGATTTTCGTTTTTCGCGGTAGGGCCTCTGTTCAGAATATCATATATCAAATAAAATGTATTTTGAATTTATGCATTTTACTGTGGGACAAAAAATACTTTCACAACTACACACATAACCTATAAGATTTATTGTATAACATCAGTTATACAAAACTAACAAGAAACTAAAAATAATTATTATACAGGCGTATAATTACCTAATTTGAACAAAATACAGGCGAAACAGAAGAATTTACAATCAATTTATACATATTACAAACTAAAACTACGTAAAATATAGGTACATTTTAATCCTATCATCCGTATAATGGAATCTGCATGATTCCAACATCACTCCTTCTAGTGGGTAAATGTAACGTCTATGGTATTAAAAGGGTAAATTGCATTATTGAATGGAGCATAATTCAAAATTTATTTGTTTACGCACTTTTAGCGTTATTACGTAGGATCATATTAAAAACGTAAAGTTCATTCAGTGCACAAAAGTAAATATTAAATCACATTTAGAAACGGGTCTATCGCGAATTTATTTTGTTACCTTTATTTACCGACGTTTCGACACAGGTTTCACTGGTAGACCCGTTTCTAAATGTGATTTAATATGTGTTTAAACCGCGAAAGTTTTAAATGTTATATCACAAAAGTAAATGTTGCGCAAAATTAAAATGTATCACCCAAAATTATATTTGTATGAAGTAAATATGACTATTGCTAAAATCTTTCTAAATAAGGCACTAAATATACTAAAACAAATACAGAGTCAAGACAGCAGAAAAAATATCAGCGCTACTAAGTTTGTTCTGATATGGTATCTAATACTATAATAATTTAAATAAGACACCTAAACTGTCTTATGCCAGATAATAAAATGACAGTTAAATTGTCTGATCTATGTCTGATCTACCCGGTTTCGTACAGATAGTTATTTCTTGTTATTAAACGGTTATCGATGTGATCTGTCAGCTTTCAGATTATATCCATAACAGTTTGATAACAAGAAATTACTATCTGAATAAACCTCTTGTATTATATTGCGTAGTAGACTGGCCAATCGGACCGTCATTTAAATATTTAACATATAAACAAGCTGGTTAAAATTATAACCCTTCTTTTGCTTTGTCTTACCTATTTAAATAACGCCCTTCGTATTTCTAGTCTGGCTCACCCCTATATCCAATATCCATACTAGTAGAGACTCGATGGATATCTGCGAGTTGGTCTCCACGTTGTCTATGTTGTAAGAGTTTGTAGTCATTTGATTTGAATATTTGAATAACTTTGTTTACATTTTAGTCTTTATTGCACAAAAGAAAAACTTAATGTACAAAAAACTAACTTAATGCCATGAGGCATTCTCTACCAGTCACGATTATAGACAAAGTTTGATATTTTAATAATATTCTACGGAAAACTGAGGTATAAATATTTACATATCCTTCAAGACGTGTTTCAAAATGGCGCCCTCTGTATGCCTCGTCTGGTTAACTCCCTCATAGAAGAGACTCGATGGATATCTGCGAGTTGGTCTCCACGTTGTCTATGTTGTAAGAGTTTGTAGTCATTTGATTTGAATATTTGAATAACTTTGTTTACATTTTAGTTTTTATTGCACAAAAGAAAAACTTAATGTACAAAAAACTAACTTAATGCCATGAGGCATTCTCTACCAGTCACGATTATAGACAAAGTTTGATATTTTAATAATATTTTAAGGGAAACTGAGTTATAAATATTTACATATCCTTCAAAACGTATTTCAAAATGGCGCCCTCTGTATTCCTCGTCTGGTTAACTCCCGTGTCCATACTAGAAGAGACTCGATGGATATCTGCGAGTTGGTCTCCACGTTGTCTATGTTGTAAGAGTTTGTAGTCATTTGATTTGAATAACTTTGTTTACATTTTAGTCTTTATTGCACAAAAGAAAAACTTAATGTACAAAAAACTAACTTAATGCCATGAGGCATTCTCTACCAGTCACGATTATAGACAAAGTTTGATATTTTAATAATATTTTAAGGGGAAACTGAGTTATAAATATTTACATATCCTTCAAAACGTGTTTCAAAATGGCGCCCTCTGTATTCCTCGTCTGGTTAACTCCCGTGTCCATACTGGTGGAGACTCGATGGTCGGACTCGATGGATATCTGCGAGGTGGTCTCCGCGTTGTCTATATTTTGGAAGAGGAGGTTGTTGGAGCCGGTGGAGGGGTTCCGCTTGTGGCCCAGGAGTTCTGAGGGGATGGGGGAGGGGCCTGAAAAAAAAGGTTAGTATAAGAATATGGTAAAATCCGTGTCCGATGATAATTAAGTGTCCGAATGTTACTGAAAACCTCATCTTACGATTATTACTTACGAGTATAAGAATATAATAAGATATATTATAATGTTGTATACAGTCGAAATAATAAAAAGAAATCTAATGCAGTAAAGTTTCGCAATTTTAATCCCTATTTCAAGACCCATTTAATAGCACCTCATATCGTCCGGTGACAACCAAAACGTGAACCGTATTAGTACCATAATAAGGTTGATTTTTGTTTAATTATTTTTTAGTAATTAGTGAGTTTTGTTGTATGTTGTAGTCCGAAATGCGAAACGATGTCGCCTGTAGACTGTGCCAAATAATGTATTTTGTTCTGAGTAGTTTTGTACTTATCGTAAAAAAACGCGTAAATATACATACCTATAGTAGAGCTTTTCCTGGAGCTCGGCGTATTACTCCTCGTGATACCCATCATGCTTGGTAATGGCGCTCGGGGCTTGCTCTCGTCCTGAAATTGTATTACAATGTTCAAATATGTTTTTACTAGCTTTTGCCCGCGACTTCGTCTGCGTGAAGTTAGTAATTTGGGTAGCTTATTTTTTATCCAATCTGCTTTTTATCGATTTCCCACACAAACTTTCACCCCCCTTTTCACCCCCTTAAAGGATGATTTCTGGGATAAAAACTACTCAACTAAATCGGTTCAGCGGTTTAAGCGTGAAGAGGTAACAGAAAACACTTTCGCATTTATAATATTAGTATGGATATGTAGTTTCGTGATTTAATTTAGTGTAAGTTGCGTATTTTTAATTTTATTTGTATTGTAATTTTTGACATGTATTTTTGACATTAAAGATTGATTGATTCAATGTTTTTAAGAATAATAACAACTGCATCAATAAATTGCTCTGATATTTAGATTAAGATAATATTTAAAACTTGACAATTTAAAAGTGCTTGTTGCTGGGCCTATTTGAATAAAGAATTTATTGACTCTTGACTCTTGATTGTTAGCTTTCATTCGATTTTTAAAAGGACACAGAATTTTCAGTCTGGAGGAAATTACTAATTATTTCTATTTTTAGCTCCTTTCTTCCAACAGAGCGGCAGCTGACCTTCTCGAGGTTTCATGATACATTTCCCTAAACCAAATGGGCCGGTAAAAAAAAACTTTAATCTATCGTTGCCTGGGATTATAAAATTAGTTAGTTGTTTCGTTGGAAGACATCACAAAAGAAGATTGTTACCTGTAAGAATTTGACGAATTCGGCGGCGAGGCTGTCCGTTGGAGGCGCCTTCTCTAAGCCAAGCTTCCGACACTCCTGTTGGTTGAAATCTAGTACCGTTGACAACACCCGCAGTATTTGAGTCCTGAAGAAAAAAATAATTAAGGTCACTATAATTATAAGTCGCCAACGACGCGCCGAAACCGCTTAACCCTTTTTCTGGTCGCAACAATCTACAAGGTTTTGCCGAAAATCCAAATATATTCCAATTAATCAAGCTTTCATCATTCATTTCAAGACAAGTCACATTTTCCGAAACTGCAATCCAATTTGAACCTTAATTCGAAATACTAAAGTCGAAATTCTACTGACGCATATGTGGTTAATAAATCATAACTGGAAAGGGGTTTATCCACGGTTTATGTACGAAAACGGTAAGTTTAATTATTTTGCCTTTGAATTGATTGCATAAACTAAAAACCTGAGTTGATAATTTATACAAAACTTGACACGTGTTTCGCCTCTATACGAGGCATTCTCAGATGTTGACTAGAAAGTGCACAGAGTACTGGTTTTCGATACAAATGCCGGACCTAAACCGTAAATTCGCCGTTTTTTTTTTCATACAAACTTAGTACAATACCCGGCGCAATCTTTAATGTTGACGTCCTTCAAAGGAATGAACCGTCTAGCTAAACTGGTCGACCGTTTCGATTGCCTATTATGAACTTTCGAAAAGTAACGCCTGATACAATAAACTTACTTATTAGTATTGTTCCCCGCAGTAAGCACGAAGTTTAGCACAAGGTTCTTGACTAAATTCTTGTCCACTTTATCTTGCTGGTTGGATATTGCCTTGTAGTACCGCTCTTCCGCCGCGCCGACCGAAGTCTGCAGCGTTTTTACTGTTGACAGGATAAATATGATATTTTAGACGATGGAAAACAAATTCCGTATTACCTGGGTCAAAATCACAGATATAAATGTACCATAGATGACGCAAATGCATCTACTTCGCGTGTCTGAACCCCGATACATCCTCGGGGTTGACTGTCGCTCTTGACAGTCCACGCGCGTCAGTTGTTGCAGCCGGACGTCCGTGAAAACTTAAAAAATGCCTCGTTGCGTGATAATTAACTGCAACAGCCCAAAAATTGCGAGCACCCAAAGGCAAAAACATATTTCCTATCACAGGTAAGTAATTTTAAAATTATATTATGCGTAAATTTTGTATGAAAAAGTCGCTTGGTTTCAATACAAATCGTGATATTTGCGTCATCTAGCGTATATATTAAATCTGTGGTCAAAATTCTTTTCGTTGTGTTGTTTCTGACCACTCTTGCTATTCAAAATTTCTATTATATTACTTTCTGTCTGTAAATGATATTTTATAATTTTTATATGAAATGATGTCTCATCCAAAAAACGTTTTCAATTTTCAATTTTTTTTTAAAGAGATACCAATAAAACAAGACAACGAAAATAATTTTGACTCACCAGCTATAGTAATAAAACTAATAAATAATATCGCGCATTGAAACATCGTTTAAACTTTAATGGAGTTCATGAGATTCTTTGTCAGGCCATAAATAAACGTAAGTTTGTACGCGATTAAGTCCTGTGTTAGTTTTAAAATTATGAGTGAAAATCGTGTTAGTTTAAATCAATATAAACATTCCTAACAATAATTAACAACTACACAATTTCGATGGAATAAAATAAAAACAATATAAACAATATAAAAATAAAACAATAAAATAAACATGTCTACTCTTACCGAGCTCTTCATTCGCGACTCGTCGCCAGGCTAGCACGATCTCAAAGTATTATTCAGTGACTGGGAAGGGAACGGACGGACACCGTCGTTTGAACAAGGTGTGTGGTGTCCGCCGCCCCCCATTTTTCCAAATCCACCAGTACCTGAAGTAATACTCAGGGACAATGCAGCATCTTCTACGGCATTCTTCTAGGGAACTCTAGACGACATAAAGTAGCAAAAGAACTGGCGCATTATGTTAAAGTGTCAAGTACATTAACATTTATGACTTCAAAATTTGACCATGGCCTTTTGACATAATGTGAATAATTTATATTTTGGATTACAAGTACCTACTTGTCACTTTTTCAAAATGTCAACCATTCAGCGTTGGAAATATCAGGTAACAACAAATTTAGACTTTCTAAAGAAGGGTCATTAGCCAACCGAATTTATCATCTTTTTTGTTTAGTTTCAAATATTTCCAAGACTGAATAAACAAAAAAAAAACAAACACAACATAAAATGTGTGCTAAAAGCCACAATAACAATGTGCAATATGAAAATTTGAAATCAACATTTATGTCAAATGACATAGACTTAACTGAAATGTCAAAATCGAGCCGTAAAGTATGTTTTCTTTTTTCTCATTAAATATCTTTAAAGAAATGCATTCAAAAAGCATACAAATAAATATATGGTTCAAATAACTATTAGGTTATAAAATCGCATGTAAAAATCATGGCTCGATTTTACAATAAACATAAGCAAAAAAAAACGGACGTCACGACGAAAAGCCATTATCCTCGATCAAATCCCATGCGGTAATCTGAGTAGAACGCAACCGCGCGCCGCTGTCTGTCAACCTGACATATGTCAGAATGACAGCTGTCAAAGTGACAAGCGACAGCGGCGCCGGTGCGTCGTGATCACGCCTCACAGTTACCAAATGAGATTAGACCGAAGAAGGCGAAGCTTGCTGTTGGTGGTGATTTCGTTTCCAATATATTTATTACTAAATCTACTTCATAATCATAACCTCTAGCGACCTAGAGGTAGAGATAGTACATATGGTGATACTTTCTCGCACTAGTGCGTAAAGAGCACTTTTTGTGCATATGTCGAAAGTTTAAATAGCCATATGTACTGTAAAACGTTGTACGATACACATGCGAATAGGTAATTCGCAACTCGTGTCGATTTAAAACACTCCCTGCGGTCGTGTTTTAATTTATCGGCACTTGTTTCGAATTTCCTCTTTTCCGCACTTGTATCGTAAATAACTATTTGTTCCATTCTATTTTGATTCTTTATTTTTAACATACCACAATTGCATTTATCTTGACAATTTTTAATTTATGGGCAGCTAGAAAGTAGTTGTATCGAAATTGAGGGATTTTCTTTTTGTCATGGACATAAAAAGGACATAACTTGCTAATAAGCAAAATCTATTTCTTTAATTCTAAAAGTTATATTACTGACAACTTAAACTTAGATAAATCACAAAAAAGAAGCAAAAACGTGATTATCGATAATTTTACACAACTTTAATTCTAAAAGTTATATTACTGACAACTTAAACTTAGATAAATCACAAAAAAGAAGCAAAAACGCGATTATCGATAATTTTACACAACTAATGACATATTTGACAATGACATATTTATGCTTAACAAAGAAAACTGAAATTGTGTTTTTTTTTTAATGCTTAGCGTAAAACGTAACGTAACACTGCACACTAACATTCAAAGACACACTGCAAAACGAACTCAAAGCGCCTGTCAATGTAAAGTAGCAAACTTTTTAAAGTGGAAATAATAATAAAAAACCGGACAAGTGCGAGTCGGACTCGCCTACCGAGGGTTCCGTACTTTTTAGTATTTGTTGTTATAGCGGCAACAGAAATACATAATCTGTGAAAATTTCAACTGTCTAACTATCACGGTTCATGAGATACAGCATGGTGAGAGACAGACAGACGGATAGACGGACAGTGGAGTCTGAGTAATAGGGTCCCATTTTTACCCTTTGGGTACGGAACCCTAGAAAAAGAAATAAAGAAGAAAAGTGCATTTCCAAAAAAATTGTGCACAGGGACCCTAAATTACTGTATTGCACAAATGTATACGTATCTGAAAATTAATCTATAGGGTGGGAAAATTAATCAATACGAAAAGAGAATTTATCACTGGCCCACCCTATAGCTAGGCAATCCCTTTTGAGACAATATTGGGTCGAAAGAAAAGCCCAGCCCATATGGTTGGTTTTGACGAGTCTAATTTTTGGGGGCGTAAAGTACAATCGGCATAAGTGATCAATTTTTTGCATGTCAAAAGTTGACGTCTAATAATTTAGTTACCAAAAAGCATATAGCATTTAGTTCGGTTGTCAAATTCAGGGCCACGACTATACCTCTTCTACTATCATTTATCATTATCAACTAGTGTCTCAGTGAGCTGTAGGTAGACGTCGCAAACCCCCATAGCTCCGCCATTTTGAAAATTTTCTATAAACTGTATCTTCAAAAAAAATCTATACTATCGAACCTATTCACAAAATCTCACGAGAATCGGTTAAGAAAGCATTTTTCGCTCGGTCATTAATTGTTTGGTTTAAAGTTTGAAACTTTACAGACAGGCACAGGACTGCACACAAGCACGGTTAACTTACGTGTGTCAATGTCGCAGTGTCGTCGCCCCACCTCATACCAGACGGCACTCTGGGGCTAGCCACCCAGAATTACCAGCTGATATTTAGTCGGGTGACGAAGAAACTGACGGTAATTTGATCTAAATGGTCTACAAAATTGCAGATTAGAATTTGGTGAGTTTCTATTGGGAGCTTTAATGTCAAAGATACATGATTTTGACTTATTTACAGTTTTAGTAGTAGTGGATGTGGCTATAACTGTTCCAAATTTTAGCAATCTGTGAAATGGTATCTGAGAAAAACGCATTTCACCGATTAGCAAGACCGAAGTACGGTGTACGGAGCACTGAAATAGTCTTAGATTGTCGGAAATCAATAGAATTTCCTTTTAGAAAAAAAAGTAGTAATATTTATTCGGTATATTCCTCATGAAAAATTAATACAAATCCAAAAGGATTGGAGGAAGGGATTGGAAAAGTCGAAAATTTGAGTTAAAATAAAGTCTCAAGAAAACAAATACTGTCTGGAAAAAACAAAAACTGTCCCTTCTTAGAGAAAAGTAAAAATAAAAAATGTTTTGAGAGTAAAATTCTCAATATCAACAACAAATCTAAAACATTTCATACATCTATCTACACTAAGATATCAAAATACGAGTACACTACAAAAACCTACTAACCTAACAATAAATAACAAAATTCAAACTCTTTACAATACCTGAACATGTACCATACCTTGTTCTTTCAAATCATTGATTTGGGCTGTTTTTGTTTCCAGTTGATCCCCAAGTCTTGTAGCGGCTTGGAGACCAGCTAGAGATTCTTGCAGTTTCACGTTGAGTTTTTCTATCTGTTTCTGTAATCCGCCATTTTCTTTTTTCAGATCCTCCATTTTGTTTCTTATTTTTTCGGTGGAGGAGTGGATGTCTCGTTCTTTGTCTGAAATATAATTGTTGTTTTTTTTTATTTTCGGTACAAGCTTTTACAGTCGACTGCACTTTTCTTTGGACTATACCTAGCTGTCTGTCTACTACTCATGACACGTTTTATGACTGCTGGTCTGATAATGATGACCGTTGCATTGTCACCAAAGTCACGTAACGCATGCTAAATTCCAGCTCAATCGGGAATTGGTTCAAATCGTTTTTATTTACAAGATTTAACCTAAACAAGTTTTTTTGTTTGAAACAATGTGAGGTACCTAAATAAAAGCTCTCAAAAACTACCCTTCGGTAGTTACGTGGGGTTGAGCTGGTCTGCACTTTCACGTGTTGCTTCTTAAGCAAATTAATCTGCAAAAGGTTCCTACCTGGTGGACTAAGATACTGAAAATCATTCAAGAGAACACTCACCTAATTGGAACTGTTCCAAGACAACTTGCAAGTTGGTGAGCGCAGCATCACTCCTTCCTCTCGCATCCTCAGCTTCTCCAAGTCTGGCTTGGACTTCCTCTCGTTGTTTCTCAAGCAGTTTGATTTGGTTACGCAGCGTTTCTACTTCTTGATTGGCTCGAATGCTGGAAATAAGTGATGGAAAGATTGAGATTCACGTTAAAAGTTCCACGGTATTTTAAACCATTATTCTGTACGCGAATTTTCGCGGGGTAACTTTGACATAGCAAAATGGTAGCAACAGTAAACAAGATGCCTGAGAGTAGTAGCGTAAGTCTTGCCATAATATTTTCAAAATTACCCCGCTTTCGAAGTTAGGTACCCAGTGCAAATCATCATCGTATTAAATTGCAGAAAAATAAATACCATGAGTTTGTATTTTAGGTCATGTCTCTGGAGAAACCATCGCAAGAAACACATTCCACAGCCAGTGTTCGCAAAAGGAAATTCCTCTAAAACGTTTACGTGACTTACCTATTACTAGTATAAACCGTACTGCTCTGCTTAGCTCTTTCCTCAACATGTTGCAACCTGGATTGACATTCCGTCAGTTTCTGTTCTGACGTCATCAGCTCCTGTGTATAGTTGTCTTCCATCTCGACGAGATGGTGACGTAGTCGCTCCAGTTCGCGAGTCGCGTTGTCATGTTGCTCTGACAGCTGGAAAGCGCAACGTACACTCATTAATCGACTTCATAATTTCGAAAAGTTCTTAATTCGTCAGGATTCTTTTGTTGAGCCGGTTCGGAAAAAATAGTTTTGTGTCTTAACAGTTGAGCCCTTTTGAAAAGACAACCCGTCTTTTCAAAAGGGCTTTTTTCTCTAAAACAATACAAAAATAAGCCCTTTTGGAAAAGCCCTCATTTCGTCCAATTACCACCAGGTGAAGTTCTTTTCAGAATTCGGGGGTAGGTAGTAACTTGTGCATTTTACGGCACGATACTAGTACAAATGACGCCTAAATTTTAATCATTGGGGAAGAAGGTACTTTCTTCATAGCTGGTGTAGTTGTAGCAGTACTTTACCGTAACTCGAAATGATCGTAAAATACTAAATGAAAAAATGTTTACTTATAGATTTTCCCCTGGACTGATACTCAAATAAACAATAAAAAAACTCACCTGTATCTTTTCTGCTGCCAATGTCTTTACATTCTCCAGCTGTATCTGAAGATTTTTCTCCAAACCGTCGCATTTTTCCGTTAACATCCTCAAACTTTCATTCGCATTCAATAAATCAGCCTTATTCTTTTCAAACACACTATTATTCTGATTAAGACTCTTTATTATTTCATCTTTTTCTCTAAGAGTCATTCTTAAATTCTCGCAGGTTGGACAGGTTTCGTTATTTTGTATTTGTTGATTCTTTTCTTCAATTAACTTTTTCATTTCAGTATTCTGTTCTAAAAGGATATGGTTCAGCCTTTGTATTTCATTGTGGTACTGCAAACTTTCATTGTGTTTTAAATTAACTAGATTTATTAGCTCCGCTTTTTCAGCTGTTGTGTTTTCTACTAAAGTTTTATATTCAATACAAGCTCTTTCCATTAGGTCATGTTTTGCTTTAATTTCATTTAGCTCCTCCTGCTTACCAGTGATATTATTTTGTAGATCTACAACTTCGTTTTGTATGGCTTCTTTTTCTTTAAGTAATATGGCGTAATCATCAGCATTTGTTGTATGGTCGACATTTTTCAGTTTGTCACTTATTTCAACTATACTTTGACGTAGTTCTTTGATTTCCTTGTCTTTATCATCTGCTAATGTCTTAAAACCAGAACGATTTCTTTCAACTTCTGCAATTGTATTGTTTAAAGCAGAAATTTCATTTGTTTTATTTTTAAGCTCAACATTAAGCTCAATAAGCTGTTGGTTCAGAGATTCTTTTTCCAGTAAAATCGCCTCTTTACTTTGATTTGATTGCTGGTTAGTTTTATTTAATGCTTGAGTAACATCTTCGAGAGATTTTTGTAGTTTAATGATTTCATTGTTTTTAGACATCAAATTATTTTCTAATTCTGATATTTTATCATTTAAATAAATTACTTTAGACTTATTTTCAGTGATAGTAGTATTTAGAGCGTCGATAAGACTATCTTTTTCACTGGCATTGCTTAATACTTTTACAAATTCTTGATTAAACTGTGTGATTTTACTGTCTGTAGATAACAGTTCTGCTTCCAGGTGAACTTTTTGTTGGGTCAAATGTATATTTTCTTCTTTAAGTTTACCTACCTCCATAGTTAATATTTCTTGCGTTGCTACCTTATCATTCAACTTTTCAATAGTTCCTTGAAGCACCTGTTCGTTATCGACTACTGCTTGTCTTGATTTCTTTAAATCGTCTATTTGAATAAGCAAGTGTTTCTCTTGCTGCCTAATGTGATCAATTGCCGTATTAAGTTGGCTAATACTTTCCTTTAATAGCATATTTTCATCCTTTGCGACATCCAAATGCGCTTGAATTTGTGCTTTTTCTAATTTTATTTCTTCAATTTCTTTCAATGCTGCGGTCATATTTTTGTGTTGTGCACTTCTTTCCAATAAATGACTACTCGCAGCTCTAGCTTGTGGTTCTAAACTATCTTCAACAACCTCTGGTAACCTTCCATCATGTTCGTCTTTAGAGTTGGGCGAACTCTGTGTATCATGTTTAAGATTTTGCTTAAGATTGTCAATTTCTTGGGTAAGTAATACCTTATCATTTTCTGCAATATGCACGTCTATTGATAATTGTTCGTTTTTAGCATTAGCAGCATTTAGCCGTTTTTTCAATTCATGAATTTCATGTGTGCAGTTTTTAACCATTTCTTCACTTGCAATGTTGACAGTTTTTTCTAACTCTTCCGCATCTTTTGTTTTAGCTGAAAACATATCGAGTTCACTAAGCATCAACGTATATTTCTCTTTTAAGTCAGCTAAGCTTGTTTGCAGCAAACCTTTTTCATGTTTAACTGCCGCTAGTTCTTTTTCTATTTGTTGTATTTTAGACTCGAAATTCTTATTTAATTTATTTGAATCTGCTAGTTCTGTCTCTAGTTTCGCTAAGTTATCTTCATGCGTTTCTATTATAGGTTCTAGTTTGGACGTATTCTTTAAGGCCGCAATTTCTGATATCAAAAAGTCATTATTCTTTTTCATTTCCTCCAATTCTCTCTCAGTATGATGTAAGTCATTGGTTAGGAAGTCATTCTCTGTTGTTAAATCATCTATCTGTGTCTGCATATGGTCGATGTTAAGTTTCTTCTCAGACAGCTTATGGTTTAGCTTATCAATGTCCTTCTTAAAAGAATTCAGTGTTTTAAAAACACTTTCTAATTTAAATACCACTATATTTTCGCCACTTGATGGCACTTCTCCGAGGTAATCTACAGGAATATCAAAGTTCACGTATTTATTATAAAACTGCATTATCTTTTCAGTTTTAATTACTTTGTTATCAGATTGTGCGTCACTTTCCTTTTGAGCTAATCTATGTTTCACTTCATGCAACTCTCTTTTCAATGTTTCGATGACACTCTTAGCGTTATCATCAATATTGACTTCATCAACATGCTGGTGGTTGGAGTTTCTACTGTCTTTTAAATCATTCAGTTCCTTTAACAACTCTTCGTACCTTTCTCTAGGGACAGTCTCAGATAGCTCAGAATGCTTAGTAACAATTTCAACTTCGTGTTCTAATTTAGTTACCTGCTCCTGTAATCTAAATATTTCTTCATGTAACTCTTGATTCTCTTCCTGAAATTTCTCAGCATTTTCTCTTAATAGAGCATGTATCCTTTCTAAATTTATATATTTATGATGCAATGTATCGTAATCTGCCTTAGCCGTCTTCAAAGTTTCCAAATATTTATCCTTCTCTGCTATTTTAGCTTGCAGAACTTTAATTTCATTTGCGTATTCATCGTTGTTATACTTTAGATCTTCATGCTCTTGCCTTAGAACTTCAAAATTCTTTTGCAACTCTTTCTTTAAGCTTAAAAGTCTCTCCATGGCTAATTGATGTTGTGAGTCCAAATCTTCTAGATTTGTCGTTAGGTTTTTGTTTTCTTCTCTTAGTTTCTCAAGTTCGTCGTCATTGTCTTGTCTCGGGTCTATATAGTAGCGTTCTTTTAAGGTGGATATTTCATCTTGTAGTTCCTTGATTTGTGTTTTGTACACGTTTTCGATGTCCGCCTCTGTTCGAGCGGGCTGCGGCGGAGGGTCCCAGTACCAACTGGATTCTTCTTCTTTTTCTTTGACTCCATTCTTTCTGTTGAGTCTCTGTAAAGATAGAAAAGTACGGTTATTATATATCATCAAGGTAGCCTTATTTACTGCTGCTGTTAGATACGTCAGAGCGACGAGATGGTTTCCAATATCGTAATATCTATTGCCAAATATATGTTTTTGACAGTGATTATACAATTGTTTAAAATTTGTGACGAATCGTATGTTATTTAGGAAACTTTTGATTCATTCAAGTTGGTTCAACTTTTATAGAAACTACTTTGGTTTTTATTACTTTACCCTTTATCCTAGTTGGTAGCAATCTAGTGATCCTGCCTACAAAGATAGTCCTGTTTTATAATCTCGGTAAGCGCATTCATAAAAATAAAAACGGGTTACTTAGGACGGAAATATCGCATTACATTGCTCCATAGTAAGCGAGTTGGAAAGCGTCAGTGTGGACACACTTTACTGCATACGGGCCCAGTATATGGGCAGCGATAGCGGCAGATAAGGCCGATAACGTATCTAAATCCTGCGGCTAGGCAAACAGCGGCTAACCAGGGATCAGTGATGGCCATTTTGAAATGCTTTAGGCGGTTCATACCCTGACACTTAGTGCCGTGCCGAACGTAGCGACAGGTTTAATGTTTTTGATAAAACCCGAATGGTACAGGCCAACTGCAGTCGCCATCCGATATATCGGAGCGGTCGAGGTGCTCAAAAATAACTGAACACGCACTCTAACACCTTGACAATAGAGGCGTGTTCAGATATTTGTGAGCACCTTGGCCGCTCCGATATATCTGATGGCTACTGTACAACACACTTTATATGTCGTTCTGCCTGCCGTGATGGATTGCTGTATCAGTGTTTTAATTGCTTTTGAGATCCGGGTTATTTAACCAGCGAATCAAAAGAATAACATTAAAAATACTTAATTCAAAATATCTTGGAAATGGCAAACAAACACAAATAAAAACTTTTTTATTAGGAATATATTCATAAGAGCTCACGCGAGATTTGTACTGAATTGTCAATATTCACAGATAAAACCTGTGACATGAATCGGTCTATACTAGATAGGTAAAAGCAAGGTAATAGATACAATTAAAAGCAAGATTTTAAACATATTATAGGTACTTTTTTACGAATTTCATCACCAAAAATAAGCTTCATGTGCCCAATTTTTGGGCCCTACGTTCGTAATCTCTATGTAGGTCTAGATTTTTTAAATGTTAAGTTAGGTTAGGTGAGACTCAGCTTTTGTTGACAATACATATCACATCTCTTGCGTTTCATGCCCGTGACATGCGTAAAGTACCTTCGGCCTTTTACGAGAATTTACCATATTGTTGATAATTTATTTATATATAAGGTACAAAAATATGTCAAAAAAATAAAATAAAAACAACTTAAAATTACAATTAATCTAAATACTATTTAAAAATAAACGTACACTAAACTAAATCTAAAAAAGGCCCCTGTGACGGCTGTGACAAGGTCCCGAAGATGCTGGCTGCGTTACCCCGCTGAACTGCCAGAATGATGCGTTGAGCGAGGTAACTACCAGCTCTCCGGTCCCCAGTTATGTCCCTGAGTCTCTTTGAAAGGTCTCCGATAGACTCAAAGCGCCAGAACCCCACGGACCCAGGGTCTCGCCGCCGAAAGGAATAAACCTGTATTCGGCACCGATACAAATTTCCCCACCTTTGTATTTTCGGCCGGCTCCGCAGCAGCCGCCGTTTACGAGAATTCCAAATTACAAAACTCGTGACAGCATGTGTGTCACCGAGTTTTCAATTGTTTAAGCCAACTTGGTATTTAGCACACTCATTACTATGCAAGGAAGTTGAACTCTCCTTAGCAAGTGGTGCGTGAAATTCCAGCGATAAGCCTGCTTCTGTATGTTCATATATATGTGTGACAAATATTCTAACATGTAAAGGTGATTTGTTCGTTAGTTTGAACCTAAGTATAAAGCATAGCACTCTAAGCTTAGGTACTTATTTCTCTATGGTTTAAGTTTTATAAATAATTATTCATACATTGAAAATTCATCCGTTTCTCTATTTCTAAAATGTTTTATTCCTAATATTTAACGGACACTTTTAACCTTCAAAGAGACTTCATAATTTTGTCTGTCTATCACCTTAAACCGCTAAAACGATTTAGATGAACAGTTTGTGCTAAATATCTTTGTTGACACTTTTTAACCTTCAATAAAACTTCAAAATCTTGTCTGTCTACTTACACCGCTGAACCGTTTTAGATGAGGTCGAGTCCCGGTTGCTAGTTGTTTAATAAAAGAGCATGAAAATTACGACACTATAACCTCTTTTCTAGAATAAACAAAACTCCAGCTTTCTGTTAAGAAAATTAGTCTTAGCTCTAAAGCCTAGGTTTAATGTCCAAGTCCCAAGATGAAATAGGAGCGCGTTCACTCACAATGGCACGTAAACTCACAGTAAAACGCAACAATGGCGGGAGTAATAGGCAAAACTAATACTTATGACAATATTCAGGCAATGGCCGGGCGTTTCAAACGCAATGCTTTCGTGGACTGATTTTTCAAGATATTAAAGATGTTTACGGCATTTTCAATCGTTTGTTGGAGATTCTGTGATGTAATATTGCCATTAAAATCTACTGCCATACTGCTTTGTCATTTTTGTACATGTGGTATTTTCTATAAAAAGGGACCTTATTGTCGATGGCGCTTACGCCCGTATTAACGATGCTCCGATATAAATACAATGCCGCGCGACGCTGTGCGGCGTAAACGCCATCGACAATAAGGTCCCTTTTCATAGAAAATGCCCCATATACTATAACTAGTGACTCTGTGAGCTGTAGACCTCGCGATAAAATTAGAAAATGTGAAAGTGAAAAATACTTGGTTCAATGAGTCTATCTTAAGTCCTTTATGTCAATTTCCGCATTTTCGAAAAATTTAAAGATGTTTACGGCATTTTCAATCGTTTGTTGGAGATTCTATGATGTAATATTGCCATTAAAATCTACTGCCATACTACTTTGTAATTTTTGTATATACTATAACTAGTGGCTCTGTGAGCTGTAGACCTCGCAATAAACTTAGAAAATGTGAAATTGAAAAATAACTGGTTCAATGAGTCTATTAGTGCTTCCATGGTGGTGCTTCCATTGGTGCTTGGTGGTGGTCCTTTATGCCAATTTCCGCATCTTAAACAATTTCCAACTGGATCGACAAAAAATCTGGTCACAAAATTTTACGAGAATCGGTTGCAAATTTGCGAGCTGTAGAGGAGAACATCCGGATCCGGACATACGAAAGCATTTTGCCCAAGTTAAAACGGAGACCAATCATTAAGATCTGAGTGTACAGCATAATAAGCCATCATTTTGTTTTTAATCAGCAAGTCACTCAGAACTCGGAGCAAGTGCATGGATTATTAAAAAAAATTGCCAGATCGCTTTTCGATTCGATTTCATCAAATCCTCATGACAACGGGACAAACTGCGAAGTCAAAACAAAACCGGACAAGTGCGAGTCGGACTCGCGCACGGAGGGTTCCGTACTTTTTAGTATTTGTTGTTATAGCGGCAACAGAAATACATCATCTGTGAAAATTTCAACTGTCTAGCTATCACGGATCATGAGATACAGCCTGGTGACAGACAGACAGATGGACAGCGGAGTCTTAGTAATAGGGTCCCGTTTTTACCCTTTTGGGTACGGAACCCTAATATTTGGACATTGTATTCCAGCGATAATCAAAGGGGTAGAAAGAGAAAAGAAAGTCTGTGAGAGAGCTATTAAAGTTCCTCTACAAATGCTATAATATAGGGTTAATTACATCTTTTTATCGAACACTTTCGGCCATCTTTCTCTTGAGAGGGACAGATAAATAACATACCTTTCTCTGTCTCTCTGAGCCGACAAAAAGGTAGATGTAATAAGTCCTTATATTAGATTAATTCTGACTATAACCCTGTTTTATGGTAAGGTATTAGATGCCCTGAACCCATTGGCATTGGCAATCGAATAGTAATGTAACACCAAACACAATACTTCATAAACAGTCTGGGAAACAAGAAAGTTAAAGGGCATTGCCTAGCGCTTTAGGTTATTGCCTCTATGCCCTTAGTAAAGCTGACGGAAGATTTATTTTAACATCGCACTGTTTAAAGTACATTTTCTATGAAAAAAAGGGTACTGAAGTAGTATTATTATAGGGGTCAAAATTCTTCTCGTTGTCTTGTTTCTTGTCCCCAAAAAATGTGACGGAGTGGAGATCTATGTATGGGGTGAAATTTAGTTTTTAATTTTTCTCAAGAGAATTATAATCTACAGCTTGAAAGACATGCAATAGCACCCAAATTATTTTATTTATTTGTTAAAAGGCAAAAAGAAAAGCGTGACAGTGGTCAGAAACAAAACAATGAAAAGAATTAGACAAAGACAATGAAAGCCTATAGATACATTAGATACGCGCTTCGCAGACGTATTAAATGTTAGCGATTGGTGACGCCTTTTTCTTTAATAACACACATAGCTGTTGTACTAGCTTAAGCTGCGTCACTCACACTCACAAATGATTACACTGTTAAGGGGCCCACTGACTATCAGTCCGCCGGACGATATCGGCCTGTCAGTTGTTCGGAACTGTCAAATTTTTATTCTAACTGACAGGCCGATATCGTCCGGCGGACTGATAGTCAGTGGGCCCCTTTATTTAGAAGTCGTTAAAAACCATCAACTTAATTTTCACTTCACCTCTTTAGTGCCACTTGCACCATCTCACTATCCCGGGGATAATCGGTTAAACCGTTAACCCAGTGTCAAACTGTAGTGGTAACCATGGTAACAACAGGTTTAACCGGTTAACCCCGGGTTAGTAACAGGTGCAAGTGGCCCTTAGGGGTTTAATTTCAGGAGGGCGCCGTGGCGCCGTGGTGGAATGTTATCGATCCCAGTGCGCCCTCACGAACGGCAAAGAGGGTGAAACGCCGGAGTGGGTTTAGTGGGTAGGGCCAATTCTCCCCCCCTCTCGCTAAGAGAGGGAAAAGGAGCGGCGAGTCCCACACACCGTGCGTAAGTGCATTCCCACTCCGACAAAAAAAAGGAGTTTAATTTCAGAAACCTTTTTTAGTAGAGCTCTCTCCAACATTTAAAGAATGTATTTGTACTTCAAATTTTAAGGTCAGACCTTAAATGTTTGTGCGTTATATGTCAGTATCTATACAACGCGTCTGTAAGTATTAAGACAAACATGTTTGTTTTTTGGATTTTCATTAGGTTTCATAGTTTATTTATTACAAACTTAAAATTGTACCAAAACTGCGTTGAATTTTAAAGTATTTCAACCAGATGCCCTCACTGTATGACCACACACACATAGATACAGTCAGACAAACTGTGAAAACATGATACGTTATCTATTATACGTGTTCCGTGTATGGAAGATTCAATATTAGTATTGTCACAGTTTTTATAAAAGCATTTGACCCTAGTTACGTGCCCTCCATGTAAGGTATACATGCATGCAGATGCAGTGATAGATACAATGCATATGTCTGTTTCTTTATATCCAGTGTTAGAAAGATACTAATGAAAATGCTACAAATGCGTACATTATGGGCATAACATTATTATTAACCGTTAAAAATATGGCGCATTTTCTATGAAAAGGGACCTTATTGTCGATGGCGCTTACGCCGCACAGCGTCGCGCGGCATTGTATTTATATCGGAGCATCGTTTATAATGGCATAAGCGCCATTGACAATAAGGTCCCTTTTTATAGAAAATACCACATATTTTGGTGTAACCATCGCAACGTAGTACAGAAATACGATGCTATTGTAAAACTCCCGTGAGACTAAAACATATTAAAATTATTTTAAAACTGGTCACTCACGTATTATAAAGTCGAATAGCTCGACATGTTTCGATCCAATTTACGAGGATCCTCTTCACGGTGCAACGACACGTCCTCACTGGTCGAGAGCGCGCCACCAGATAATCAAAATAACTTATGTACTTACTTAGTTACGACTAAAACCTTGACCGTTTTCTGTTCAATTCTCAAATCTCCATAATCGACCGTTAACTTACGTAAACGCTAAACACATTGTCAACAATGTGACAAGTTAGACCGTAAAACGATGCGCATGCGACTAGCCTGTATAGTTATAGGTATGGAAGGTAGATGTAAGGAAATTAATCTTCATATATCAAAAAGTGACCGTATAAAATACAGTAAATAGGCGGCGCCACCATACACTGAAGCACCTAGACCATACACCTAGTATTTTATATAGATGTGCACCCGTGCGACCGTAAGGGACAGAACATACGCAATGCGACAAAATTAAAAACACGTTTTAACATTCCTGACAACATACTAGAAACAACCTACGTAATTTGGTCGGGTTATTTGCTGCCCCTCCCCCATTTCATCTCTATATTATTATACCTCTATGGTTCATATCATAGTCTACTATATATTACAATACTCTTTGGTCTCAGAGCCTACCTAGCCCCACCGGAGAGATTAGGAACTATTATTTAAAGCTGAAAGCGGTTCCTTTTGAGACAATCCATCCATAGTTATAGGGTAAAGTCTAATGACGTTATTCATAAACGCGTTACTGGCCTGAATTGGCTATGAATCGTTTGTCTTTATCTGTCATTTTGACTTATGTATTTGTAAGAAAGGGATAAAACATAATTTAACTAAATGAGGCCCGTAAAGTTATATGAATAAGGCGGTAAGACGGTGTGGTGTGGGTGAGGTCATAATAAGGGTTTTGGTGTGTGATTTTCGTTTCGTTCGTGCTTTTTTTAGGGTTCCGTACCCAAAGGGTAAAAACGGGACCCTATTACTAAGACTCCGCTGTCCGTCTGTCCGTCTGTCTATCACCAGGCTGTATCTCATGAGCCGTGATAGCTAGGCAGTTGAAAGTTTCACAGATGATGTATTTCTGTTGCCGCTATAACAATAAATACTAAAAACAGAATAATATAAATATTTAAATGGGGCTCCCATACAACAAACGTGATTTTTTTGCTGTTTTTTTCCGTAATGGTACGGAACACTTCGTGCGCGGTTTTTTTTGATGATATAGGAGGCAAACGAGCAGACGGATCACCTGATGGTAAGCGATTACCGCCGCCCATGGACACCTGCACCACCAGAGGGGTTGTAAGTGCGTTGCCGGAATTTAAGATGGGAGTACGCTCTTTTCTTGAAGGTTTGAAGGTCGTACCGTACCGCTTAGTTGGGAGTTTTTGCGTTGAACGAAAGCTTGTAAGATTCTAATCTAATTAATGTTTCTAACATCATCAGAATGTGATCAGAATAACGACCCAATGGAGTAGACTCCGTCAAAGCTTACTTACCAATTTGAACAGAACAAAAGAAGGAATGTCAAATTTTCATAGAATCAATAATTTATGATGATGGCAATGCCATGCAAAGCTTGGTCGGACTACTCGTACTAAAATCTTGTAACAACCGTAAAACAAAGTACTTTAAGAAACCGGCCAAGTGCGAGTCGGACTCGCGCACGAAGGGTTCCGTACCATTACGGAAAAAAACAGCAAAAAGATCACGTTTGTTGTATGGGAGCCCCATTTAAATATTTATATTATTCTGTTTTTAGTATTAGTTGTTATAGCGGCAACAGAAATACATCATCTGTGAAAATTTCAACTGTCTAGCTATCACGGTGCATGAGATACAGCCTGGTGACAGACAGACAGACGGACGGACAGACGGACAGCGGAGTCTTAGTAATAGGGTCCCGTTTTTACCCTTTGGGTACGGAACCCTAAAAACAAAGTACTTATAATTGTCAAATACTATGACTGAATGGTACTAGGTAGGTAGATATACTCCTCTGGGTACAGTCAAGGGCATAAATATATATACATTTCCAAAGTTTCAAAAATATGTGTACGCTCTTACACTTTAGACAATAAAGTCGAGTTGACATATTTTTGAGCCAATTGTCTGGATCGATATTTTTGCCTTCGACTGTACGAGGCGTACGGAACTCAGTGACGTCGGTATATCATTATTTTTAAAACAGTACGTGTACACTTGTACAGCACATAGGAAAATGTCAGGTTTCAGGATTAGGAATCTGAATATATTCAAATTGAAACCGATTTAAAACCCAAATTCACTGAAATTTAAGATCGATAAACTTTCCATATTGTAAATAAAATGTTTCTTATAGTCCAAATAACAGGAAAAGTAAATAACTAGGCTAACTATTAAGGGTCGGTTGCACTAAACTGTTTGTCATCGTTAAAGAGTTCGCAAAAATTTTCTGTATGAAAAGTTTCATAGTAAACTGCCGCGGCGCGCCAGGTGACGTTGATCAGTCTGTCAAGTGCGGATGGTGCAACTGGCACTTAGTCTAGTGTTATCCCAAAATCTAATAGAAACCTGATAAATGGAATATTAGAATATTATCAATAACAATATACTCGTAACATTCGCACTAAATAACCTTTTCTATATTAATTACCTTATCTTCTTCAAAGTCTGCCGCTATCCAGATTATTTGTAGACCAAATATTATTGTCGATTTCATTATGAACTTTCTATATTTCCACTGCTATTTAGCATTTTCTTCATTTTTAAAGTCTACTTGTGGAAAACAGCACTTCAGGGACTAGTATAAAATAAAGTTAAAAATGTTTTTTACTTACAATAAATAAATAAAAATTAAGATCTTAATAGGCAGCGTCTCGAAAGTTAAAATAGTATAAGATAAGTAAATCTTAAGAAAATAATCAGTACTTGACTAGACATATTTTGATATATACAATATAATATGAACTATCTAGATTCTAGAGTACAGCACTGATAATTAACGGGTAAAATAATTTCTGAAAACAGTAAAATTATTTGTTTATAATTATTTAAGTTGACAATTGTACTGAAAATAACATCGAAATCAAAGAATTATTACATCAAAAGCAACTTGTATATGATAAATATAACGTGAAAGAATCTATTTAGAATATCTTTGCAAATTGTCTTGCAACAATTTTTTTTAAGAAAATGCAAGAAATATCAAGCTCTATGCAAGAAATATGAAATAAATGCAATGATGCAACTGGGATACGAAATATTATAGAACGGAATGATAGAAAATGTACAAAATAGATATGTCACTCGTCCAATGTTATCACAAATCACAATATTCACAATAATGACTTTCACAGCACACTACGCACTCAAATTATTACGCTCTGTATACCCCATTATGATACGAACACTGCACGCTCTTTGGCTCACAATGAAATCCATATTTATCATTAAATTGTCATTACACGAGTCACCGGTCCCTTTAAAACTATTACACTTAACATTTTGGGAAAAATCATTATTAATCCACAACCGAATGGTCCTGTTGAAAGAGTAGTAAGAGACAACAGTTAAGACCAAGCTAACTCCGCATTGATTTGGTAAACGCCAAAGTGTGGAAGTGTTACCATAATCATCATGTTCCTGTGAAAATATGACGATTAAGTGTCTTCCACACTTTGTCACAGTAGAGTTAGGTTAAACGGACTGTAGAAGTATAACACGTATAATTAATATTTTGACAGTAAGATCGACACCGTAGGTTGTCTTATAGCAACTGCATTCATTCGTGTATGCTGATATTGAGCTGTGAATATGTGAGAAATAGACCGAGAGCCAACGCTGATTTAGTCTTGGTTTCGAACACTTGTTAAGTGACATAATAAGACCAACGGAAAAATAAGACCGGGTGTTGTAAAACAAAAAAAAAACATTTAAGTACATCACCATAAAAAAAGCCAAATGTTGAAGTCGAGTTTTCTTAATTTAGCAATGTTTTTATCTTTATTCCTCTTAAACTCGTCTTTGTCCTGATAAACCTTAGGTACGCCTACGACTATTTCTCCATTCTATCTAAGGCTTTTTATCTCAAAATTTAAGGAAGCTAAAATAACAAACTTATAGTTTTATCGAGTTCGTTTGTCACAAACAAATTCTTTACTCGATGAAGTTAACTGTCGCCTGCGGTATTTTCGGACCGATATGACCTTCAAACCTTCAAGAAAAGAGCGTACTCCCATCTTAAAGGCCAGCAACGCACTTACAACCCTCTGGTGTTTCGGGTGTCCATGGGCCCGTAATAGCTTTGAGGCGCTTAATCTGCTCGTATATCATAAAAAAGTGCTGAAACCACAGGGCGGACACGCTATACATTAAAAATCACGCGCGTGTGTGAACGGCACGTACGTACACGCGTCATGCGTCATAGTGTGAGTAAGTTGCTTAAAAATAGTACTGAGAGCACGCCAGAAGTCCGCCAGATTTCTGTCGCGGGGCGAGGTAATTCGAGTCGGGGCGGGCCGGTGCGTGGCCGTTCTGTATGATAATACTATTATTTATTCTGTGGCTGAAACCCCCGCCAGCTCTCGGCCTACATCGACGGAACAATGGCCAGAGCACGCCAGAAGTCCGCCAGATTTCTGTCGCGGGGCGAGGTAATTCGAGTCGGGGCGGGCCGGTGCGTGGCCGTTCTGTATGATAATACTATTATTTATTCTGTGGCTGAAACCCCCGCCAGCTCTCGGCCTACATCGACGGAACAATGGCCGACCGGGCGCGCGTTTTCAAAACATAGGCACCTGCGCCTAGAAACTGAACACCCTGTTATGACTACCGTATTAAAACTATAGTGTGCTATGACAATATGGGGCCGCGTAACATTGGTTCATACTTGTGTGGACCAGCGGCGGGGCGTCAGAAAACTCGGATCCCACCAGCTTGCCTAACATATTTTACTATACTAAACCATAAAGTAACTTATACTAGAGCGGTACTGTCATAGTAAATTTTGTAACCCCAGTAAATTCACTGCCATCTCAATTCAGCCTCAATTTCTGTCCATATGTAGTAGTACTCTATGTTACATAATTAGACACTTAACCTATAGGTATAGACACTTAGCCTTAAGAGACTTGACTGACAGACTGACCAACGTAAATCCCTAGTAGCTAAGGTTATTAGCATTAGCACCTATCTTCACCTTTAGACATACTTTTTTTTTTTTTTTTTTTGTGACGAAGCCTGCGCTGTGGATCTGATGGTATGCCTTTTTGTTTTTTTGGTTAATAATTTTTTTTTTTTTCAATCTAGTTTTTAATTCACTAACTGGTCGCCTAAGATACAGGCTATGCCTAGTTTGGGGACCCCTGTTCATACTGTTATAAATGTACCGCTGTATGCGCGCAACCTGGACCTCATGTATACTCCATCTGCAAATTCCCATCTTTGTGTGCAAAATAAATATATTTTTCATTTTTTTTTTCTTTTTTTTTTCATCTGTCGACACACTTTAAAACTAAAAATGAAGATTTATAAAAATACGATAAAATGTAATTAAATATGTATAAATGATTTTTTTTATTTGCATTAATCATTTTTATGATTTTGACCCATGTTCTTTCACTGATATGTGTTAAAATTGTTAAATAACAAACGAAACCGTCAACGCCATCTATACGACAGTAGGCCAAAGCTAGTAGCGCCCTCTGAACGAGAATCAAATTTTCTTGATTTTCGAGGCACGTTTTTTCCTTAGACTGTATCCATCTATTACGGAGTTATATCTATCTTTGACTAAACAAACTAATTTCTAATTTGCGTGTTGCAGATAACTTACGTGTAAACGAACGTTCTGTTTTGACGCAACCTGGGGTGGATGAGCTTTTTGTAATGTGACGAAGCCTGCGCTGTGGATCTGATGGTATGCCTTTTTTTATTGGTTAATAAAATTTATGATTTTAGGTTTAAAAATATACATATAAAATAAAACTAATTTCTGAACAGGGACCTAAAAGAAAGAAGAAATATATGCAGATCTATCCCTAGGTGCCTAGGTGAAAGGACTAGACATTAAGTATGTGTGTATACGTGAGAAGAAGAAGGGAAGTTAAGTATACATGTGTATGTGTGTGATTGTGTATAGTATAGAATATTTTCCTAAGATCTGTTCCGCAGATGTGTCTCACGGACAAATCCGTCAATGTATGTATGTATGTCAGATCTTCAGTACTTACTTCCGAACGCTTTAGAAGCTTTATTTAGTGATTAAGTATTTATTTAGAGTGGTTATAAGCTCTGTTAAAAGTCAGCCGAACCAATGATTATAAATAATGTTATACAAAAAAAATGTAATTAGTCTGCTAATGTAAACTCGTGACAGACATACGATTTATATCCGGTAAATATACTTGAGAATAAATTCTCCATTTTTATACCAGTATAGGTATTAATTGAGGCTGAATTCCACAAATTTTAATGGTAAATAAATGTCCATTCCATCGAGTTCATAGTACAGTCAATATCAAATAAATAGGTACGACCAAAGTTGCCACTTATCAGTACACATCCTAATTTCTATGGTAACAAAGGGGTGTTATGATTAATCACTGTTGATTAGCGTTGAAAAAACCGGGAAAATTTCGGGAAAATTTCAAAACGGCTAGTTTTTTTCAAGTTTCTTTTGAAAAAAACAATGTATTTTTCAATATACATAATTAGGAATTTAAGAGGCCGGCCGGTGTCGATTTTAGTCGCAAAAATGTAAAATTGATAGATTTAGTCGGTGAAATTGTACACCTTTTGTTACCTAATTGAAATAGCAAGTACTGGTTTCTATTAGCGCATCTTCTTATCTTACCTTTTATCAGATCAATTTGTTGAAAACAGACTCACTAAATTAGTAACGTTTGCTTTTCTGATGGACGTTTAGGTAAACGCGCGTAAAGCACTGATTTTGTCGCTCTTATTTGTAAATTTCGTAAAGTTTGGACGGCTAAACATGGTAATTTTGTATTACACATATACTGTACTTGACGTTTATCAGACTACATTTTTATTATTATGACTTTGAAGTAGTGTAAATGAAAGTTAGACGAAATCAATTTTCTCCAGAAATTACTTCAAAACAAGTGACAATTTCTCTGAAAATCGACTTAATTTCAACGTAATTTTGATACTTAAACAATCTACAACATTTGTTGAAACTATTCTTATACATCAATTTGTATAATATACCACCATACATTTTTGATGAATTTTTAAAAACTGTCCCTTCTTTTCATATATTACCGGTGACGCACGCTTGCGACCTCATTATTAAAAGGCAAGATGAGAAGACGTGCTAATAGAAACCAATACTTGTTATTTAGATATTACGTCAAAACGTGTATAATTTCAACGACTAAATCTATCAATTTAAAATTTTTGCTCCAAAATCGACTACGGCCTCTTAAACAGGTAGGTTAAGATTGCATGTCTAATGTGTTTGTTTATGGCATTGACACTCATCAGTGGCATTGTGTGTGACGTATTTAATTTTTCTGAATAGAACTGGAAAAATAACCGAAAAAAAACGAAATTTTGTAAAATTCCCGAAAAAAACATTTGATTTTTTCCGGAGTTTTCATTCCTACTGTTGATCAATTTAAACTCAATGTACCGCTGAAATACCTAAGTAAGGTTTCCTAGTGTTTAATTTACGTTATATCTAGTAGAAACCCCTATTACGAACGTACTCATCGCCCTTACAATCGAGAATCAATTTCACATGACATCGTCCTTCGCGCAGGCGCAGTCCGGAACGCGTCGCGTGCGCCGCTCAATGCTAACAACACTCCAAGCTAAAACCGACCTTAGAACAAAGGGAAAGAACTCAAATTTGAACAACCTAACTATAGTCAAATCTAACA
This sequence comes from Cydia strobilella, assembly GCF_947568885.1. NCBI lineage: Eukaryota > Metazoa > Arthropoda > Insecta > Lepidoptera > Tortricidae > Cydia > Cydia strobilella. Next base: position 10,036,438 of record NC_086063.1, on the reverse strand, counting down.
CGCTGCACGTGAATACGTAGTGTGCTCTCTGTCACACCTACCCGCCGTAGGTAGGTGTGACAGAGAGCATACTACGTATTCGCGTGCAGCGTGTGTTGTATTTACTATAGTCATAAATGCTGTTCTAAATTTAAGTTGTAATATAAAGGTTTAAGGTTGATTTTGGAATGACGATGTATGTCATTGTTGAATGTGCGTTTTCTCATTGAAAAACGTTGGAAACTAAGACGTAAGATTAAACGACAAATGACATATTTGAAGGAGTCTTACGCTTTGACGTATATGCAGTATTTGTTGGACGTATTTGAACTTTACGTTGGTGACAATAAGGTTTATTTTAGAAACTTAGATTTGAGTAGATATGATGTTTTGTATGAATGGCAAAAGACACATGCACATGCAGGCCAATGTCAGTGTGATTGACAGCTTATGTCATGTTCTCATGTTGATTGTTGAAGAAATACTCATTTAATATTTATGAGGAATTCTAAGCAAAATTAATGCAAAAATTCAAGCACGTTAATGTGACATTCAGCACCGGACATGTAAAATGACAATTTACGTCATTTAAATTTGGAATTTGATTAATTAAAATAAAATCGAAATTCCTTCAACTCAAAAACGACGTATCACCTTAAACTTAAATAGTATGAAGAAAAACAAAACAAGTGGTCTTGTAAAAGCTAAAATAATGTCTATTTCTGCGAGGTTTAAATTTACCTTTTCAATGAAACAAGATTCAAAATAGCTCAGCGTTATTAAATATCAACAATCGAGAAATCTTCGACTTTAAAAAACTCTTAAACACAAAAAATTTTGAGCATAATGACAATTTCCTGAAGAAAGGCCAGGTCAAGGGTCAGGAGCGTGTATGAGGAATGTTATGAAAGTGAAGGAAGCGACAGAGGTATGTCAGGATCGTAGCAAGTGAAAATCCGTGGTCTCTGTCTACCCCTCCGGGAAATAGGCGTGATTATATGTATGTATTCAATGACAATTAATCACAATATGCTCCACCACTGCACCCTTCGCCCCATGATAGCAATATAACAAAACCTAATTTAAAATCAATCATACCCGTAATTATAACTTCAATATCTCAAAATTCCAACCAACTTGACCAACAATTCTTCGGTTCACAAGTCCTCACCCGTTTCACGTGCGTTTCATCCTAATTCCGTGCAGAATTCATATTTATGAGTTGTTAAGTGTACAATGGGTAAATGGGCAAGTCGGTCACGGTGTCCTAATGGTGGTGGCGTGCTGAGGTCGCAGCTGATGTTACTAGGTACATAGTTACCATTGTTAGATGTCTGAATGACTGTCTTTTCATGTAAAAACTACTGTCACTATATAACGTCGACACTGAACCGACCTTCAAACCATTAAGAAAACAGCTTACTCCAATCTTAAAGGCCTCTGGGAATTGGACAATATAAATGAAGAAAGAAATAAATAAAATTAATCTGCAAAGGAATCTCTTAAAGAACTTAGTATACATCGCTCCATCTAGCACATAGTAAGTAAAAAATATTCGACCGGTGATATACACAGAAACGCAGATATAAGACCCTTACCGCGATTTAAATTAAGAACCGTCGATTAAGAACCAATAGAATATAGTCCTGGCATAGAACAACATGAAAATCCATGAAAGAGGCATATGTTCAGCAGCGGACGCAAATATGCTGAGAAGAAGAATATAGTCCACTGTGGTCACATACTCCGACACGAAGGGCTAAACAAAATTATACTAGAGGGTAGAATTGAGAAAGGAAGAGGAAGGGGAAGACCTAGAATATCATACATGACACGGATAAAAGAATGGTACTGTAGCCATTCATACCAGGAAGTGAAAACGAAAGCCCAGAATAGCCTGGAATGGAAAATGCTGCAGCGACAGAGGGCCGGGCCCTCTTAATATTGATAGATAGAGCTGCGCATTAAGTGATTCTATTGGTTCCTAACAAACACATCCCTCGCTATGAATCTTCGCACATCTCTGGTGAAAAGGCAAACTAAAGGGGTTATAATGTCAACATCTATTCGTCTAGCACAGCAAGTAATAAAGTTAGGTAGCGATAAAATTGCAAAACTCGACCCGTGAGGTTAGTCCGACGTCAATATTAGTACTATAGTACCTACGAGACGAGAGAAGGGCGTCCACTGCAACCTTGCTGTGACACTATTAAAGTACCTAATACAATGACATGCATACAGCATAATCGAGATAATGTGGTGAATTTTCTTTAAGGCCAGTCCAGACGGGATGTTCATACCGACCGATTTGATCAGAAAATAAATAATTGCCGTCAATCTCCAATTTAATCAACAATTTTAGATTTATTTAGATATCATACAAAATTTTAAAGACAGTAGACCTTATCAACCTTAAATACGATGGGCTTCTGTCAAATTACATAAAGAATCAGTCAAAATACATAAAGAATAATGGATATGCACGTTAGTAAATTATTATGGAACAATCTTATACAATTCAGTTACAGTTACAGATTCAGTTTACCTTCTGACTAAGAACTAAGCCGAAACTGGAGTTCTTTTCATCTAGTTAGAGTTAGAGACCAGTCTTTTGTAGAGACTTTAACCCTCTTCAGAGAACTCTTATTTTGTTTTCATGTAAAATTAATCTTTTTAACCTCAAATATCTTTACAAAAATGTTACAAATATTGCGGATTTCACATTTTTGGATTAATTTCATGTTGTTAACAAATATTATAAAATATTTTTCATGCACGTAGCCCAATGCCATTTAACACAGGACGACGTTATGCCAACATAATACAATGGTGTAAGATTTACGTGCGTATTAAATATTGTAGTGTTAGCGTAAAACAAGGTGTTGTAAGAGACCACAAGTATATATTGTTCGGAAACCTTTTATGGTTCATTCTTCGTACAAGGCTAGTGTAATCGCTGTGATGTTCAAAAATATCTGAACACGATTGGCAATATTATCCAAGGGCCTGACACTTTTTGATAGAGAAAGATAGTCTTATTGCGATTCCTATAAGAGGAAAGAGAAAATAGTGCCATGATTTGTCCTTGTCACCGACCGGGTGGCATTTTTTGTCGAAGGGACGCATATTGGAGACTGTACCCTTATTTACTGCTCTATTTTACCCTAATTATGTAGTATGATACATACTGCATCAGAATAGAATGTGCGAAATATAGAATAACTATTCGTCTGCGTAGACTTAGTAACCGCAGCTAGAGTAAGAATAGCGCCTGGATAAAGTGTAATAGCAATCATGCAATTTGAGCATATGCTTAATTGCTTATGTACACAAATTATCAGGCACTCCATTCATTATTTCAATTCCACCCCGCTTTCGACCCTCTTAAGGGATGATTTTCGGGATAAAAACTATCCTATGTCCTTCTCCGGGACTCAAACTATCTCTATGCCAAATTTCAATTAAATCGATTCAGCAGTTTAAACGTGAAGAGGTAACACAGAGACTTTCGCATTTATAATATTAATATGGATTAGTATGGATTCGCTAATCTACTCATACAATAAACAACTTGCTCTTTGCTATGCTCGTTCTAAAATCCATACTAAATTAAAATTTATACTAGAGACTACATTATTTCTTAAAACATTACCTCCTTGACACACAGATGTCGCTATAAAAACGGAACTAAACTGCGAGTCTTAAAGTTGAGATTAGCTTTACATATTTATAGTTTCATTATGTTGGCATAACATCGTCCAAGCTGCTAACAGACAATTCTAAACCTTAATACAATGGTATAAGGTTCATCGATGATTAGTTGAAAGTGAGTACATCAGCAATAAAATATTACCAGTAGTGAATGATGTTTTGCTCAGGTTAAAAGGAGGTTTTGAAAGGTTTTCAATATACTTATACGATACCATTTGTTTTGTAATAAGCAATAGGGGATATTACTGCAATGTTCTGCCACCAGAGTGCAGCACAAGCCTTTTTAGTAAACCATAGAGTAACTTATACATACCTTTAACAGGTTTTTGACAAATTTTCAGAGATAATAAAATACGACATTGATGCATCAAGGCGGTTTGTTTACAGAGGACCTACCGGGAAACGCGAATCGAAATTTCGCTATCTACCTCTTTATCGCTCGAATATGCAAGAGTGACAGAGATGCTAGATAACGAAATTTCGATTTTCTTGTTTCCCGATAGACCCTTATCAGATTGTGGTAGCGGCGCCCCCTGCGCAGAGTTTCGCGTAATATTCCCTATTTGTCCCTTCTGTCCTAATGAGAACTACAATGATATTCATATTTTGTTGATTAAGTACCACGTTTGAAGTAAGATCACGTTTTTAAAAGCATTTATTAAAATTACATTGTGAGTTAGGTAAGCATACGGCCCGCCTGATGTTAAGCAGTCTCCATAGCCTATGTACGCCTGCAACTCCAGAGGAGTTACATGCGCGTTGCCGACCCTAACACTCCTCTCCCTCGAGCTCATTATTTAGTAGGTACAATATAATAAGAAAAAATGTCTTTATTGCATTCCACATACTAAAAAGAGAACAAAAATCGCTTAAAATAAAGGCAGATATAAATCGTAATGCGCATATCAGTTCAAACACAGGTCAAATTATGGAAGCTAAATTAGTACCACTTCCTGGCGTTCCATTGGGCTCAAATTTGGTACCTTGAGAGAGACCGGCGACAATGAAATATATAGTGACATCGAACGGATCCGATGATGGACACATAACCATTAGAACTCTGTGATAAACACAACCTCAGAGCATGTTCGTAAGAATTGTCTCGATGAGTAGAAGATGCAACAATGAAAAGTACAGTCCGCAATAAAATTCTATCAAATATGAATAAAACACTTTATAAATTAGTTACTTTTTATTATCCTGGCCATTTCCGTTAAATAGAATGACAGTATTCTATGCAACAGCCATACAGTACCGCCTTTCAAAGCACAGATGAGTTACTTAGGTCTATGGTTCAAGGTAACTGCATATGACAGAAAGTGACCTCAGCTTCTAGGGTTACCAACCGCTGACAGTTAACCGGGCGCTCACAAAATTATTGGCATAGACTTATAGACCATATCGGGTCGCCAAGTTGGAGCCTTAGCTTAATGAGCTCACTGGGGTTAATATCAAAGCATTTCTATCCCCGTTATTTCTTTGGACACAATTTGGAAGAAGTGTTTCAACATTTCTATGATATTTTAGCCGTCTTGTAGATATCCCTTACTGCGGCCAAACAACTAGAAACACCATCAAAATGTAGAGACCCTTCGCCAAAAATATGTCCAAAGTTGGTGTTCAAAACGCCCTTGATGAACACCCTCTAATGATAAAAAAAACGTAATTCACCATAGATAATAACGGCACGGTTGCCCGACGAGGCGGAGAGGTCGCGCCATTGTCTATGCTCGTTCGGAATTTGAATATTAATTTTAAACGTGGAATTATTGTAATTGAAAAACGTTGGTGTATTGTAACATGTGTATTTTCAGTTGAGGTTATAGAACATATACGATAGGTATAGGTACCATAGTCATAATTGAAACAATAAAGCGTATACTCAGTATCAGTACCTAAGGCTGGTTCACAAATACACTCAAGACTTCATCGTCATTAAATGGATCATTTTATATGGAATTTCTACAGCCAGAAATGAAGTTAAAAAGAGCGTGTGGCTAAAAAATAAGTGCATTCCCGTTGCCAGGGACGTTTTGGGATTATACTGAGCAACTTTTACTATTGGACCAACCACGAAATCGTAAAAAAAAAAATTTACCCTCCCATAGAAAATGGACCAGCCAAAATGTACGAAACAGCCAATTTTTTTTCGCGATTTCGGGGTTGGTCCCATAGTAAAAGTTGCTCAGTATAATCCCAAAACCTCCCTGGCAACGGGAATGCACTTATTTTTTAGCCACCTCGTAAACTTTTAAACACCCCGCCCGCTTAGAAACAACTTCTGCTGACTGTACCGCATACAACATCGATCATTCAACCCCCACTGTAAACAAACCGAGCAAACAGAGCAACAGAGACAGCTGTATGCGCACGCGCATCCGTCTCAAGTGCGAGCGGGACGGAAGAGGTTGCTTGAACGATAAAGGTAAGCTTTCGACAACGCTCAGGTATTGGGTATGTGTGTGACAGTGGCGCCCGTGCGGCGGCTATGAGATAGATTTTACAGTTGACATATGTCAAATAGAAAATAAGGGCCCGAAAAGCTCTGTCACCTAATCTGTGCCTTTTTTCACTTGTAGGCGCTTACATGTAATATAAAAGTGTAATTTATATTAAGCATAAAGGTTTTTTATATGTGACGTTCCCAAGAAAAGGGTACTTTTATCTTGTCACTAACCCTTGACTAAGCTTTAAGGATACGAGACGTATATAAAAGGGCTATAAATAAGGTATTTAAAAGTAACATTTCTAGGGTTCCGTACCCAAAGGGTAAAACTAAAAACGGGACCCTATTACTAAGACTCCTGTCCGTCTGTCTGTCTGTTTGTCTGTCCTTCTGTCACCAGGCCAACAACATATACTAAAAACAGAATAAAATAAATATTTAAGTGGGGCTCCGCATACAACAGTTTTTTGCAGTATTTTGCGTAATGGTACGGAACCCTTCGGGCGCGAGTCCGACTTGCACTTAGCCGGTTTTTATTATTTAATAGCTATTCTTTATTTTTAACATCGTTATCTAGATCTCGTTCTAATGGTCCATTCCATCGAGCGTTGGACTCGCTAGCGTACGTGCGCAGCACTAGCAGCACTAGCAGTAGAGCCTTACAATAAGTTACGAGTCCGTCTAAGCTAACTTTGCACCAACTTAAACAGAACAAAGTGAGGGAGTGGCATTACAAACGTCATAGTTTCATAGAAATTTTACATTCATCACATCACTTACTTTGTCATTGCAAATGGCATGCAGAGTTAGCTTGGTCCGACTTTAGCTTTTGCTCTAACACTACACATATGTGGCTTTCCATCACAGAAGGGTCCTTATGCATGCTTCAAGTGCAATAAGGTCCTTTTGCAATATAACATTTAAAACTTTCGCGTTTTGAACACATATTAATCACATTTAAAATCGGGTCTATCGCGAATTTGTTTTGTTTTGTTATTTATTGTGTTGTGTTTTGTTGTGTTTGTTATTTGTGTTGTGTTTGTGTGTGTTTGTGTTGTGTGTATAAAGCTAAAGCCAAGGGATCTATCTTCGGATGTGTGCGCGGATGTTGTGAGTGTTGCGTGTCGGACTATTGACAATAATTAACATGTGTAGTAGTTGGTTTGAAAATGTGATGTCTACCCCAAACTTTAAATGCACTTTTCGTCGGGTAGTGACACAAATCTCTGTTTTGGCATTTTGCTGGGACATCAGTTAGCCGACCCACGACCAGTGAAACCTGTGTCGAAACGTAGGTAAATAAACATAAATTCGCGATAGACCCAATTTTAACGGTCCTTTTGATCTGAAATTCTAACAGAAATTCTGAAAGAAAGGACATGAAGCACACCTTATTTGCACATGAAGCATAAGGACCCTTCTCTAATGGAAAGCCACATATGACGTTTTGCCAGTATGTGTATATGTATGGACTTATGGAGTTATTACTTCCATGTGCATATTGTGCATTGAACTGCATTGTTTTTAATTGACTGCCGTTTTATGGCCGTGTATGGAATGGGTTCAATTTCAATAGGAAGTCACACAGGTCGTACGGGTCAAGAATCAAGAATGTTTCCGGGGTTTTATACAGAATCGTAAAATACGTAATGCGTCGAGCTCACAGAGTCACAGCTCGTGTGACGCACTCATATTAAGCCTTAGAACAACTCGCTCGGACTTATGATGACTTATATACTGATGAGGCTAAACTGAGACTGAGATGGCTAAAAAATAACTGCATTCCCGTTGCCAGGGAGGTTTTAGGATTATACTGAGCAAGTTTTACTATGGGACTAACCAGGAAATCGAGAAAAAAAATGTACCCTCCCATAGAAAATGGACCAGCCAAAATGCATGAACCAGCCAAATCTTTTCCCCTCACTAGCTCGGAAAGCTGTCTTTTATCCTTTAAAACAAGCGGGGAAAAACGCATTTTATCCACTAGTGGGGAAAGTAATTTGACCTTGTATAGAGCGTGTTTAAGTAGCTTTTGACAGATAACAAAACGTAAAACGCTCATAATAATGGTTCGTTCGATATTAATTATCATTAAACAAATGGTTTGAGAATTTAATAAAAAATACCAAATTTAGCTTTATTTAATGATTTTAAGTCATAAACCTTAAATTCCATAAGAAACATTTGTTTTTTTAAAAGATGTTAAATGTAATTCTGAACGTACAAGTTGAGTCGATGCAATTTCAAAACGCATTGTCATAAATGTCAACATTGTCAACAAAAATGTTCTCACCGACTACGACACGTAAAAATACATAAATTCCAGAATTTTCTGTTATAATATCGTATTATCGTAAAAAAATTAGTGATTATCCAGTGATGAAGATGATCTAACGCCTGTGGATGTTGCACTTTCCTCGCTATAGTGAGGGGAAAAGTTTTGTGTTACACACGGGTGCAAATGTATTTTACTTCTCGTGTGTTATAACACTCGCTACGCTCAGGATTCTATTTTAGAACCACTCGCTTCGCTCGTGGTTCAACTACAGAATACTTTCGCTTGCTCGTGTTTCAATTCCACACTCGCAGGTAAAATACAACTTTGCACCCTTGTATAACAAATAACTATTTTCGCAAGTTCGGTGTTGGTCCCATAGTAAAAGTTGCTCAGTATAATCCCAAAAACTCCCTGGCAACGGGAATGCACTTATTATTTAGCCACCGTGTATACTTACGGTGATGATGATTGATAAAAACTATTATGCCTTTACTCTGGCCTCTAACTATCTCCATACCACATTTAATCTATATCGGTTCAGTGGTTTAAGCGTGAAAAGGAAACAGACCGACAGTTACTTTAGCACTTATAAGGACAATTATATAAGGGTCTCCCCAGATATATCGACGCGAATTCTCCAAAAGCCGATAGGAAAACGCTTATACATAGACATATGTGGGGGTTCCCCCAAACCTAATATGGATATAAAAAAATATACGATATTATTATGAAAAATGCCAATTAAAAGATATATATAAAATTAGTGTTATACACAAATCTGCGATAAACTGAATGTAATGTCTAATGTAATATTTAAAACTTACCTGAAACATTAAATACAAACAACACACAATGCACAAAAACAAATCATCAACCGAAGAGTAACAGGGTCGTTCGAAAACCGACAAAAAACCAAAAAAACCGGCCCACCCGCGACTCCTGACTTTTGAACGCACCGACTGCTGTTCCGAACGCCTAACGAACGTAGGCGAGCCGAGCGGACTGCCTTTCCACTGTGCTGATGCCGGCTCGATAGTCTCGACACCCCGAGACGGGCCGAGAACGAGTGTGTACATACTGCTGCCTTCTCGTCTCGTCTCGCGCTTCTCCGATTTGATTAGAGCGGTGCCGAGACTCTCGGCGAGAGGCCATCATCATGAGATGAGCAGAGATGAGAGGAGACGTGCAGAACCCAGCCAATAGCATTCTTCTTCTTCGTTACACTCTTTACAGACTGGTCGTGGCCATTATGTAATCTTTTGAGCGACTCGCTTAACAATACTTCGCCATTCCTCCCGTAGCATCCTCCTTTCCGTGAGCATTCGCTTTCTGTGGCCGACACACTGGCTTTGTTTGGTCGGTCCATCTCATTGGCGATCTTCCTCTAGCCCTGCTTCCAATAGCATTAGTTGTACCAATAGGTCCATCTGCTTCTGTCTTTGGCGGTGTGGAGAGCCATGTGAACTGTGGAGTCAAGAGCGGTGCGGATCTGGTCAGACCAACGTATTGGACTGCGTCCCCTTCCAGGCCTTTTCCCTTCCACTTTCCAAAGATCGTAAGAGAGAAAGTGATACAAAAGGGAGGTCACGACCCTCAATACTGAGGAATACGACGCAAGGAGGAGGACCAATAGGTATGAGACGGTGAGTGAGACGACCTCGCGACTTCATATTTATAAAGATAGTTTATTGTTCAAGTAGGCATATTACAATGCGTCTTATGAACGTCAAATAAAGCTACGGCTCAAACCCTCTGCCTCTAGAAGATTTAAATCCCCCTTCAATTCTATATTCGCAGTCAACGGGTCAGGGTCTCTGCCAAGATAGTTTGTTTGATAGAAATCCATTCAGCAGTTTGAAGAGTATCAGCTCCTCTCCAAAATGATGTAAGGCATTTATGGCATATAGCTTAGGGGTTTTTTTTAATTTTTAGGGTTCCGTACCCAAAGGGTAAAAACGGGACCCTATTACTAAGACTTCACTGTCCGTCTATCTGTCTGTCACCAGGCTGTATCTCATGTACCGTGATAGCTAGACAGTTGAAATTTTCACAGATGATGTATTTCTGTTTCCGCTATAACAACAAATACTAAAACAAAATAATATAAATATTTAAATGGGGCTCCCATACAACAAACGTGATTTTTTTGCTGTTTTTTTCCGTAATGGTACGGAACCCTTCGTGCGCGAGTCCGACTCGCACTTGGCCGGTTTTTATTATTTAATAGCTATTCTTTATTTTTAACATCGTTATCTAGATCTCGTTCTAATAGTCCATTCCATCGAGCGTTGGACTCGCTAGCGTACGTGCGCACGCGCAATGCCGACGCAGAAATATTCGAAAAACAAACATCGGACTTTCGCGAACGATGCCTGTGGCGCGATTTTTGAAATTAAAAAGTTAGTCGACAAATGTGCCGTTTTCAACCAAAAGGGTACTTATTGTCGGTTGTCAATAAGGCGCAATTTCCATAAAACTTCAATTTAAAATCAACCTTATCGACAACCGACAATGTGGTGCCTTTTAGTTGAAAACAGTCTGTCTGTCACCAGGCTGTATCTCATGAACCGTGATAGTTAGACAGTTGAAATGTTCACAGATGATGTATTTCTGTTGCCGCTAAAACAACAAGTACTAAAAAATAGAATAAAATAAATATTTAAGGGGGCTCCCATACAACAAACGTGATTTTTTTGCCGTTTTTATAGATAATGGTACAGAACCCTTCGTGCGCGAGTCCGACTCGTTCTTGGCCAGTTTTTCTAATAGTAATTTAAATATAAATCTTTGCAAGCAATACAATAATTTGATATTACTGTTCTAGGTAATGGAGCTAGAAGGTAGCTGGAAGTCTCCGATGGCCACTAATAAACTCATTACTGACTAACCCTTATTAAAATAAACTATTATTAATTAATTAAATAATTTTTTTATAACTTTACATAGACTAGGCAATTCATGTAAACGTATGTATTAAGGGCATCTGGCCTTTGACCTAAGCCATGCAGTTTTAAGGTAGGTATAAAAGTCTCCGGTAATCTTGACATTTTCTCATTTTCCGAGCATTGGAAAGGGAAATCCTTGACAGTTGCGTTTGCTCATTTCAATGGCGGCTGTCGTCTGTTGCCTGTGATTACGGTATCGATAAATTTATCTTCAATATTATATTATAGTTCATTCTTACACAGATTGACTAAGTCCCACAGTAAGCTCAAGAAGACTTGTGTTGTGGGTACTCAGACAACGATATATATAATATACAAATACATAGAAAACACCCATGACTCAGGATTCTCATCACACAAATAAATGCCCTTACCGGGATTTGAACGCAGGACCATCGGCGGACCAGGCCAGACCGGTCGTCAAATATTGCTTCCTTTCGAACTCTAGATTTGACACTATCCAAGATGGCGGCTCTACCTGTAGGTACAAAGTTGCAGAACCTCGCTAAACGTCACAAAAATGACAGCCAAGTGCGAAACCGACCTACCGCAAGGTGCTGTCACGGTCATAAATACTAAATACATTTACATTTTATACCAATGGCACAGGGTGTATAGCGTATACATTAAAAAAAAACCGGTCAAGTGCGAGTCGGACTCGCCCACCGAGGGTTCCGTACTTTTTAGTATTTGTTGTTATAGCGGCAACAGAAATACATCATCTGTGAAAATTTCAACTGTCTAGCTATCACGGTTGATGAGATACAGCCTGGTGACAAACAGACGGACACACAGACAGACGGACAGAGGAGTCTTAGTAATAGGGTCCCGTTTTTACCCTTTGGGTACGGAACCCTAAAAAACATTACTGAGCGGTCGGCAAAAGGTTGTCAATCTTGTGTCGCGGGGCGAGGTAATTCGAGTCGGGGCGAGGCGGTGCGTGGCCGCTGTATGATAATACTATTACTTATTCTGTGACTAAGGGTTTAAAACATTGCACCGTACGATAACCTAACGATTGGTTACTTGGAATCTAAAGACTCCTATTACTATGAGGAAAACCTCATCAGAGATAACTCTTAGTGTGGAAAAACTAGATAATTATAAGAAACAATAAAACTACTGCCACGTTTAAAACGGCAATTGATACTATTTATAGTTATTTACTTAGTACCATAACAAATGCTACACCTGAACTTTATTGTATATAAAGTTTCATAGTAAACCGCCGCGGCGCGCCGGGTGACGTTAATCAGTCTGTGGTGCAACTGGCACTGGCACTAATAGTTTCTATTCGTTTGGCGTATTTTGGCGTACGGATATGATGGTTGCACTAACAGAGTTGTACCTAAGTGTTGTAAGCAACATTGAAAATGTCAAAACAAGCGACCCTTACTATTCTAGGCACATTGATTTGCCTAGAATAGTAAGGGTTGCCTAGAATTGATTTATGATTCTAATGTCGGAATAAATGAATAAATAAATAAACAATTGACAGTAGTCTTAGAACAAACTAGAACACGGGGAAAACAAAAGCACGTACTAGAACGCAAAAACGGGAGCACAAATATTACACTTGCAATTGAAGAGAGATTGCCCATTCGTAAACCGTATAGCAAAGGTATTAAGGTTTAATGTTGGTTAGTTAGTGGTGTGGTATGTAAAGTCCAAAGAGTTGGTAATGAAACAGAGCCTTGTAACTCTAATTAAACTGGAGTCAGTTTTACAAGACTAGCGATATATTGGTTTTTTTTTCATCATCCTGTCCTGGCCGGTTTCGGCCACGGCGACTGGGTTTATACTGGCTAGTGAGAGCGACGGTCGTGAGCTCTCAGGTGGCTGACGTAGCCTATTTTTGCAGTGAATGTACGGCCACACTCACCGCAGGTCAGCACCCCTCCGACAAAATTGTAGTTGATGACCGCAGGTGGTCGGGCCTTTAACTCGTCACGCTTCGCGTCGAGTTCCACTCGTCTCTGCTCTTCGAAGGCCTGCACTTTTGTACTCACTGTATGCCTCCACTTCGGTCGATCTTGTGCCGAAGTCTGCCAGTGCAACGGTTCAATGTCACATCTCCGCATGTGGCGCTTCAGTACATAAATATTTGTAGCTTGAAGCGATTATCCATTGCAGTTACGCAAAAGGCGATAGACAAAAAATGTTAGATCTGGAAACTGTATCAATCGCACTTGGCTTGTCAAACGTATCTTAATATTAGGTATATGTGCTTGTCAAACATGCTTGATGCCGTGAACTGTCTCATATGCTATGTTCTACATATCTTGTAGTTGAAATGATGTGGGAGAGTTGCAAATATTAATGAATAAGGGGGTAAAAGTTAAAACTAGAGGCGTTGTGACGTTAAACTTGCGAACTCCGAACACCGCTATTTTGTTTTTTTTTTTACAAGAACTGAATCGAAAAATTTCATACCTATATCGAACCTGAGGATATTAGCTAACCATAACACGCACGGATTTGCCCTTCGGATCTGCCTGAAAGATGTGTCTGGCGGACACATCCGTCAATGTGTGGCGAGAAATAGACACAGATTTGTCCGCCGGATGCCCGTACGCTGCCCGTCTGTGTCTATTTCTCGCCACAAATTGACGGATGTGTCCGCCAGACACGTCTTTAAGGCAGATCCGACGGGCAAATCCGTGCGTGTATGGCTAGCTAATACCTCTATCGTTCTTACCTACTCGAGCGACATCAGATAACGTTTTTAAATTTTTCGATGTTGGCGGCAGGCTTTCTGCTCACAAAATTTTTACGAGAATCAGTTGAGGAATGCGACCTGTAGAGAACAGCTGAACTTTTGCTCCAGCTAAAACGCAGCTGCTTTTCGCTCTAGACGCTCAGTGAGTAAAGACTCCAAAGACTCGTAATACCAACACTACTCATACATATCTCACAAAGCGCAAATTTTACGTCCCCACCGTTGCATCATCCCGCTCATCCTTACGACAGTCGAGATTTGAATTTATTTGAATCACAATGCCCGCATGTTTCTATGTGAGGTTAACTGGGGTTAGGTTACGAAACTGCTACTTTATCTTTAGAAAGCGAGTTACAAAAGATGCGTATGCGACGAAATTTGGAATTGAGTGATGGTCTTAGAACTTTTGGAGGCATAAGACAAAGATAAGGACATAAAGATTGTGTTTTGTTTTCCACCCCTGACTCAAAAAGAGGGGTGTTATAAGTTCAACACACTGTGTTTCTATTATTAGCCCCGTTATAGTGCTGTTTTTTTTAAATTGAAAAGCATGTCTGTAGATATCCAAGACATTCAGCTTTTTGCAAATAAACAAGCACAATAATGCAATTTCTATTCAACAGGAAAAACTCGCGATAAGATGAACTAGACACAGGCATTATCAATGACTACAATTGACTACTGCTTTATAAGAAAAAAAAAATATTCGTTACACAAAAATTGCCCTGAATTGGCTGAAAAATTTAAAAAGACCGCCCCGAATACGTTTTCGTACCTTTTGGCGTCGAGAGTGTCGAGACCCTTGGCCCGTGGGGTCCGAACGCGTCTACACTATTCAAGGAATTGTCTAAAAGAATAGCAGACGCCACCGGTGATCGTAGAGCAGCAGCTTCCTCGCATAAAGAATAAGCATTGCGATACAGCGAGGAAATGCTGCCAGCATCTACGGCACCATGCCGAAGGGGAATAGTTTTTAGTTATTTATTTTAAGATTAGTTTTATTTATTTTTAGATTTATTTTTAAAGTTTTATATGTTACTTGTTTAATTCTGTTGAAAGTAATTTAGAAACACGATAAACGAATTTCAGATTATAGTAGTAGTAGTAGTAGTAAAACTCTTTATTGTACAAAAAGAAACATGAAACAAGAGAAAAACGCATCATTTGTACAAAGGCGAACTTATCCCTTTCAGGTATCTCTTCCAGTTAACCTTTGAGCAATTGATTATAGTCAAGATAAAATTGAAAATTGTCCTTACCCGGATTCGACCCCACAAGTATCAGCGTCTCAGGCAGGGCTAAAGGGACCATGTATCAATTATGCATGATGTTTTTAACATACCTTACGTACTAATATGATGTAAGCTGCTTCTTACCTGTAATAAAAACAGATAAAAGGTTAATTAATTCAATTTGATCTTTATGTGATAGAAACTAAAGGGAATTATTAAATTTTGTATGGGATTTTGAGTTTCCCAAACGTCCCGCTTGGCGCGCTGTTCAAAATCCCATACAAAAGAAACTTAACGCAACCGCGTACGTCACGTCACGCAATCTAATGAAATTTACACTATTTACATTTATTTATTTTTTATTTATTTGATTTTATTTTATTTACACTGTATAAAAGTAAAACCTAACTTCTAAAATCTAAGTCACCGGAAAACAAAGGTTGTGTACTTAAGATCATATGAGGATAAGTAAGCTGTGGCTGTGACGTGATCACACACAAATACGCGTAAGTACGTCAGAAGTACAAACACACACACACAAGAGAGTCAAGAGTATTGTACGCCAAATTCTGGCTGATTGTGATGTAACCAAATACTAAACCTACCACCATTTATAACCACTCACATTCAAACAATAAATAATTTGTATTGTATTGTAGACCAATAGATCTCACAAAAGAAGAATTGACGAGGAAAATTGGGTAAAGTTCTCTTTCCTTTTCCTTAATAATATAACGTTCTAGTCTACACTCTAAAGTCTCAAACACTGGAACAGTCTACACGTGGCCGCAACAGATGTTGAGAAATGGTGCATCTAGATTGCCTAGATTTTATTCTAGCTGTTATTGTATTTTATTTTATAATTTATGTGTGTGTTTTGTGAATTGTAATTGCATGTCACTAACCTTATTTCATTTTAAGTTTTGTTGTACTTACTAACACTATATGGGTCAAAATGATTCGAATTAAATAAATAATTGAATTGAATTGAAAGAGTATATTACGTAGAGTAGTATTTATCAACCTGTGGGTCTAATCTAGGGGGTCGGGAAATCTTAATAGGGAAATCTAGAGGGTTCGCAAATTCAGATTACAAACAGTGAAGGGAAGGGGCGAAACCATTTTTCATGTCGAGGGAGTAGTGTTTTAAAAAGGTTGAAAGACATTTCTGTAACTTAAATTTCAATAGAGCAATATACAGCATGGTACAGTATGGTCCAAAATGAATATATCCGGGGCACCTTCAAGGTGGCACCAGTTACCGAGAAGATAAAGGAATCCAGACTAAGGTGGTTCGGACATGTGATGCGTAGACCCGAAAACCACGTT
This sequence comes from Cydia strobilella, assembly GCF_947568885.1. Classification (NCBI taxonomy): domain Eukaryota; kingdom Metazoa; phylum Arthropoda; class Insecta; order Lepidoptera; family Tortricidae; genus Cydia; species Cydia strobilella. The sequence goes on along the minus strand of NC_086063.1, from coordinate 10,019,799 downwards.
GTGAAAAAGTGCCTTTCCGTGGCTGCAGCAAAGGGAGGAAGGGGCAGGCCAGTAACTACCTGGCTGACGAATGTCCGGAGAGACATGAAGGAGTTGAGCCTGTCCAGTGACGACGCATATCAGCGGACAAAGTGGCGCCTCAAGATTAGGAAAGCCGACCCCGCGTAACGGGATAAGGCGAGGACAAAGAAGAAGAAGAAGAATATTATACAGCATGGTAGAGATCGTCTAAGCCTCTAAGGTAACTCTCTCTGCACTGACTTTGACAGAACAAAGTGCGGAATGTCATTACCGACTTCATGTTTTTAGAAATTTGACGTTTATGATGACATTTCCACACAGTGTGCATGCACATGCCATGCAGGGTTAGCTTAGTCCGATTGTATGAAAGGACTAATTAAGTTTAGTTTTGACACGTACAATGTCGTACATACGTGGTGAACTTGAATATTATATGAAGTTTAATTTTTATTTTAGAAAACACTCATTTTAAACTAAGAACACAAACCTAATAAACTATTTAACTTTGACGTTCCAAGTTTATTCCCCTGGCAACAAAGAAAACTATGCTGGCCGTTTAGAAAAAAAAAGTAAAACCTCTGACACTTGACAGGTGTTTAGGCGCAACCCGCATTCTCTTTTCAAAAATTATCGTGAATGGCGTCATTCGACTCACGTACGGCCAGTTACATTGTACAAACACACTAATGTTGTTCGTAAAATTTTAACCCGCCTTTACTGCTTACAACTTAAGTGTCAAATTCGATCGTTAGAACATATGCTAACAGTATTGGTAAGTTTGTAAATGCATACGCTCGTCCAGTCTAGATTGATCTGAAAGAGTTTACATAAATGTTAGATTTTCTATGCTACCGTTTAGTTCAAATAGGTCTGATTATGCTGGGGTATTCGGCACGAGCTGACGCTCGGACGTGGTTAGAATGCAGGCTGATGACAGTTTTTTGAAAACTAGATCACTTACACGAACTCAAGTTGCTGGTATTATTAAGATGGAGCTGATAGAGGCACCGCAGATGTTTTGTAAATACAAATATACTAAAGTTCTTCGTAGTATATGATCATTTTCATCTTTTAACAGCTCGTACTTTGACCGAGTAAGCGCGAAGTTCACCGTTTCAGCTTGAGAAAAAATGCTTATAATACAGGCTATTCGATTCTTGTGAAAAATTGTGAGCTGGTTCGATGATTATATGTGCCATTTTCAACCAAAAGGGTACTTATTGTCGGTTGTTAATTAGGCGCTATTTCCATATAGCTTCAATTCGAAATCAACCTTATCGACAAGCGACAATGTGGTACCTTTTGGTTGAAAACGTCACATATGGACATTATAATGATATTGGAATCATGTCAGTTAGCTGTCATTCACGCGGACGTCTCGCTCCAATACTTGTGGCGAAGCCATGTGGGTTGGCCAAGAATTATGGGTTCAAACCTCGGTTGTGCTGTATAGAGCAGACAAAATATTTCACGAAAAAATTAATAAAGATAACTAAAAACTCGGTCAGGATCCTTGTCATACACAGACTAGAGGTTAATTCGTCCCTCTCTTTATCGATCTACATTTTCAAAGAATTGTCATACTCATAACCCTACACAAAGCAGAAACTTGTAAAAATATTGTCGCGGCAAGGAATCCAGGCGACGTTTGTTGGAACAGCTTTATTGACTCTTCGGCGACCTACGGCCAACGAACCCGTAACGAACGGTTTGGTCGTTCATTCATTCATTCAGTTCATGAGTTCACTTAAGTCTAAACCGATTTTTATAAACGTTTGTTTTAAACATCAAACATGACTTTTAAATGTCAATTTTTTACAAGCATTAAAAATAACCAATAATTACAAAAAATAATTCTGTAACCTAAGTATTAACCCTAACGAAGGAAACTTGTAAAATTCTGTCGCTGCAAGGAATCCAGGTGTTTGTTTGAACAGCTTTGTTGACTCTTCGGCGACCTACGGCCAACTAACCCGTAACGAATGGTTTGGTCGTTCATTCATACATTAAACTCTAAAATTTGAAACCGACTTTTATAAACGTTATACCGACTTCTATATAAGAATTAAAATCTGCATTTAAAATGAACTATAGAATTTTGACTAGAGACTAGAGCTCAGAAACCGGCCAAGTGCGAGTCGGACTTGCGAACGAAGGGTTCCGTACCATTACGCAAAAAACGGAAAAAAAATCACGTTTGTTGCATGGGAGCCCCACTTTAATATTTATTTTATTCTGTTTTTACTACTTGTTGTTATAGCGGCAACATAAATAAATCATCTGTGAAAATTTCAACTGTCTAGTTATCACGGTTCATGAGATACAGCCTAGTGACAGACGGACAGACAGACAGACAGCGGAGTCTTAGTAATAGGGTATTTACCCTTAGGGTACGGAACCCTAAAAATTACCCCATGATACGTATCAGATAAGTATCAGTCGTGTGAACCGTTTTTTGAAGTCAACAATGTACCAATGGCTCTATACCTATACTTCGTCGCTGAATGGAAAGCAATGGAGTAAAGGAAGTTACCATTTATACATTTCCGGAGAAAAACTGATAAGGCCAATACTTGAGTGAACCATAATCATAAGTTTAGTATGTCATTTAGTCATGTGTGACGTCACTTGTTTGAGCGGGAGTGCCTTCCGACTGTATGTTTGCGTGTGTACGAATTTGGAGTGTTTCTCAGCACACTAACACTCTTAAGTCTTAACTTACTATGGTAACCTATGGGTTATGTAGGGTTATCATACGTCAGAATGCCAGGATTGTCAGGAATCAGGATAGTCTGAGGAGGTCTGGGAGTCCCCCATTGGTTCTGACAAAGGACCAAAAAAAACTGTTTTTTTGGTCCTTTGTCAGAACCAATGGGGGAGGGGTGGATTATTGAAGAAATCTGTCCGTCCATGCAGGTAATGTCAGGATTTTTAGAGTGATGTTCGGGCCGGACTCTTAGTCAATTTTTTTTTTTTTATATGGAAACCCTAGCTTTATGTCTTTGCCATGAGGTTTAAACATTGTCAGTTCACAGAGTAAATGGTAACGGGTAACTTGAGGAAGTGCTTTTATGGAAGAACTTTTGCGGAAGTCTCATTTTAGGGTATTGTAGTGGAATGCAAAATTCCCCAAATTCTTATGAAACCAGTGACAAAACAAACAAAATTTGCGGCCTCGATAATTTAAAATCGCACCTCGACTCAAAAAACAATCAACTTTCGAATCAATCAATCAATCGACTTTTAAATCGCAGACAATACATTTTTTTTCTTCTAAGGGTTGTTCTTCTTACAGTAGCTCTAGGATTCTTAAATGAAGAAGGAATAAGTGAAAAGAGGGTAGAGCAAGCTTTTTTGTTTCAAATTGAAGAGTATTTATTATTTTAAACGTCAAGATATGTATTTTGAACAAAAGCGATATATAAACTATAACTGACAATGAAGTACAATCAGTGACAATCAATATGAAAGTCGCTAGGGACTAGGGACCTCATACTGTTGTCACTGTGACAAGGTACGAAATGGTACTTTAAATTCCTTGACCATACATTGATCAGCATCCATAGAAATCTCCTCTAACGGTACTTACAAAAATAAACAAATCAATAATTCATACGTACACAAAAAAACTAACGGTATAAAGTTGAATAAAAAACCTATCAAAAAACTTAACTCGGTCAAAGAATCGAAAAGTAAGTAGACGATTTTAAATGTATTAATTCACGATTTCCACTTTAAAAGTGTAATTTAAGTTATTATCATATAATACGGGTCAGATCCAACGGATGTCTTTTGACCCTAAGGGGTATATAAGTATGCAAAGTGAACATACACGCGTAAACGAACTAAAGTATACTGATTAAAAGTTAACGGATATAAATATGTAATTCAAACTTCAAAATAAGCATTTTAATGGTGAATAGGTCATTGTAAATGTTGTATTACCATGTGGAAGAGCCGTTGAGGGCTACTTACAGAAAAAAAAACAATTTTGAATTTAAAGGTCGCAAATTCTATGGGGTCAATCCCGAAATCGCGAATAAAGATTGGTTCTTTTATGTATTTTTACTGATCAAATGTCGATGTAAAAACACACCCCGTATATTCATTACTTTCACTTTTTTCAAAGAAGCTTAAAATCCTTTCGTTAAAGTATCTTATTACTCAGAAGAGCCGCTGGGAACTTCAGAAGCGGCACTTTATACTTTATTTAATACCTAAAAGTAACAACAACAACGTGAAATCATAAATATCTTAACAAATTTCGATCTTATTCCAACGGCTATAGGTTCTACAGCGTATACATATTGCCAAGGCGTTTGAGTGCGTGTTCATATATTTTTGAGCACCTCCTCCGCTCCGATATATCTGATAGCGACTGTACCATCGCTGTATCCATCTGCAATTGGCTGACCAAACGTAGTTCTTATTGCAAAGAGATAAGATCTACCAATGGTTAACGTGTGTTAGTACCATCTTCCAATATCACCTGATCGTTTGCAACCTTTTCAAAAAGATATTAAGGTTCACCGATGGTCAAAGTGATGTACAAGCGCTGTCAGATAATATATCAGAGCGGCCAAGGTGCTCACAAATATCTGACTGAACACACCTAGGCGAGGCGCTATAGAGCGTGTTCAGATATTTTTGAGCACCTTGACCGCTCCAATATATCTGATGGCGACTGTACAACGTTGACAAATTCTCTTGATTCGCGAATTTAATTGATTGATTGATTGATTGATTTATTTATTGGTAAAATCATTGTTTTACAGGTCAAGATTACAATTACAGACATATTTATGTACATAATGATAATAGTGATTATATTTACATATTCTAACATGTCTATCTGTGTGTTCTAATGTCTATCAAACGTCGATTGTGTGTTAGGACGTTATTTGGATGCGTTCGCGCAGCGATGAGTGTAATGTAACTCGATCGATTCCCACACTGGATTTATTATGACGTGGAGGTGACATGATGAGAACAATTGACTGTCGAAATATGTGAATACTGTCTACTTAAATCAAAAACAACAGAAGCATTTGATGATTTTATGTGATCATACCACACTCGCACCCCATGTGCACATATGTGCTAGCGAGAAGCACTGAGTACCTAATACCATATCCAAAACAGATACCGCACGTTTTACATTGGTGTAATATTTAGCATTAAGGTGACTGTCCGTTTCCAACCGCAGCTGCACTGCTGCTCCGACACTACTGCGGCGGCCCAAACGCGTCGGTGTTATTGTCAATTTCCATAGTAAAATGAATGACGATATCGACTGCACGTAATATGGTGATTTTAACGTTTTCCCGACCGCAGCTGCACTACTGCTCCGACACGTCGGTGTTATTGTCAATTTCCATAGTAAAATGAATGACGAGACCGACTGCACGTAGCATGGCCATTTTTGCGTATTTGGTGTATTATTGCAACTGCGGCTGCAGACCGCACGTCAAATCTGTCACCTGCACTGAATTGTCTTTGATCACAGATATTAGTAGTTTTAAGCAAAGAGGATATAACCACTACGTTCTAAGGAGTTATTACACCCACGGATAAACAACCCCGATGGTACCGTCGCCATATATCGCAGATATATCGGGGCGGCCAAGGAGCTCACAGATATCTGAACACGCATTTATTGTCAAGGCGCTAGAGTGCATGTTCAGATATATTTAGCACCTCGGTCGCTCCGACATATCTGATGGCGACTGTAGTACTACTGTAAACTTTTTTGCTAATCTATATTGAGCCATACGAGTATCACAGAGCCAGTTAGGAAACTAGAATGATAGGTCCGAAAAAGAGAGTGTCAAATTCGGAAGTTAACTATAGTCTGGCAAACCCTTCGAGCAACACCGGCTTCCGACACGTCGGAAGGGAGGAGCCCAAGCGATATCTTACCGTACAAATCGTTCTGCCATTTTTGCGGGGGAAAACGTGCACACAGTCGCACTTCTCACTCACTACTTGCAAAATCCAATCTCTAATTAGGATTGTTATTTTTTTTTAATGTTCTATTTCGAAAACCATTTCGAGATATTAGGTTTTTAAACAGTTTCCGACATTTGCTGCGATATAATAATCGAGGATTGAAGATATTTCAACAAACCTTTGACCTTCTCGCGAGGCTGAATATAATAATGTCATCGTATAGTAAAAGTTATCGAACCATAATAAATAAATCCGTCACTCAAGTAATTGTCAAAGATGTCATTGTCATCAATTGTCATAATAAAAAAATTCAGTTAAACCGCTAGTTTCTTACGATTTGATTTATAATTTTTAATACCTAAACAGTAGATTTTGATTGCTTAATATATCAAAAACCTTGTTTCCACTTGTGGGAATGATTTACAAAAATTATAGTCCGCGAAGACCTACGTGAAAGACGGTGTTGTCGTGAAGTAAATGTGGAATGGAATACTTCAAGTGTTACACACAATATTGCTGTGAGGATCACGTCGATGTAAGTATAAAATTAATATTATTTTACTACGAATATTTAAAAGTCCATTTTGGTGGTCGGGTCACTATTACCTATTTATTTTCTGTGATGATGTGGCCAGAATATCTAAAGACAAACCGTTTAACACAGCTTGTCCGCTACTAGCTCCGTTTTACTGATTTGAAGTTAAATTCAACAAACAGACATACATATATGTAACTTGCAAGCAATAAATCATATACATACAAAAATACATAGTTATATTCAAAATACAACATGAAACTGAAAAGATAATTTCTAATTTCCAGGTACCTACAAGTTGCAGTTCAAGGCTCAAGCTGCTGATATCACGATCATGGCGGACAAAACTAAAGTTAATAAAGAGTTGTGAAAAATAAAACATGTCTTATTTTTTACTTTTTTATTAATTTACGAAAAACCTGTTTCCCAAAAAAGTGTATACATTATATGTTCAACATGTTCTGCACGTAAGGTTGACATTGAGGGCTTTGTTTAGTAGCATTCAGTTGAAGTTGATTTAGGTTCTACTCTTGTTGATCCAGAAAATAATTGTATAGTTTATTATTAAATCTATGCCCACGCCCAGGCACTATTCTTGCTATAACTTTACATTCTCCGCCTTCTCTAGAAATTTGTACATTATATACATCCAATAAAACTAAGGTATATACTTAAGGCAGATTTGTGGAATCAGCTTTCACAAATTTAGCGTATTTTGAGATTACTGATTTAGGGATTCAAATAATACGACGATATTATTTATAGATTCATTAAATAAACTGTTCTTTTATTTTTTCGTAGTTTTGCGAGGATAGCTATAAGCTCGATAGGGCACGAGCGATAGAGAGGCAAATAGAATACCGAATATCCGGCAAAGTGGCCAAATACCGAATAGTTGCCGAATATTCCTGGCAACTGTAATTGTATTGTAATATATCATATTATATAATGTCGTTTATGGTGACAATTTCTCATTTTGTCATTGCAAAGCCATTCCTGATCTAAATAAAAGAAGCAATCATTTATTTTTATTACAAGGGGCAAAGATGTTATTTAATACCTCATGGTAACATATTGATATCCAAACATACGAAACGATACAAAATTGAACCACGAGAGAAGCGAATGGTTTAAAATTTAGAATATTGACAGTTGCGGAGGTCTCAAGGCATGAGGGTTAAACAAACTGTGTTACAGTGCAACACGTAATTCTTCACACCAACACGAGGAAACCATTTATTATTCAAATTAATTTATTAAAAGTTCTTTCTATCGGCCAAGGCGAGGGAAATATCTTTCTTCATAAAGGATTTCTTGTCTCGCCCGTCAAGTTTTATATGGATGGTGCGGTCATATCATAGAGTGCCGTCGCCCATTCACACCTGCAACTGGACAATATGAAGTGTAAATTACAAATTATTTTATTCATCATACTTCACTGTTTGGTACCTAAGGAAAGTAAAATTGGCTTAATATGGATACTTAGAAAGATAAATCTGTAATATTTTGCTAACACCGAACGACTGCCTGCCCACCATTGGATAATTTTATTCTTACGTGTCGCATCGTCATCTCCAGAACCCACGAATCACTTTGCAGAAATCAATAAAAGGCCTGCTAAAAGAGCCTACCTGGCATGGTTTTGAGGGGACGTTTATTACAGACTTCTAAATCCAGCCGCACGTTTCTGACGGCCGAGTACCTATACGTGATGCAGGTGGATCAAGTGCGCACTCCCCCCGTATATATCACGAACTCCATGAGTCCCGTTTCCGTCGGATTGCTGTGTGCGGTGGTCACGCATTTAGGCAAGAGGATGGGGAAGAAAATTTCACATTGTGAACTTACCTTAATGTTAAGAAAATTTTTTCCTCTGCATTAATTTTATTTGAGTAATTTGATTGTATTTCGTCAATTATTAAGTCTCATTCAATGTTGAATTGCTTTTCATTTAATCGGCAATATTATCTGAATAAAGGATCACCATTAAATATCAGATTTTTTATTAATATTGCGTAGCTGCCTTCGTCGGACTCTGACTATTGTAGAAAGGCAAACTGGTCTTCTTTTTCATGTAGCATGTAGCATTATCGTCACTCGCTTCTTCACGTAAAAAATACAAAAGTAAATTAGTATTTTATTTGTACGTATGACATTATATGACTTGACATTGACAAGCCATCAACGAACGCTGTCGCGACTGCACGCCGCAACAGCCGCAGTCGTGCTGCTACAGTAGTGCGGCACCGCGTAACGTCGCAACTGCAGTGCAGCGGCAGTTACAATTGGACAGTCACCTTTAACCATAATAAGGCCGTTCCATCAGTTTGCCGCTGTCACTGTCACATTTCGCAAGAAAGAACGGGAAATATCATACGCACCAAGTGTCAATTTTGATCGAATTTTGTCGATTTTTATTTATTTTAAAAACGTTACCTTACAATATCGAAATTCGACAGCTATGAAATTACTATTTAAGTTAAGATTGTTTTTTCTTCTTTTTTTGTTTATAGTATCACATAATAAATAACCGAGTAAAGTAGGATTAAAAGTCCGAGTTAGAGGTTACTTTGGGAATTAATTGTATCGAGCGAAGTGTCATAATTCGTGTATCGGAAGCTATGTTGTTAAAGATATTATAGTCAAGAACTGCATATATTTTTTCCACGTCTACGAATATCAACGCCTCTTAGAAAAACATGATCATATAAGGAGATTTTTCGCCTTCTGGCTCAGGGAACCGCCGTACCTAACATGCAAACATTGTGTTTTATTGATAAATAATTGAACTGACAGGCCGTATGCATGTTTGCCACCGACGTAGTATAAAAAAAAATTAATTGCCACTGTGACAAAGATCAAATTCGTTGACAGTCGCAATTGATCAAATGGGGAACGTCTACAAGTGTTGGCATGGCAGTACAACGTTACACCCAAGGAACCTTTTTTCAAAACCTTTTTTTTTCTTTTGAACCTTTTTTTCTCTTTTTATTAAAATTTAGTTTAAGATTAAATATAAAAACTTAGTTTAAGATAAAGTGTATGCCCGAAAAGGGTAAAACTGTTGATACTCATCAAAACATGTACCTAGTTATACTTCTTGTACCTACACAGTTTACAAAATAAATATTTCTGATTTCTGACTTCTCACTTTTCTGTTTAATCCATATGCAAATTTCACAAAAATCGGTCTTACGAAACAAGTTGGACATGCGAAAGCATTTTTGCATATGACGAAATGGCGGCGCCTTGCGCTCCGCTCGGGCAAACAATCAATTGTCAAGTGAATGTCACCTATTCAATACAGTGTAAAGAGGTGACAGTAGACAGGAAAAACTATGTACAGAGTATGGATGGTATAGAAAGGATGCCAATATCTTATGGCAGAATTGTTGCAAAAGTGACCGCTTTCAGCTTTAAATAATAGTTCCTAATCTGAACCTCTGATGTTGAGTTAGCCGCGACCACGACCAGTGAAACCTGTGTCGAAACGTCGGTAAATAAAGGTAACAAAATAAATTCGCGATACACCACGATAGACCCGTTTCTAAATGTGATTTAATATGTGTTCAAACCGCGAAAGTTTTAAATGTTATAGTTCCTAATCTCTCCGGTGGCGCTAGGTAGGCTATGAGACCAAAGAGTATTGTAATATATAGGAGACTCTATATCATGAACCATAGAGGTATAATAATGTAGAGATGAAAGGAGGGGAGGGGCAGCAAATAACCCGACCAAATTACGTAGGTTGTTTCTGGTATGTTGTCAGGAATGTTAAAACGTGTTTTTAATTTTGTCGCATTGCGTATGTTCTGTCCCTCACGGTCGCACATCTATATAAATACTAGGTGTATGGTCTAGATACATCAGTGTATGGTGGCGCCGCCTATTTACTGTTTTTTGCGGTCACTTTTTGATACATGAAGATTCATTTCCTTACCTCTACCTTCCATAGTACAGAGTCAAGCATGACTCAACTTAGATAAGTCTTTATCTACATACACAAATACACGATACATTTTGGCGTCACAGACAGAAAATGCAAGATACAAAGTATGAAGGGACTCAACGGATATAACGAATACACTTTTATGTTTGTCATGAGTTTCTCGCATTTCGATAAATGTAAACCTTTTTAAAGCTGCGTGGCCCTCCCGAGAGTACCTACGTTCACATCTATGTTTTTATTTTATTTGTTTAAGGATCACCAACAGATCATCTAGAGTATCTAGACAATTACATGGGAATTAATACATAAAGATCATCAGATCAGACAGCATAGTTAGACTATGGGCCAGTTGCACCAACCACATTTAGCAGACTGATCAACGTCAATCAGCAGTGTGGTATGAAACTTCCCATACAACCGACCCTAAGACTGTCAAAATAACGGGTACAAATATAATGAATTTCACATAAAAATGGAGTTCTAATTTTCGTGATAATTTATTATTTTTGGTGGTAAAAATGATGTTTTTGATGTTAAATATATCATCAAAAACATCATCACCAGCCCAAAACAACTAATTTTGTCCCGTAGTTAAATTCAGGACACGAGTTTGGCAGTTGAAGAAGACTTTTTCTTAGACATTTACAATCTCTACATTCTCTACGATAATCAATAATAGTTTGTTCCTAGGTGTGAAGTTAAAAAAATAAAAATTTGGGGCATTAATAAAAAATTGCTCAACCCGCGATTGCAATAAAACCCTAATAATACAAGTAAAATCTATTTTTAATCAGAAATTCCAAGAATAACTCATGATTCAGTAATCTACTAGATTAGCGAGAAAAGTCTTTATCTTGACAATCATTATCGTTTTAATCATACTCGTATTCTCTGCCAGTGAAAATTAGGTCACAACATAGTAGGATAACATTTACTACAATTATTTTTTATATTTATAGAGAATAATGAGGTATGTTAGATTTAGGTGCCGACAATATTTAAATAACCGGCCAAGTGCGAGTCAGACTCGCCCACCGAGGGTTCCGTACTTGTTCCGTACACGGTTCATGAGATACAGCCTGCTGACAGACAGACGGACAGCGGAGTCTTAGTAATAGGGCCCCGTTTTTACCCTTTGGGTACGGAACCCTAAAAAATCGCTTGCGTATGAAGAACTTGCCAAACCTTTTGGATTTTTAGTTTTCCAGGTCACTAAAAAATACGTCTATAGTCGTGTTTCTTTTTAACACGATAACACCACTTAATGTGTTTTCCTAGAATTATAATATGTAGCTAAGTAACTATTAGACATATCATTTTTGAAGGTGACATATTGTCATTTGGCAAATTAAAATCTATCATAAAGATGGAACTACAGGAATCGCCCTTGTCAATTATAAAGTGAGATCTTTATCCTGAAAACGTAGTAGGTATTTAAAAACGTAGACAGATAAAAAAAAACGTTTTGCTCAATGATAAGTCCACATTAACATACACTCGTATGCTATCTACCCCTTTACCGGGTCGTGACGACCGATAGTGTAAAAACGTTACGACCTGCGCGAAGGTGAAACTGAAGAGAACGACTAAAGCTGGCCATACACACGAGGGTACGCCTGCGCAGTTTTGCCTATACAGTTCAACTGCACAGTCGAAGCTGGTTAGAAAACTGCACAGTCGAATGCCACACACGCTGATATTGATACTTGGGGTAACTCCAGCCAGCAGATCCTGCAGCAAGGACTAGGAGTATAAGGGGGAGGCGATGTTGATACAAATAGCACTGTAAGCTCGCATGGCTCTGCTGATTTAACCTATGCGGCAGTGCACAGTCAAATGCCACATTGACACACGCTACGTTTTACCTGTGCAGTTGGCAATACTGCGCAGGCATACCCTAGTGTGTATGGCCAGCTTAATATCGTTGTAATAGGGTATTTCAGTAACAAATCAATCTGCTTCATTTTTCGAATTGTTAAAACGATTAACAACTATGAAGTTTAATACATATGAATCATAGAAATGTGACCTCACGGTCAAATTCAGATTACCTACTCTTAATTTCTATCCAATTTATTAAATAGAAATTGTTTCTTAATTCTGTTCTAGTGCTTTACATTGTACATGGTGTGAAATTCAAGTACAGCCAACATGCCTATTGTACCTAAGGCTTGCACAAAATATGGTGTTGACGCGTCGTTTACACAGCAAAATGTATGACAAAAAGTCATGATATTCGTCAAGTTCCGCTGTAGTTTTCAGTGCTTTTCTTTTTTTATGTGATAGTCAGCAAACGAGCAGACGAGCCGCCTGATGGGAAGCGGTCATCTTCGCCCATGGACATAAGCAACATCACAGGAGCCACTTAAGTGTTGCCGAACTTTGAGAACCCTGAATACTCGCTGCTTGAAGAACACCATGACGTAGCGCAAAGGAAATACCTCAGGAGGTAACTCATTCCACAGTCTGCACGTTCTGGGAAGAAACGAGCGAGATGCCCGCTTATTCTTGGTGTACCATGTATCTAAGAAGTGGGAATGAGCTTTGTTCAACCTCTTGTGCTTTGCTTTTCCTCTAACCTCCTGAGACCCCCGGTACATTTTTTTGCTCATATTTTAATTTTTGTTGAGTAAGGGTCGGTTGCACCAAACCGTCTGTCACCGTTTTACCGTCCACTAAATTTTATTGTATGGAAAGTTTCATAGTTCTCTGCTACTTGACGTTAATCAGTCTGTTAATTGTGGTTGGTGCAACTGGCCCTTTGAGTTCCAAATTAAAAAACAAAACAGCTGCTTCTGGGTCTCAGAAGGCAAAACACTTTCAAAAGCATGAAAATTTGAAAAGGTAAGACAGAAATTGAAAGCCACACGGCGAAAATCCAGAAATAACACAAAATCCATCAGCTTTAATCAAACACCGCTCAGACGCCTTACAAAACCCGTGCGAAACACATTTTATCTATTTACTACAAGCACTTTACCACTTCAACGTAAAACGAGTAAATTATCAGAAAATTATCGTTCAACACCTCAACTGATAAAACCGACAGATAACACATTAACGGTCACCTATCCCGCCTTTTTACTACTTTTTTAAAGTTTTAACTGTCACGACTTTATCTATGGTCGCTTTTTTTTAACGGGAGGCGTGAGCAAGTACTTAATGGCCTAATTACTTGAAAACTATAGTTATTCGAACACGAATGAGATAAGTAGCTTGTAAGTGTTTTCGATGTACTTGAATAGTAATGAAGGTGTTTTTGCAGTAGTTGTCACGTTGTTACTATGGCAGCTTTTTATTGTTTGATTTTGAATCTTGTTTGAAATGGCAGTGGGTTATTTGTTGCGTGTGTGCAAAGCTTTATTCGACCTTTATTACGGAAACAAAGCTGTATGAGAAAATGGGTGGTACAGTGTTAAATAATAAGGAAACATATCCTAACTAGTAGTAGTTTAAATAGTAATTAAGTTTTAATTTTATATGTATGTTTTTCTATAAGTCTAGAAATAAATGTACATTAATTACATTTAGCAGATTCTATTTCCAATAAATCAGATATCCCTTCACTTCTTATCCGTCATTTTTTTACCGTCCACAGACAATTTAGTCCTTTTTTTTTAATTCTGCTGTCTCATTGGAACAATAGAATGGCGTGTGCAGCCGCAGCCGTGTAATTTCACTGCATCTGTGATTACATTTAACTCAGTAACATAAGGGCGTAAGCGTCATTGAATTTAATATGAGTTACGTCAGTTTGTAGTGTGTGTTGTTCAATGTCATAGTTACATGATTATGGGTCACGTGGTTTTCGGTTTATACTGTGTCGGATGACCTGTTTGTAACGATGCAACAGGTTTGCCAGTTTGATGTTAGCAACACACAGTCACAGAATACATAAGTAATAGTATTACCATACAGAACGGCCACGCACCGCCCCGCACTAACTCGAATTACATCGCCCCGCGACAGCAGATTGACGGCCGTTTGCCGGCCGCTCCGTACTATTTTTAAGCAACTTACACTATGACGCATGACGCGTGTACAGACGTACCGTCCGCACATAGAAACGCAAGTGATTTTTGATGTATAGCGTGTCCGCCGTGTGACACAGTCAAGGAATTAGCTTTTTCGGACTTTGTCATAGTGAAAATAAGTATAAATAAATAAATAAATATTATAGGACATTCTTACACAGATTGACTAAGTCCCACGGTAAGCCCAAGGAGGCTTGTGTTATGGGTACTCAGACAACGATATATATAATATATAAATACTTAAATACATAGAAAACAACCATGACTCGGGAGCAAATATCTGTGCTCATCACACTAATAAATGCCGTTACCGGGATTCGAACCCAGGACCATCGGCTTCACAGGCAGGGTCACTATTACCCACTAGGCCAGACCGGTCGTCAAAAACTAATCATTCATGTTAACGGATTGGTGGCCGTTTTCGGACGAATGCCTGCCTGGCTCATTGCGTGAACGACATTCGGAAGATCGCGGGGCACTTCTGAATGAGACTAGTAGATGTCGCTAGGCGCCTCCCTAAGACGCATATGACAAATCTAGTGGAAATTTTCGCTGTCATCGGGTAGGTCTCGGTAGCTCAGTTGGCTGGTGTCAAGTTGCAAAGTTGAATCTAGCCCGAGACAGTGAGTTTTTCCACTTTTCCTCTATTTCTAAGCATGCGTAAAGCGTAAGGTCTAACTACCGATTGTTAGTACAGCCACCTGCAAATATATGCTACACAACGAAGGCCGCAAAAATATCTGACACGATCTTATTTGTAAAGCCATAAGAGCGTAACACATATTTTTGCGGCCTTCGAAGAGTAACATATTATTGCAGGTAGTCCAGGTGACTGTACCTCTTGTGACCTCAAAGTTAAGTTTTTCAAAAGCGCCTCCAGTTTATCACGTATCGCGTGTCAAAGATTAACGTTCGCCTATTGTATTGTTACTTTAATGGACTTAACTTCGCAATTTCAAGCCATGTCACTGCGAGGGAGTTTTATCGTTCGCCAATTGGTCATAGCAAATCGGTCACCACTGGCAGTACGGTTTATCACGTAACTAGCGACCCGCCCCGGCTTCGCACGGGTTACACAAAACCTTTACAAACAACCTTAAACCTTCCTCAAGAGTTACTCTGTTGATAGGTGAAAACCGCATCAAAATCCGTTGCGTAGTTTTAAATATCTAAGCATACATAGGGACAGACAGACAGCGGAGAGCGACTTTGTTTTATACTATGTAGTGATGTATAAGTAGTTGTACAACTACAGAATAAGTAATATTTAGAGTTTTGAATGATTCACGGTTAGTTTCACTAGACTTATATCCCACCCGCTATCTTCAGTCACCCGTGAACATGATGCATGTAACTGCGTCGAAATATCGGGAGCTCACAAATAATACAAAAGGTAATCACGGTCTATATCCCGGTCAATATAAGTCTAAGTAATATTTAGTATTTCAAGTTCTCATGGCTACATAAGTGAAAGCCAGAAAATTGCACCCAAACGTAGTACGAGCCCCGATGCACATGTTTTCATCTTGTCAGACCATTTTTTGAGGTTCTCGCGTTTGTACAAAAATAATGTTTAAGTTTAAAAATCACTAACATTTAATGCTAATGTAGTTTAATTTTATATGGTATTATTCTCCAATAACTAAATCCAAATACAAGAAATATCGTTTGTACTAAAACAAAAAAAATAACGTTTTTTTATTTTTTATTTGACGTGTAGGAATATTACAGCAACACGGCTGTACCAATGTACCGACAATTCTGTTTCGAGCCCATGCATGCAGCAGTGCTATAGGAGAGGACAATATGATTTGGAGAACGTTTTTGAAAAGTACATTTTTTTAACAATAAATCTCATGCAATTTTATTATACGATCAAAATATAGTTTAAACATTACTATTACGGTTCCCATTACTGGGTCATTTTATCTTCACGTGTAAAATTTATTAGACTAAACAAAATTGTTGTGTGGAACTAGACGAACTAATTTGCATCGGGGCTCGTAGAAAATGTAAGCTCGAACCGCCTAGCATATAATGCGGAGGGTTGAAAGTCATGTGACTAGAAAGGAATTACGAATGTATATAGAAGCAAGAAGAAAAGAAAACCTAGGAAAAGGTGTGTGGACTGTGTCAGAGATGATTTAAATCGAACACAAGTAGGTAATTAATGACTAATGAGATGACGGGCTACAGAGAAGTAGGAATAGATACATATTTAATTATACGAACGGGTCTACCGCGATTTAATTTCATTGTTTTTACCTTAAATTCCGTCGTTTCAGCTGAGTTGCACCAGCTGTGGTCACGGAAAGACTGACATCCCAGCAAAATGTCAACGGAGATCGGAGTATACAACACTAAACTACCCGAAATTAGTTTAAATTAAATCGCGGTAAACCCGTTCGTATAATTAAATATGTGTTCAAAACGAGAGAGTTTAAAGTCTTAGGTATAGGTAAACAAGACATGCTGCGCCTTCACCAAGTGAATGAGATAAGGAAGGGGAGGAATGATGATGACGTTGCTTTGCCATGGTTCTTCGGGGTTCTTCAAAAAAAGAGTACAGTGTACACCCCTGGAGTTGCAGGAGTCAGGCGGGATGTACGCTTGTTTGCCACCGACTTGGTAAATTAAAAAAAACTGTGGGACTAGGTCGATTTATGTAACATTGTCCCATATAATATTTATTTAATTAGGTGAACATCAAATTATAATCCAAGCAACGACCTACATCATTAACACCTTAACACTTTTACTTCATTGCAGTAATATGTATACATATGTGACGTTTCAAACCAAAAGGTACCACATTGTCGTTTGTCGATAAGTTTGATTTCAAATTCAAGCTATATGGAAATAGCGCCTTATTGACAACCGACAATAAGTACCCTTTTGATTGAGAATGGCACATATTTCCGACGTAAATTCAGTAGCGTGCAGCGATAATCATAAATTAGTTGTTTAAATAATTATCGATGGCATAGATACAGCCGATTGGCGTAATTGAGGGCCTTGGCACCGATGCCGGGTTTCGCTTAAAGGAAATCTCTTTTCCTATGCCGCTCCAATGGATTGTTGGCCATCTTTTTTTTTTATGTGATATTCAGCAAACGAGCAGACGAGCCGCCTGATGGGAAGCAGTCATCGTCGCCCATGGACGGATCACAGGAGCCACTTAAGCATTGCCGACCCTTGAGAACCCTAAATACCCGCTTGTTGAAGAATCCCATGTCGTAGCACAAAGGAAATACCTCAGGAGGCAACTCATTCCACATTCTGCACGTTCTGGGAAGAAACGAGCGGGATGCCCGCTTATTCATGGTGTGCCAATTTTAATCTTTGCAGTTATCAACTCTTCAACAATGGAAATACTAGTGAGCAACCCCCATGGCTTCGCCAGTTTTTTTAATTTCAAAATCTCGTATCCTCACACTGCTACTCAAATTTGAAAGGAAGTAACTGTGTATGCACCACATACACAGATACTACGTTTTTCTTTTGATTGACAGAACAAGATACAAGTTTCTTTTTAGATAAAGATATTTGACGAGAATCGGTTGAGAAATGCGACCTGTAGAGGAGAGCATCCGGAGATACGTACCTATAAGCATTTTCACCCACACTGAAGCAGAGATCTAATTTTTCGTCCCGTATTTTTTTTTGGATTTGCTAGCTCTAAGTCGATAGCACCGAAACCGATGACCAAACATGAAAAAAAAACCGGCCAAGTGCGAGTCAGACTCGCGCACCAAGGGTTCCGGACTTTTTAGGGTTCCGTACCCAAAGGGTAAAAACGGGACCGTATTGAAAACGGATTATATCGCGTATATTGAATTTATAATACATCCCGACGTTTCGAACCCTTTACAGCGTTCGTGGTCAACGGGTGACCCTATTACTAAGACTCCGCTGTACGTCTGTCCGTCCGTCTGTCCGTCTGTCTGTCTGTCACCAGGCTGTATCTCATGAACCGTGATAGCTATAGCTGGACATTTGAAATTTTCACAGATATGTATTTCTGTTGCCACTATAACAACAAATACTAAAAACAGAATAATATAAATATTTTAGTGGGGCTCCCATACAACAAACGTGATTTTTTTGCCGTTTTTTTTCGTAATGGTACGGAACCCTTCGTGCGCGAGGCCGACTCGCACATGGCCGGTTTTTTCGATTTGCTAGCTCTAAATCGATAGCACTAAAACCGATCACGAAAAATGAAAAATTAAAAGGATCTGAAATGAGGAATTTGGGTTACAACCAAGATATAATATTGGTATGACATTTGAGTTTGACTAGTTTTACGGTGTCTCTAATATAATACCACCCGTTTGTCTGAGTTTACTATGAATAATATGAATTTATTCGAAGGTCCTCTTAGCCTAAGTTGGTGGTGAGTGGTGACCCCGCCTGCGAAGCATTTAGGGGCCCACTGACTATCAGTCC
The DNA here is from genome assembly GCF_947568885.1 of Cydia strobilella. Classification (NCBI taxonomy): domain Eukaryota; kingdom Metazoa; phylum Arthropoda; class Insecta; order Lepidoptera; family Tortricidae; genus Cydia; species Cydia strobilella. The sequence continues at coordinate 10,000,862 of NC_086063.1, read as the reverse complement.
GCCGGACGATATCGGCCTGTCAGTTGTTCGGAACTGTCAAATTTTTGTTCTAACTGACAGGCCGATATCGTCCGGCAGACTGATAGTCAGTGGGCCCCTTTAGGAGGTCCTGCCGGATACCGGGCAAGGGCAAATAAATACTCTTAGGTACCAGGATCCTCAAAACAAACCTGATCGACTGATACCTTAAAAATGTCAACTACCCAGTTCGGCATGGATATATAAATCAATAAATCCGACAAAATCTTACATTAAAATCTCAAAATATTTTTTTAGGGTACTTCCCCGCCACGTTGAGTGGGGGTGTAATTTTTTTTTCGCTTTAACCCTACAGTGTGTGGTATCGTTGGATAGGTTTTTCAAAACGAACGGGGTCTTCAACAAACATTTTCTGATAGTGAATATTTTCGGAAGTAATCGCTCCGAAAGAAAAAAAAATTGCCTTGTTTTTTTTTTTAGGTTTCCTCGTATTCCATATGAAAAGTATATTGTTTAACTCTGGTGAGCGGCACCAAGCATCATTTCATCCCTTTGTTAACAATCTTCTGTTGTTATACTAATAGCTCCAGTTTAGCCTATTGTGACGGAAGGGTAACTACGGAACCCTACACTGAGCATGGCCCGACATGCTCTTGGCCGGGTTTTATTTCTTATTGCCTCTCATACGGTAACTTTGTCGCGCGAAATAGTAGATTGTTAACCAAGGGATGAAAGGTACTCATTTTTGCCGAGGTATTTTGACGCTCGAACGCAGTGAGAGCGCCGCCAATAGTACGAGGCTGAAATGATGCCTTTCACCCGAGTTAAACACTCTACTTTTCATTTCGAATATGAGGAAAGTAAAATGAATGTGTTTTTTTAAAACATGACTGTTATACATACATTGTTATAGTATTTCTTGAGGAAACTTATAATTAACAATTTAGGCAAAAGTATCGGTGTTTAAAAAATCGTACTTCGAACGCAAAATGCCCTAGTGCAGACACGTATCATTTTCTGCACACCTTTTAGAACAACAATGACCCTCTTTCAGAGCATGAGAAATGAAAAATATTTATCGTAGGCATCATGTTGGACATAATAGTTATTTATGATACAAGTGCGGAAAAGAGGAAATTCGAAACGAGTGGCGATAAATTAAAACACGACCGCAGGGAGTGTTTTAAATAGACACGAGTTGCGAATTACCTATTCGCACGTGTATCGTAGGTACAACGTTTTACAGTACATATGGCCCTTTAAACTTTCGACATATGCACGAAAAGTGCTCTTTAGGCACTAGTGCGAGAAAGTAGCACCATATGTACTGTAAAAGCAAAAATGATACTTCAGTCTGTTTCTGGTTTCTGTAGTCCTTCTGTCTCTTCCATATGAATACAAAAGAGATGCATAATATTTGTAGTCGAACAGTTGAGTTAACATTAGGTACTGTTCAGTGTCAGTGTCTGTTGAAAATATATAATAAATATAAATATTTCATATATGATATGAAAAATGACAGACACGCTCGACTCATCGGGCTAATGGCATTTTAATATGTTTGACACAAAAGCCGTTAAAATTACAAAACCAAAAAATAATTAAAAATCTATATCGCTTAACAGGTTAAACAAAACATGTGTATTTTCCAATGAATCATCACAAAATTTTAAAATACATAAACCATCTTCACACTACTAACAGAAATAAAAACCTTTTAAAAAGATACCTGGCCAGTTGTAAAAAAGAACAAACAAACTCACCTAACTCAATCCTGTGATAACTGTCACTTTTGAAATTCGAACGCGACTAAATCGACGACCGTCCGATGTGACGTCCGCGCATCGACTGACTTTAAGGCGGCGCCTGAGTTTCAGTAACGCCTTTACGCACACACGTAAAATAATATAGTGTGTATGTGTGAGTAAAGCCTTCATGAAAATGCAATGACTAGAGGCGCCGAGTTCAGAGGTTCGTATTTACAATTAGCTATACGTTGGGACGTTTCTACCTTTTGTTAAGGGATATGGCGATGGTTGATAATACAAATATATCAGTGAATTTACATTGTCGAATATATCTGTTTTGCATTTGTATGCTTAAATAGTCGTAATGCACTTTTTGCATGTATGACGATATTTACATAGTGACAAAGATGTTTTATATAGATAAATAGATAATGCATCGATGGCGCAGTAGGCTATTGTGAGCTTGTGACCTGAGTATTGTCAAAAGTGATCCTGGACTCGATTCGTATCTAAACTATTTAGAAGCATTTACAGAACGTACTGATGATTAAAATGAAACGGGTGTTATATTTTATGAATTTGAATATGCCAACTAATTCTTAACCAACTTTATTAAGGTGGAGGTTGTATGTTCATGTGTACTAAGTTTCAACAGTTCCGGGGTCTTGCAAAATAAGTTCGACGTTGGGAATTCGATCATAGGTACTTTAGAAAAAATTCGTAGTACAATCCTTTTTTGCCGTCGTAAGCAATACGTAGGTAAATATTCAATTAGGCAATTTGTTTTAATTTAGCAATGCAAATGAAATACAATATCTATCCATAGCGCAGGCTTCGTCATAGTTGCTACAGACAAAAATAGTATCCACAACATGCATGCAAAAAAATACCAAAACAATAAAATGCTATTCTAACAATTAAGCCCCGAACTGTTCACTGCCTGGCCCAAATGTCCCAAATAGGCTATGTAGCTGCATTGCTACGCTGAATAGCCATAGATATTTATTAGACCAGATAAGAGCCAGACCGGGGGTCGCAGCCCCTGTCCCTTAACCGACGCCCAATCTCCCTAACCAGCTTCTTGGCTTCGGCCATATTTATTTTATGTATTGTCCTAAGTACTTATCTTTTATACCCGACTTAGGTCACACATAAATAAGCCATAAAATACTATTTTCGTGACTAAGTCTGACAATAAAACCTTTTAATAAACCTACACTTTTAAGTACCGTCTCTTGTAATAAAATGTATTTTGCATAAGCAAATTATATGGCACTCATTTCAGTTGCAATGTTATATTATTTGATATTCAGTTGTTTAAAAAAGTAAACAAACACTTTTTATCGTAAATTTCAACAAAAGAGAACAATAAAGTTAAATTTGATAAGATTCTATATCCCAAATTAATTTTCACTCGGTGTTCCCAGAGGTTCAATCCTAAGACCAAAGTTATTCCCAAAGAAAACATTCCACACAATAACACATACACTACGCAATTCAGTAAATATACTCAAGATGTTGACTCTATACTCGACTAGTGAGATAAAGATAAGTCCAGTCGACCTGAATTACTTAAATCCTAACATGTAGCATTGTGACGTAACTTCTTAATAACGACGTCATAGGGTAACGCAAAAGCCACGCTTAATATTGGAAAATCAATTTTTATTTAGAATCTATTGTGCAAAAATACTTTAAACATATTATTGACTTTTCCTACGGCTGTTACGTTGTTATGTGTGGTAAAGTGTATAAACTGCAAAAGCTAGAATTTTAAAAACTCGAGTCTTGTATTACCCCTTAATTGATTGAAATTCACTCAGTAAGATTTCAAAAATAGATCGTTATGACAATTTCTATCAGACAGATCTTTATAATTGTAATAAAAAGGTTTCAGGAACACGCAACGGTGAGTTTAATTTTTTTCAAGATTCGCGAGGTTCTGGGTGGATTCCATAGCTCTATTGGTTAAGAGCAACGCACGGATTGCGGAGATTACGGGTTCTAGTCCTGCCGGAAACGTAACTTTTTCCATTTTTTCCTTTAATATAAAATTTGGAGTATCGCTCGCAGACGTATCTGCTCGTTAAAAAAATATTTCTTTTTTCAAGATTACTTTTTCTTATAGATGTCATTTTCAAGTTAACAGGAACCTACAAGTCGTGAGATAGATATTTACGCAAGTGTTCGCTCGTACGTTAAGCATATGTATAAAATGGGATATTACGATACAATAAATAAAATAAAATAAATACCTTGAAATTAATCTATGATAGGCCTTATGTCTTTGCGATAAGGTTTAAATTGACAGTTGACAGTGTCGATGGAATGTCATTAAGAATCTATTTATGTATATAGTTGATAATTAATCTTGTTGCTAAGGTTAATAAATTCTATAATTCGTATGAATCATTTATAGAATTTCACGGTATGTACAGTCAGACCTTAACTGTACTTATTTGCCATTGATAAAAAAGCTTAAATATTTGTGTCGTTTCCAAGCAAAAAGTCCCACTTTTTCGCTTGCCATAAGGACGCTTTGACAGGTTATTCAAGCAAATCTCGTCCCTATGGTAAGCGGCAATGTGGGACCTTTAAGTTTGAAGTTAAAGCTATTCAATTATAAACAGAACTAACTCAAACGCATTGATAAATATAAAAAAATTATAACCCCCGACGCAAAAGGAGAGTTGTTATAAGTGTGACGAGTGTGTGTGTCAGTCTCAGGCCCCGTAGCTCTTAAACAGGTAAACCGATGTGGAAGCGTTTTTATTTCATTTGAAAGCAGGTTTTTTAGCGGTGGCTCTTAGATATGTTTTATCCAAATCGCTTCACTTGTTTGAGTGTTGGCTTTTTTGTTTAATTGTTTTTCTTATATCTATGACTCACCTGTCCGTCTGTCCGTCCGTCAGCACCCAAAGAAGCCCAAACCGCCGGCAATCAGCCCTTTTATAACGTTCGTTATCACTTCTATTATACGCGATCAATACTTTTATCTGTTTGTTTTATATCTCCCACTCTTTTGTACATTGTTTAGTTAGATTGTTCACCCTTTGTTTAGTTAATAGTATGCCACCTAAAGACCTTATCGCAGTGCATGAAAAGCTACCCTAGGGTCTCACATGGGAATTGATGATCCTTAATGAATATTTATATTTACCCACATTCAGGGGCGTAGCTAGAGACTATGGCGCCCGGGGCAGTCACCAAATTTGCGCCCCCTGACGACTGACAAAAGTTTCCCTGCTGCTGCCTTTTGCACATTTTGGCGCCCCCCCTTGGATGGCGCCCGGGGCACTTGCCCTTCTGCCTTGCCCATCTTTATCTTTACATAAGATTCGAAAAACTCTTTTTATTTATTTTTTTACATTTTACCTATAATATACACTACAAAGTATACATAATCGTGTGGATGTCCTGACAATAAGCCTTTGAATTTATTTTATTACGGTAAAAGCCAAAGAGGTCAACTCATTTAAAATTAAACTAAAAATCCAAAAAAAAAATGCATTTTTGAATGCATTCAAATATTCAAATCAAAGCGCAGGAAGCGATAAATATGTATAGTTGTGTGTTTGCATAATTTATTTAGATACGTATCGATCGAAGGTTCACAATTCACATACATATTCAGGTGGATCATACGTGTAGAATAGGTCTAAGGTTCGATTCCCGTTGTAAACCAAATTATATTTCGAATTCGCAAGAAACTTCAGGAAAAAAGCCTCTGCATGCTCCGCCATCTGTAGTGATCTATAGGTACTACCATAAGCATGATTATGTCCTTGTATATCCTCTGTATAAAGATATGTTTCAAATTTACACCAATACGACTATCAATTGCGTTAGGTAATGCAATCATGCTAAGAGATAGAATCACTTAAATTAAATTTGTGAAAAAAATACATTCAAGGGGTTTGTAGGGGAAACGGCATGACTTTTCAGAATTGCAACATCGGGTTTCTTAATGCAAATTAATTAATTTTAATTATTTGTTTTGAAAAGATGTGTCTCACCGAGTTTGTTGTCGGTCCCATATTGGGGTACCCTCCTCCAACTGAGGGGGGATTTAAATCTTCTCGGGGCAGAGGTGTAGTGTTAGAGCCGGCGTAACTTTGACGTTCGTAAGCGCATTGTAACATGCCTACTTGAATAACGAACTTTCTTTATCATTATCTCTTTATCTTGAAGTCTAAAAGCACGACTACAAAGATCAGAAGATTGAGAAGTCAAACTGAGGTCTAAAAACTAAGCATACGATACGACAATGTTCTAGAAATCCTAGTTTACATAAATTATTAGCTTACCTCAGATTGCAATGTGGCTTCAAATTCAGCTGTAAGCCTCTTCAGAGATGCGATCTGAAAAGAAAAAGTTTGTAAAACCAAAGATAGATATAACTCCGTAATAGATGGATACAGTCTAAGGAAAAAACGTGCCTCGAAAATCAAGAAAATTTGATTCTTGTTCAGAGGGCGCTACTAGTTTTGGCCTACAGTCGTATAGATGGCGTTGACGGTTTCGTTTGTTATTTAACAATTTTAACGCATATCAGTGAAAGAACATGGGTCAAAATCATAAAAATAATAAATGCAAATAAAAAAAATCATTTATCTATATTTAAATACATTCTATTGTATTTTTATAAATCTTCATTTTTAGTTTTAAAGTGTGTCGACAGATGGCAGTGAATTGACTGGGGTTACAAAATTTACTATGACAGTACCGCTCTAGTATAAGTTACTCTATGGTAAAACTATATCTATGATATACAACGCGGCAGTAAAACAGGTTCTGGCAAGGTATAAAAACTCTTGCAGAGAATTGACATAATTATTGAAAACCATAATGTAATGATTTTCAGATTATCATTAGTCATAATTCTGAAACCGTTCTTTTCAGGATTTTCTTAAGGTTATCCTATAGACCGCTAGGCTGAAGTGGGACTGGGCAGGTCACGTCTGCCGCATGCATCCGGATAGGTGGGCTAGTATAGCCACCAAGTGGATGCCGCAAAAGAAGCGCGGACGTGGCAGGCCCAGGCGGAGATGGCGGGACGACTTAGACACCTTCACTAATAACTGGCCGAAACAGCTCAACAACGGGAGTCATGGAAATCAAAGGGAGAGGCCTTTGCCCAGAAGTGGGACACTACAGGTTATTAAAAAAAAATCCTATAGACAAGTTGGGTTAGGTTTGTTATATGGCAATCCTGAAAAGTTACGCGTTTCTCAGAAAAACCTATAAATTATAACTAACGAAAATGCGGACAAAAATACATTATGACTTAAAACTTTATGGGAAACAATAGAGACCTGTTATAACCTTATAACTTCAATTGCTTTAAAATAATGAATACCTACAAACCTTATGATTTTCTAACCACATTGACCACATGATTCTCTTTGCCTACTTATGTTTATATGTATGTGTAAGGCCAGGATTACACTTGTAAGTTTTACTTACGTAAGTAGGGACACAGCTATACTACAGAATGAGATATGAATATCGTTATCTCATTCTAGCAAACAGCTTTGTCCCTATTTACGTAAGTAAAACTTACAAGTGTAATCCTGGCCTTATGCTTAACTATAGCTTGGTCTTATAATCTACAATAGGGTATTCTCCTACTAGTCAAACCAGCATCTTTTTTAGAACTGTCAAAACGATTTGCTAATATGGAAATTACATGAAACATTACAATGACGTCACGGTCAACTCACCTACTTTTTACATTTCTATCCATGAATCTAGTATAACTGGATCGGTCATGAGGAGTGGGGGAAAATGACCGAACGGGATAGTCTTATGTATCTTTCAGTAGGAGTAGCAGAGAAAGCGCTGTTATTGTTTGTCCTTGTCATAGTTTCACTTTTCCACCGCTGCCACAACCGAGATTGTGGCAAACAAATAAGTACGTGACATGTCATGTTTGTTCGTTTCTTGTTTAATTATCGTTGTTTTGTATGAAATTGTGCTTTCTCTTATGAAATATAGTGATGGTTAGCGTTTTGAATGCTTGAACTTTGATAAAATACTGGTGAATTGTTCTGTAATCGGCTGTAATAGCCGCTCTGAGCAAAAATATGAGATCATAATCTTTCACACGTAAGTACGGTATTTTACACCTTCCTCTTAACGCAATATGTGAGAATAACATCGTAAAATTACGTTACACTCAAAGCAATGTAGAATCAAACGATTTCAATAAAAATATCACAATTATTTACGAAAATTAACAAAACATTATTTGTAAAATTATCCGCCCAAATTACGTAGGTAGGTAGGAGTCTGAGGTCAGCCATTTTTAAACTTCTTCTTAATTTAGCTGCATAACAATCATGTTAGGGATACCAGATGAAAATATCATAATTTTATGGGTAATTTTGACCTCGAAGTTTTTTCGTACTTTAATTCCAAAAAATAAATAAACAAATGTTGTGAAGATTAAATGTGGTGTACATTAATTGGTGTGATTGCGATTTGTGATTTCTTTAAATTAAAACCCATAATACATTTTATTTTACGTTTTATTTACTAAACATGTTTAGTTTTGTACCACCTGCGCGAATTATAGGAGGTATTTCATTGTTTATACGCCTAAAAAGGACGGCCCATTGACATTTTATTAAACAATTTTTTATACCGTCAAACAAGCTAACTTTGCCTCCAGAGTAATCGCCCCAACGTGATATCAAATATTGGGGTAATTTTTACCAATATGGTATCCCCACGTTTATGACGTCATCTATGTCTATCCCTTACGGGCGCACGCGTATAGCTGGTCTATGTAATGCTAGGTCTATGTTTCTATCCGATTTATTAAATAGAACTTGTGTTTACTGCTATCTATGTTTTTCTAATAATTATCTGGCGCTTTATTTCATGCATGGTGCTATACCTTTGAAAACAATTTATACCTAAATGCACCATACAGCAAACAAAACGCTTTACGATGCCAATATTCCGCTCTGACCTATTGGCTGCGCGCATTTCAATCGTTCCAAATTTAAAATTTAAAACGATCGAACGCCATTGGATGTTTTTTTTTATTCCGTTGACAAATAGCTTTCTGTATATTTTGTACGGGTGTTGTTTACAGATAAAAATCTTTACTATTAATATTTAGCTTAACGTATAAATAAATAGATCAATGATATATAATATTATATATCCGCACTCCCGAATGTTTGCCTTTCGGAAAATGATATTAGCAGATTAAATTTTTCAAAATTATTTCTGTAAGAGATTATTTTATCCGGAAAAAGTGACGAAAAGCAGTAATGATAAAAGGATTAAAGGACGTACAGTCTGGCAAAAAAGAGTAGAAATTAAAAAGTGTCAACACTGTAGTGTCGTCCCTTTCAAATCAATCTAAGAAAAACGGGACGACACTACAGTGTTGCCACTTTTTAATTTCTACTCTTTTTTGCCAAACTGTACAGTGTGTTATTACTCCAAATGTAGAATATAGAGCGTAGCTAAGAGACTCAAAAAGCAGTGAGTGAAATAATAATTATTTTCACATCACCTATTCGAAAAGGGAACTTTTCTTCCCTGCTAGGTGGGATGAAAGTGGCACTTTTCTGTTCAAGGACATTTTGTTGCCAGTATGAAATATTGACACAAAGACATATGAAATTAGTATGCATATAATCGATTACAATTTCTTTATAATCGATTACGTGCATACAATTTTTCTAATTCAAATAATATTTTGTTGTAATTGTAAACAATAAATGTAATTAGCGTATTTTAAATTAATTAATAGCATATTTTAATTAAGCAAATTAATTAATTAGCGTAATATTTACAAAGAAACGTAAAAAAACATTAGTTTAATAATTTAATTTTTATTTTGACATTTTAGGTCTCCTTAAACGCAGCCATACTTGTCTATGCAATTTAAAAAGTTTTGTACAAATATTTCACAAAGCATAATTATGCGGTTTTGTATTGTGTATAAATTTGTTAATACTTAGTTTAAATCAATAACTTTATAATAATAAATATAAGTGATATCAGTATTCATAGTGTTCTTCCGATAATTTGGTTCAAAGGGGTAAGAGCTAATTTGTTACCAGAAAAATCTACAAAAATAATGTACCTGATTTTCATTGTATCAATTTAGGTGTTAAAATAAAAAATACTTTGAAAATATATTAGGTACATAATTATGAGCTGTAGGTACTTTTAATTTGTCAGTACAGTCACGTCTGAAAATATCGATACGGACAAAGTGCCAGAAGTAAGTACCTATACACTTCTATGGGCCATGCCTGAAAATAAATGATTATTTAATTTAATTTAATTTATATTAAGGTCGTGTATACATATTTTTGGCACTTTGTCCGTATCGATCTTTGCTTAAAATAATAATGTTTTGAAACCTAATATATGTATGTAATTTCCTCATAGGTGATGTGAAAAGCAGTATGTGTCACATGGTAGCAAAATAATTTTCACGTTGGGCGTTAACACTTGAATCCTTCGCTTCGTTTAGGATTCAATTTTTTTTTTTTTTTTTTTTATCCTATCTGGCTTTTACTCCCCGCAATTTTGCACGGGGTGAATTTGCCAATGTCGGTTTTTGACTTTCACACGTGAGGAGAATGTTCGGTAGTCTGGGAGGTTGTGGTTGGGAAGACCTAAAAACGAATAATTGTTATGAACATCACAGACAAACACATGACGAATACAAAAATTAGTAGAAAAAAAGCGGGAAGTGGGTGACAGAACGTTAATAGTGCCAACATGAAGGAAGTGGAAGAGAAGAAAACGATATATAAAATAAATATGAAGTATAGAATAAAACATAAATAATTAGACGCATTAGATTATAAAAGATAAGACGCTATTTAGAGTTTAATGTTGTTCGTTTGTAAATATTTAATGAGTATAGAAGTAAGCCTAGTATCCATGTGACAAAGCAGTGAGCTAAAGCATATAGGTCGTGGAACATTTTCGGGTAATACATCGTACAGTGAATAACTACACCCTGAACAAGCAAAGAAGATGTGGTCCAAGTTACCCTCATCCAACCCGCATTCACACAATGAGTTCGCACGGACACCAATCATAGCCAGAAATAACGGAGTACATACTTTACCTAAGCGTAAACGACAAATGGTCGATATTACCCATTTCGGAGAAGTACGAAAACGATAGAACCACGGTTTTCGAGTAATTCGAGGTTGTACACAGCCATAATGTTTACCTGTCTGTATTCTAGAGGTATCCCATTGCTTCTGCCATGTATTAAACATATTGGATAGCGCACAACTCAATAGGTCATTACCGTAAATTTCCTGCTTCATTGATCCGATGTCAATCGCTCGTTTTGCCCACATATCAGCCATCTCATTGCCGTTAATACCACAGTGGCTTGGAACCCACCCGAGAACAATATGTAGGCCCCTTGATTCACACCTACGTAGCAAAGCTTTGATTTCGAGAATCAATGGAAATTTTGCTTTGAATTTGAATTGGTTGCCTACAATAGCCTGCAGGCAACTCCTACTATCAGAGATGATAATGGTGTTTTTAATATTGTGGGTCTCTGCATATTTGACAGCCTCAAGAATAGCAACTGCCTCGCCTGTGAAAATGGATGCTTGAGGAGGACATTTAAATGGGAGGGCAATATTGTACCGAGGAATCCACACCGCTGCTCCCACACATTTTGTAGGATCCACCTTTGAAGCGTCAGTAAAAACCGGTAAGTAATCTTGCCATTTATCTAAAAATTTATTGAACTTGTTGTTTGCTCCTGGATCATTTTTGAAAATTCCTATATCTAATAGAACTTTAGGTGAATATATTAAGGTCTCAAATGCCACCTCAAATAAAGGGTTAGCGCCGGATTTATATAGACTGGGGTTAATATTAGACAGTTTTGAAAAAGACATTATTATTCTTGGAAAGGCTTTATATGTCCAATATCGGTTTTCAGTGACCTCCAGTGCCAGTGCCCGCAAGCGTGGAAGCAACAAGTGGTTGTTGTAAGAGCTGGCTTTGATCAAGAACCTGTCGGCAAGATATTGTCTGCGGAGAGACAAAGGAGGTTCAACAGCTTCTACCTGCATGCCATTTTTGGGAGAAGGAAGCATAGCACCCAGTATGATCCTTAAACATTTTGCCTGTATGAGGTCTAATTTATCTAGGCCATCCTTATTGCAAGGTTCCATTAGAAATGACCCATAGTCTATATGGCTGCGTATGATGGCATTGTATAGTAGCTTCTGGCAATAAGGGTGAGAGCCCCACCAAACACCTGATAATGCTCGCAGAATATTAATATTTTTTTCACATTTACTCAGTACATATTTGTGATGTGAGGAGGCCGACATTTTGTGGTCTAAAATAACACCTAGAAATTTTACTGACTCTTTACTTGGTATCATGACACCACCATAACGGACATCTGCAGGAGGCATGATCCTTCTGCGACTGAAAGTCACTAAACAACTTTTTGTTGGCGATAGGGTAAGACCATGTTCATCAAGCCAATCTTTGAGGTAACCCAGCGCTGTATTCAGACTAGCAGTGGCTTTGTCCATTGAGTTTGCTGAGGTGTATAAGACCAGATCATCAGCATACTGCAAGACATTACAGAAGGAAAGGACAGATTATTCCAAGTCGTAGGTGTAGATACTGTAAAGCAGGGGGCTGAGTACAGATCCTTGCGGGAGACCTCGCCACAAAGTCCGAGGCGGGTAATAGGAATTACCATTTCTAATTTTAATTGACCTACCCATGAATAAGTTGGTGACAATATGTACAATCTTCGCGGGAATGCTCAGATGAAGCATTTTTGCCCTGAGCACCGGAAGAAGGACATTGTCGTAGGCCGCAGAGATATCTAGGAAACATCCCAGAAGATATTCGTTTTTCGAAAAGCTTAGTCGGATATCAGTTGCTAAAATGTTTAAACTGTCCATTGTACTACGGCCCTTTCGGAAGCCAAACTGCGTGTCAGCTAGAATACCTTTGTTTTCCACAAACCATTCGAGTCTGTTTTTAACCAGATGTTCCAGTATCTTTCCCATTGTCGCGGACAGGGCAATCGGGCGATATGAGCTAGCCTCGTCTGGGTTTTTAGACGGTTTTAGGATTGGAATAATGACTTGGGTCTTCCAGTCAACAGGGATCTCTCCCGTGCCAAAGGCATGGTTTAGAATACCAAGCAGGTACTCCTGTGAGGATGTATTTAACTTAGATAGGAAACAGTATGGTATGCCATCCTCTCCCGGTGTAGTATCTCTCAATCCACTAAGCACTAGACTAAGCTCTGAGAATGAGAAAGGCATGTCTAGAGAGCTCCCGGTGCCTGGCAGCGGGGGAAGTAACAAACAGGATGCTTCAGGGACAGTTGGCGGGGCAAGTTTATCTGCAAAGTCTGACAGCCAGGAAGAATCTGTGGTGGCCATAGATTCTGGATTAAACGAACCCCTGAACCTCCTTATATTCCGCCATATAAGTGATGTAGGGGTTCTAGGAGATAAATTCTCGCAGAACCCCTTCCATCCCCTCTTTTTTGCCTTTGCTAGGAAGCGTTTTGTACGGGCCGAGATTTTTTTGAAAGAAATGTAGTCTTCCAAATTTCCTGTATTGTTGAAATCCTGCTCAGCGGCATCTCTTTTTTTAACGGCTGCCGTACAGTCTGCGTTCCACCACGGGGGTGATGGGATTTTGAGTTTAGCAGGTTTCTTTTTTGGTATATATTTATCGGCGGACTCTATTAACACATTTTTAAATTTTATATATTTTTCATCCTGACTTATTTCGCTCGTGTCCCACTCTTTCATATTTTCCTCTATAAATAATGCATAATTGGGCCAGTCTGCTGATTGAATTTTGTGTTTCAGAAGAGGTTCGGGGGAAGGAGATGGAAGAATAGAAGAAGGCTTGGTGATAATAATCGGGAAATGGTCACTGCCAAACGACTGGCGTAATACCCTCCAGGATAGTAAAGAAGACAAACTCGGGGAACAGACAGATAAATCGGGAACTGATTGGGGGTTCTGGCCTGGGTATACCCGATGCGTGGGAGTTCCGTCATTAACAACTCCTACATTGATTTCATCGAACAAATCCAGCAGGGCTGATGAAAACGCATCCGAATGGTATGACCCCCAGGACATATTGTGACAATTAAAGTCCCCTAAAATCATAAGAGGAGGTGGAATCGATTTGAGAATAGATTGTAATTCATGCATATTAACTACTTCAGGATGGGGGATATATATAGAGATGAAATTAATGCCCATAACCCTGGCAGCTACGGCATTAATCCCATCCGAGTGAGGGGGGATATGAATTTGGGAGAAAGGGTAACTGCGCTTGATCAACAACGCACATCCGGCGTGTCCATCATTACGGTCCTCCCGGAGACATGAGAAGCCCGGCACTCTGAGAAGAGTGCCGGGACGTAACCACGTCTCCGAAATAGCCGCAACAGACACAGCATAGGTGTTGATGAGCTGAATAAGGTCAGGTTTTTTTGGGACAATGCTTCGGCTATTCCATTGTAGAAATGTGACCGGGGGGGCCGTTGTTGTGAAATGTAAGTCTTTCAGCGAGTGTGATCATTAAGGGCGCAACGTCGTTCGGTAGGCAATCGCTCCACTTAGCGATTATGTTTGTTAAAAATTTTAAACAGAGCTCCATTAGGTCTTCATTGTGGGTGATTCTATTGTAAGAACTATTCAGAGCTTGGCCATTGGGGAGTTGAGGTGGGGGAGTTCGGACAATATTGTTGTGGGCTTCTCTATCATAACCCGGAGAGAGAGAGACCCTCGTTCGGGGCGCTCGATATACGGTTTTACGATATGAAGTGGTGGGCGGAGGAGAAGGAGATGGCCTGAAAGTATTAGGGTCGCATGGGGGCTGTGAAGATCGGGAAGAGTCTGTAACCTGTTCAAACATGATTCTTGCTACATCTGAATATGGCTTACGAACCGCTGAGAACTGTATTGCTGCTTCTGCGTATGAGACATTCTGCTCAGACATGGCAAGTTTAATGGACTTTTGTCGACCATATTCATTGCATACTTTGTCTGTAGCAAAGTGTCTGCCTGAACAGAATATACACGTCACATGTTCTGGAGCTACATTGCATCCATCACCGGGGTGTTTTTGTGCACACTTATAACATCTAGCATCAGACCGGCACTGTGTTTGAATATGTCCGAACCTAAGGCGTAAGGCGTCCGAACCTAATTTTTGACGGTAAGGATTGTCCTTCAAAGGTAACCACCACCGACTGGGTTGGTGCCCAGGATGGGGATCCATCATCTTTTGTCACTTTCCGCTGCAGACGGCGAGCCTTAAGGATTTTTCCTTTGCCTTCTTTGAGGTTTGTACCGTTGACTAAATCCTCCATAGTCCAATCCGAAGGAACTCCCCGTATAACTCCCATACGCGATACATGGTATGAGGGAATATCAGCTATAAACTTATTTTGGGCTAGTAGCGGGTGCTTTAAGAGGCTATTTGCATCAGCTGCTGTGGTGAAAGTAACTGCTACTCTGTTGCGACCTACTGACTTAATACCACCTTCTTTTTGGATGTTGTTAACCTTTGCTTGAGTAAGCAAAAGGCCTACATTGATGGGTTTTAGGGAAGCATTGGAAGATGGTACAGACTCTCTAGAGACGTGAACTATAAATGGTCCACCATCTTCGGCATTGTACTCTCGGTATTTGCTGTCCAGACTGGGGTGTTTGTATAAATGTGGGTTGAACTCGACTGGATTGTTTTTGTTTAAATCGACTGTAGTATTTTGACTTACCTCCATTGGATTATTTTTATTTAATTCGACCACATGACTATTATTAGGCTCGACTGTATTATTTGTATTACCCGACTGCTTGTCGGCCTCTGTCGTGTAAATTACAATTTTTTTAGGGGAAGGCTCCAGCTTGGTCGGTGATAAATCTAAGTTACGCTTACGTGAGACGTTCTCCCAGTTCATGTCATTATCATCAGCCTCATCTGGAGGCTTCTCCTTCTCGTTACCATCCATCTAAACGCCTATATTAAAATATTCCACCACCTGATTAGTAAATAAGGAAAGTTGTTTTATTTATGGGAATATAACCTCAAAACGAACCACTCACTCAGCGCGCTACTCCTCAATCTCTGTCTAGGATTCAATTGTACGCTCTCGCCGTAAATATGTCATTTTGCTCCCTTGTGACACAATCTACTATTGTTATACAAGGGTGCAAAGTTGTATTTTACCAGCGAGTGTTTAAACACACGAGAAGTAAAATACAACTTTGCACCCGTGTGTAACACAAAATTTTTCCCCTCACTATAGCGAGGAAAGTGCAACATCCACAGGCGTTAGATCATATTCATCACTGGAATCACTCATTTTTTTACGATAATACGATATTATAACAGAAAACTGGAAGTTGTGTATTTTTACGTGTCGGAGTCGGTGAGAAAATTTTTGTTGACAATGTTGACATTTCTGACGATGCGTTTTGAAATTGCATTGACTCAACTTGTACGTTCAGAATTACATTCAACATCATTAAAAAAAAACAAATGTTCCTTATGGAATTTAAGGTTTATGACTTAAAATCATTAAATAAAGCTAAATTTGGTATTTTTTATTAAATTCTCAAACCATTTATTTAATCATTATTAATATCGAACGAACCATTATTATGAGCGTTTTACGTTTTGTTATCTGTCAAAAGCCACCTAAACACGCTCCATCCAAGGTCAAATTACTTTCCCCACTAGTGGATAAAATGAGTTTTCCCCCGCTTGTTTTACTAACAAAATATGGGCCGACAGACCTGAAATAAAGATTTTCAATTTCAATTTCAATTTCAATTTAAAGGATAAAAGACGGCTTTCCGAGCTAGTGAGGGGAAAATGCAATTTTTATATTCTAGTAGCAACCTTGATGTATGATTTAGGCTAAGTTTATTTTATTGTATACAATGAGGGCTATTGTTTTTTTGCTCACCAGTTGGCGCCTCTGTTGATGGTGGTCCAAAAGACTAAAGAACAGCTGTCAGTCATTGAAGTGACAAGTGACATTTGACATTTCGAACTATGGAAAAGACCACCATCTACACTAGCGCCCCTAGCGGCGAATTCATACGCGTTAGCCCTCATTTTGCATGGTACTTGTATCTTATGAAAGCAAATAAAGAACTGAAACATACTCGTACGCTTGTTAGACCTGGGGCCCGTTTCTCGAACGATATTAGTCTAATATTATTAGTGTGTTGCTATGGTAACCCATACGATTTGACAGGTCGTGGACTGATAATATTAGTTATTAGACTAATATTATCAGTCCACGACCTGTTCGAGAAATGGGCCCCTGCTGAAGTAAAAACAAAAGAAAACGAATTAATATCCATTGGGCGTTGTCCGCTGCGCAAAAAAATAATAGTGCGAACATGAATAAAAGATGACACCTGATTTTTATATTGGAGATTAGAATCGCAGATCTGTCCATTGACAAATATCGCAAATTTAGGAATTACCATAGAGTAGGGATCGTCAGGTAGAAGATGCCAGTGCTAAAGGCACAGAATAAATATTAGTACTAGGTACAGAAGGTTCACTCTCTAACAAAACGCATGTATTACGACAGATATGACCGCTATGTGGCGCAAGCGCGAGCAGGCGTCCGTTCTATAGCGGTGTGCGGCAACTACTATGGCTAGACACCAAAACTGGTATGGGCCGCATGTACTTGTAGCGACGCGACGAAATCGTGGAGTGAGCCACGCCTGGTAAAGGTCGCAAAAGCTTAGGACAAATCGATCAATTTGGGATGAACGGGACGCCTTGTTTTCCAAGTCTCATATACCCGTTATACCCGTGCCATGAGTCACTGACAGTGTCAAAACTGACATATACGGTAACGTCTACCACTACCACACTAATATGCGAGTCCGAGCGAGATGCATAGAAAAGAAAGTAAGTAACCTTCTCGATAGCGTTTTATGTCAGTGCCAAACTGGTAATAGCCACAGCTACCAGCTACTAATTTCGCCTTTGTACAGTCACGGACTTTAATTGTTAAGCCATTTAGGGTTCAAGTTAATTTGGTTGTCAATACTAACGTGATGAAATGTCCAATATAAAATTTTGGCAGTTTGGCACTGACGAATGTGAATGAATGAATTCATCACAATTGCTCGTAAAAGGTGTCATTACACGTAGGCGATGGTCCGTAAATCCTAAGATTCGATCTAGGGCTGTAATTTATTTTTTCATTACACTTGCTAGGCGTTGCGGTCCGTAAATCCTAATGAAATCAGGCAGACGTTTGATTTATATCCCTTTTTTTCACAATTATAATGAAATGTGGTGCTGGCGTCGAATGGCAAAGATCAGTTGGACTGAAAAAAAAAACCAACGAAGAGGTTTTACGTATAGTAGGAGAAAAGAGGACTTTGTTAAGAACTATAGATAATAGAAGAGGAAAGATGCTTGGGCACCTGATACGACACGACGAATTTATCAAAAACATCATAGAAGGGAAAGTTGAAGCAAAGAGGAAGGAGGGAAGACCAAGGAGAGCGTACATGCATCAAATAAAGGAAAAACTCAACGTCGTGTCGTATCAGGCTGTCAAAGAGAAGGCAGAGGACCGCGAAACATGGAAATTGCTCCACCGACAAGAGACTTACTCTTAAGTATATGATGATGAATGAAAAACATTGTGGGTGCCACGTCCGGGACAGGAATTACGAACTCGGGTTAATTAAGCCTTCGCCTTCGGCTTCGGGCTTCAATTCACACTCTTTCGTAAATTCTTGTTTACTGCCCTTAATACACAATGTACTAAAAAGGAATATTATCCGAAACTCTGCGTAGGTGGCGCTACCACACACTGAGGGTCTATCGCGAAACAAGAAAATCGAAATTTCGTTATATAATATCTCTGTCACTCGTGAATATTCGAGCGATAAAGAGGCAGATAGCGAAATTTATTCGCGTTTCCCGGTAGGTCCTCTGTAAACAAACCGCCTTGATGCATCAATGTCATGTCATATTTTATTATCTCTGAAAACTTGTCAAAAACCTGTTAAAGGTACAGTATGTATAAGTTACTCTATGACACTATGGTTTACTGAAAAGGCTAGTGCTGCACTCTGGTGGCAGAACTTTGCAGTGATATCCCCTATTGTTACCATCGTGTACAATTAAATAATAATAATGATTACTACTCAACCAATTTTGGAAAACTCTAATTGTCGATGGGGTCCCTTTATTTGACATAATTATTGAAAGTCATAATGTAATGCTTGCCATATTATCATTAGTCATAATTCTGAACTCATTAACTTTTCAGGATTTTCCTCAGGTTATCATATAGATAGGTTAGGTTAGGTTTGTTTTATGACAATCCTGAACAGTTACGCGTTTCTGAGAAAAACCAAATTATGACTAATGCTAATATGACAATCATTACATTATGACTTTCAATAATTATGTCAAACAATAGAGACCCATTGTTGATACGTATACTAAGTATATTTTCAATGTTTTTCTGCGTACGTAGGTATATATGACCAGTCTATCTATCCCGTATAATCTACCAAAATAATCTTTGTAGCCTTTTATTTCATTAAAATACGACCTACTGCGCAGAATCGGGTGACATACTTATTTAAAGTGTTGCAAAACGTTATTTTTCAAACTATAGTTCCTGTTTTCATTGATGGATTCAGCCGATCGGTATATTGAATTGCAAAGTGAGTAGGCACCTGGAATACGTCAGTGGTAGAGACAGTGCGTTTTGAGGTTTTGACGCAAGTTTTTTCACTTTGTATTAGGACGGGGTAGAGGTATATAATTTATACGGGGTCCCCTTGTTTGACATAATTATTGAAAGTCATAATGTAATGATTGTCATATTATCATTAGCACAGATCATTAGTCATGTCACAATTCTGAAACCGTTAACTTTTCAGGATTTTCCTCAGGATATCCTATAGATAGGTTAGGTTAGGTTTGTTTTATGGCAATCCTGAAAAGTTACGCGTTTCTGAGAAAAAACAAATTTTGACTAACGAAAATGTGGACAAACAATATGTTATGACTTAAAACTATATGGGAAACAATAGAGATCCAATTTATACATATAAACGTAGCTGGGTATAGATAGTCTGTGCGGTAAGAGAAGAAATAATTAGCAGATGGCGCCAGCATAGCTTGCCCTGTCAAACCCTAGAATTGTGTCAAACTTTTGTTTTTTTTAATGCCCTGGATGCCAGCCTTTTAAGCCAAATCTCATAGAAACCGGGGCAAGCTATGATGGCGCCATCTCTGCAAACCTTGCAAACAATTTTTGCAAGGGAGGGGAACTTCAAATGTATACGTAACGTAAAAATAGCCATGTCAGAACAACGTCAGTCCATACATTGTGTATGACCATTGGCCGACTATTTTCGACAGCGGGGAAAGCCTGTTAATTGCTCCGTTTGGTTATATCCTACTAGGTTTTACCCGACCGATTTTTAACTTCTAAAAAGTCGAAATTCGTCGAAATCAGATTTTTGGTGTGTTTGTGAATGTTTGAAAGATTATGCTATTTAGATGGACCCCGTTATCGTCACGTCTGATGATCAAAGTCTAGATATTATATCGAGGGAAATCTTTAAATATTAGGCGCGTCATATAGTTATTTGGGCATTTATCAAAAGGAGGAGTGTATGTACGTATGTTTTTACCAGACTAGCTCGAAAATATCTCTTTTGACATGTCCCGGGATTTTTATTTAAGGTTTTTTCGCTTAGATCATCGTTTATGGACGTCAACTAAAATTAAAATGTATTTTGTGTCAACTAGCAAAAACAATTCTCGAAATTCTCTTATCAGTTCATTTTCACTGTATTTTGGAAAATATTTGGACACTCATACGGCCTTGGAAAAGCCTAAAAATAAAAAGAGACGCAACATACAACTACTCGTACTATTTTGTCAATTCGTAAGTCCCCAACCCGCATGAAGCTCGAAAGCTGCCCGTTATCAGTTAGATACGAGATAGCTTATCTACCCTACGTGAGTAGCTAAGTACAGTTGGGCGCGATATGTTAGTTAGTACAGTAACTGTCTGTGTGTCTGTTTCATTTGAAGAGGATAGAGGAGGATGGCTTCGTCAAACAAACGTATATAATAGTCCCCATTTTCCTTGGATATTGACATATCATCTGACAAAGTTTCAATGGGAAGGCAAACGTGATTGGGTGGCAGCACTAGCAGCTGACGTCCATGAGGGTTCATTACACATCGAAATCGACCTTAAGGGTCCCCGGCAAATTATAAATCATAAATTATTTAAGATTCAAGCAAGCAAGCAAGTTCCGCTCTCTTTTTAAAACTACATGTTGGATTGTAATGAAACTTTGCACATACAATGACATAAGGTGAGGTTTTCAGTCCGCGGCGCACTTGCAAGTTTAAAATTTCGGCGGCGGCGCCCTAACCTATTCGAAATAGCTAGGTAACATGGTGAGGTGGATTGCCTCACGGCGCCCTCTCTAGTCTACGTCGCCCCAGGGCGCCGCGGCGCACAGTTCGGGAACCCCTTTTTTTACGAGTGGGCGAATGCATTTGTTACGCACCGTCCCCCCGGCCGCGGGAAGGCCATTGATGGGGGGGGTGTGTGGGACTCGCCGCTCCTGTCCCCTCTCAACTGGCGAGAGTGGAGCGAGAACTTTGCCCTACCCACTAACCCACTCCGGCGTTTCACCCTCTTTGCCGTTTGCGAGAGCGCCATGGGATCGAGTACACTTCACTCCACCATGGCGCCCCCCAGCAGCCCCGGCTTGGCGCAGTTTGGGAACCCCTGTCATAGTCTATAAAGGGGTGAGGTTGATTGTGAATTATTGGATTTTTTATACATACCATAGATAAGGTTACCATGGCTAGAGTTCCATAGTTTTAATTCTATAGACTTTGTATGACGGTAATGGAATGAAAGGATCGAAAAAGGTATGGAAATTTTGGGAGAATTTTTTCACCGATTGCGATCGAAAAAGCTCGTGTTTCTGAGTAGAAATACACCCCAATGCAAATCATTCGAAATGCAATGCATTTGGGGAATGCATTCGAGGGAAGCCAGTACTGTCAACCTGGTTTAATTTGGCAGACATTCAGACGTACCTCTATGACTTCTATGAGTAACCACAGTTGAAATAACATAAAAATTCCTGATTTTGATTCTAAGTAGAAATAACATACAAAAAAATTAAAAATAACAGGCCAAGCGCGAGCCGGACTCGCGCACGAAGGGTTCCGTACCATTGCGCAAAAAAAATGCAAAATAAATCATGTTTGTTGTATGGGAACCCCACTTAAATCTTTATTTTATTCTGTTTTTAGTATTTGTTGTTATAGCGGCAACAGAAATACAGCATCCGTGAAAATTTCAACTGTCTATCACGGTTCATGAGATACAGCCTGGTGACAGACAGACATACTCCTAATACACCTATTCCTATACATAAGAAAAAAACACAAAAAAATCATGCTATAGATCATTCTTGCCTTACAATACAGATTGCGCCCGATTGTGGGTTAAATTAAAAGGGCCCAGATTATATTCCAAATGTACACAGTGGGCTTGAGTAACACGAGTGAGAACACGACAGACAGAGGACTTTGTCACTTTATCTTTAAAATATGACATCTAATTCAGTTTATAATTACATTGTATACTCATGGACAAATTTAACTTTTTTTTGTAAGCCTCTACATTTGTCCATGAGTGTAGTAGTGTGACTACTCAAAAAACATAAAACAAAATATTTGATAAAAATACATATTATTAGGGTTCCGTACCCAAAGGGTAAAAACAGGACCCTATTACTAAGACTCCGCTGTCCGTCTGTCCTTCTGTCCATCTGTCTGTCACCAGGCTGTATCTCATGAACCGTGATAGCTAGACAGTTGAAGTTTTCACAGATGATGTGTGTCTGTTGCCGCTATTACAACAAATACTAAAAAGAACGGAACCCTCGGTGAGCGACTCCGACTCGCACGTGTCCGGTTTTTTTTTGTACAATCGGGTCAATCGCGAAATTATACGTTGGTAAATAAAGGTAGCAAAATTAATTACGTCACACGTTTATGGGGAGGGGGGAATCACAAACTTTGTGACGTCACTGCAGCTGTAACCGAAAATGATTTTGTTTTTTTTATTTACTGTTAACAGTTAAATAACTAGTTTCTGCAAGTATAGTGTTTATGGGTGTATTTTTATTCCTAATCGGCTTCATGTTATATGTTCCTAACATTGCTTTTGTCAAAAAAAATATATTTTTTGATTAAATAATAAAAACTAATTGAAATTGTCAATTTTGTTAAAAAAAATTGTCAAATATGTGACGTCACACCAGGGAGGGGGGGAGGGGTTAGCCAAATGTGTCCAGGTGTGACAAGGAGGGGGGAAAAATCTTCAAATTCGTGTGATGTACCAATAGCAAAGTTAGGGTTCCCTACAATAGATAGTTTTCCCAACCCTGATTTTTAGAGCATTTAAAAATATATATTAACTTAGTGTGTCATATATAAAGCTGCCTAAATACCCTGTCTTCATTACTTCTCCTAAGTATAAAATAGCTAAACAAATTTCAACATTTCATTTAAAATGTATGTGATTTGACAGTCCATATCTCCACCATGCATAATGGAGCAATTTGAACAACTCACTGAGGTGTTAATCTAAACAATAAAAAATATGAAATATGTTTGCATAAACAATCTAATATAACCAATTTAAACCACTAATATACGCATTTTCTACATGCACATGGTTGTTAAAACTGTTATAAGAAGGATAAAAACATAATTATTGCATGACCTTCAATCTAATCAAGAGATATTGCCTGAAATATCTCTAACGAAAAACTAAACATAACCTAACCACCATCTGTCAAGTACATCTATATTATGTATATTTATACATCGAAAACTTACCTCGAGCTCCTGGTTGTGGCATTTCTCCTCAAGTTCCTTTACAGAAGTCTCGGTCGCAGCTGCATTACCCTCAGTATCCTGTCCAGGCACTTCAGATAACACCTCAGAAGCAAAGTTCGTAATCTGCCCTTTCAAACTGTTCAAACTCTGGTTTAAATTGAGCCACGACATATTTAATTTCTCTTACCGACGTCACATATCACTGAGAACGATTTTAAGTTAAGTTGTAAAGATTAAATCTGAGTAAACAGTATGAAAATTGCATTATTTTGCAACTGTGACAGGACTATGTCTAGTTGGCAAAACAAGTCGCGATTTGACGTTTCGTAATGCAATCATTCCTTTATGCGCATGACGTAACTCGTACTGAATTTATAACTCGAATATTCCGGCAATTTCAGTCATTTTTTATATCATTTACAAACAAACAAATATCTGGATAATATCTATTTAGGGGAGGGAAACAATACTCATTTTTAATTTCATGTGCTATATCGATGGTTTATTTATTATATTTTATTTATTTATCATATCACAACAGAAAAAGCTAGCGTTTCACCTAGTGCCTTAAACAAACTGACACTCGCCAACGCCGCGCCGGCGCAATATCAAGCTGCCGCCATTTTCTCCGCTTGACAGCAAAAAAGTGCAAAAAATTGTGTATTCATTACTTACTTACTTTAATGCTGTAAAGTTGCATCAAGCCCATCGTCGTTATAATTTGCTAGAAATTCTGATAAATATTAACATATATCATTGGATTTCCAATTTCTAGTGACAAACGTAAATTGATAAGTTAACCTAACCTGCTTTAAAATGGATCTGGACGAGCCAAATAAACTGTTGAATTCTGATTTATCCAGTGTAAATATTCTAAATTATCAGCTAGAAAAGCCTAAAGCTGATAATGACGGTGTCCCAACAAGTTATAGAGTGGAATTGACTACAAAGAGAGCCGTAGAACTTTTGCTCGCAGGAACGCTTAGGAACAAAGTTTGTCGCTATTGCTTAAGTGTGGCGTCTCCTCTTTCGGATTTGGACCAAATAATGCAGATTGCAGGCAAAGGAATGCTCTACAAAGTGACTATACGCGATATGGTCGCTTATTTCCACCCTTTTAAGGTTAGTTAACTTACATATGTGACCCAGTTTGCTAATGATTACTGTAATGAAGAGGCCATTGTATGCGCCGTGCATAGTTAATGTACGTTTCCTAATGTGTGCAGAAAATTTACAAGATTATACTGTTAGTTGTCTTTCATCTTCATCACAGTTGCCTTTTAACTAGACTGCCAAAAGCAGACTGTAATTTCTTGGCACTAACATGTTAGTATTGAAAAAACATTACTTTTACTTACATTTATTTAATCTAAGGACTACTCCATTTCAGACACTGAACGATCCTAACTTCCCGAGGAAAATCTGCAATAAATGCCTAAACCGCTGCATCAGTGCATATCTGTTTTCACAACAATGTGAACAGTCTGAGCGAGCTTTACGTAATTGCTTCGAAGACATGTACGCTAAACTAGAAAAGCTAGACCCTCTAGATAAAACTAAGAAAAGGGGTAGACAGAAGCTAAACCCAAATTATAATGTGTTACACACGGATCATGCAAAGGTGATAGATTATGCTGAACCAATCAGAAATATTGTAAATGTAAGATCTGTATCACTCAGTCATGAGCCGTATATGTCTGATTTAGAATGCCCTAAATGCTGGCAAATATTTACTAAGATAGAAAACTTGATCATTCATGAGAAAAGTCATCCAAGCAACATGTGGTTCAACTGCCGACTGTGTGGCAAGTCATTTGTGAAACGCCTGCAACTGAAACGGCACTTGAAATCGCATGTCGGCCCAGAAATAAAGCCTGAAGAAAAAGACAATTTCCAATGCGGGACTTGTGGTGCTGGCAGTGAGGACCTCAGTGCACATTTACAGCATATTGAGAAGCATAAATTTCAATCAGTTTTACAGCATTTAGTAGAGAAGAAGATGGATAAACTGTGTACTGTCTGTTTGGATAAAAAGCCGAAGCTTGTGGAATTGGATAAGATGATCCGGCTGCATGGTGGATATCCTGGGGTCACTGGTGACAAGAGCCTTTATAGCATTTTGGGTTCCACCTTGCCTGATGTGAGTATGACTTTTTTATTTTCAGATATTATTTTATGTCTCTCTCTCTCTTCTTCCTCGCGTTATCCTGGCATTTTTGCCACGGCTCATGGGAGCCTGGGGTCCGCTTTGACAACTAATCCCAAGAATTGACGTAGGCACTAGTTTTTACGAAAGCGACTGCCATCTGACCTTCCAACCCAGAGGGGAAACTAGGCCTTATTGGGATTAGTCCGGTTTCCTCATGATGTTTTGCTTCACCGAAAAGCAACTGGTAAATATAAAATGATATTTCGTACATAAGTTCCGAAAAACTCATTGGTGCGAGCCGGGGTTTGAAACCGCGACCTCCAGATTGAAAGTCGCACGCTCTTACCGCTAGGCCACCAGCGCTTAGATATTATTGAATGTTATGTATTTATTTGTAAAACACAAGAAGTAAGTGCAACACAACTAATTATCAAAATGTGGATAAATACAAAATTATTGACTTAAATAAGAAAGTTGTCATTAATGTTGTGTGTCCTTCAGTTTGCAAAGAGACCTTACAATACTGTTAGAAGTATTAGAACAAATTAAATTATTTACAGAAAATACTTTAATTTGTTGTTATTTTAAGTAGAAACACTACTATATAAATTATAAACTGAAATAAATGTCATATACTAAGAAAAAATGCCAAAGGCCTCCAGTGCCCCAGGCTGGAAACGAACCAGCGTCCTCTGCTATTGCGGCAGGTGCCTGTGCCATTCCAGCCTGGGGCACTGGAGGCCTTGGTCATTTTTTCTTAGTATATGACATTTATTTCAGTTTATGACCTTACAATAGTTGGCACATACACTTTGTGAAGTGAATTTACTCTGCTTTATCCAATAATTATAACATATTTGAGGCATGAAAGCATTATTTTAATTTATGATTACACATAACATAAGACAATGATCAGTGCACATTTTTAAATCAATAAATGGTATAAGAATATTAGTTAAGTGCTTCATGCCTGATGAAAATTAAGTGCCAATGTCAATTGTCTTCATTTTTTAGAGAAAATCATACAAATATCAAGAACTGTATGTTCCACATCATGCAAAGATAATGAAATTTGCTAAACTAACCAAAGATAAGGCACATAATGAAACTTTGGTTAAGTCTGGATGCAATACTAATCAAATAGTAATTTCAAATCCATTGATTATTTCTAATGACAAGTTTGACTGTGAGAAAATGTACCTATTCTTCTTTTCGGATCCCAGTGCTGACAACAATTTTGGCAAAGAAATTGCTGTAGATAAAAATAACTGGGGTGAATCTATTACTGGTTATGATAAGGATGAAGATCTATATGCCTCTCTAGAATCAAAGGGAGAAACATATAATGACGTTGAATTGTTACCAGAAGAAATAGGTAAAGACAATGAAAAAATACTCACAAACAATGATGCATTAAGCAACCAGAGTGATGTAATTGAAAGCACTGGCTTAAATCAGAGCAAAAACATTGCAAAGACCACAGGAAGTGAAACAGCGTGCAACATTTGTTGGATATTTAAAAAACCAACTTGTAAAATTTGTATTGATAAACAGAGCAATACAGAGGGTAAAACTACGGATGAAGAGATTAAGGAAGCGACTGATGACAGTAAAAACAAATGCAAATATTGTTGGATTTTCAAAACATCAGATAAGTGTGGTGTTTGCAAAAATCTTACTAATACAAGAAATACCACTAATGTCACCAAGGAAGAAGAAGAAACTAAAGATACTGAAGATACAAATCTTGACTTGCAAAGAAAAAGAAAATTAAACGAAAATGAAACTATATCTAAAAATAAGAAGTGGAATTGTCAAATATGCCTGACTTCTAATGTTGAAAAAAGATTTAAATGTATTTGTTGTGAATCTAACAGAAATAATCAGGATGACATGTTGAAAGTTAATCTAGATGGCCAACATGCCTTTAAGATATTCAAATCCGATGATGAGTTATGGAATCATAAAGAATTGGATCTTACCATCTTTAATACCTCTGAAGCAAATGAAAGTGACAGAAAAGCACAAGTGACACCTATGGATAATACAGTTAATACAATCGATTTTGAAATAGCACATTCAATTAATGAAGATACATTTAAAATATTTGACTTTGAGAATTTAACTTACAGAAAAAATATACAAGACCCCGAAGAAATGGACATAGCAGAAGATGATCCCCAAATTATAATTCCCAACCCTAATCCATTTTCGTTTAATATTACTCCACATTTCAGTAATATTGCTGCCCAAACAAGTGATACAACTCAAACAAGTAACATTTTTGCTCAGTTGAATAATTTAGAGCAAGCTAGCAATGTGTTCTCAGATTCAGAAGATGATCCCCAAATTATAATTCCCAATCCTAATCCACTTTCGTTTAATATTACTCCACATTTCAGTAATATTGCTGCCCAAACAAGTGATACAACTCAAACAAGTAACGTTTTTGCTCAGTTGAATAATTTAGAGCAAGCTAGCAATGTGTTCTCAGATTCTGAATTAAAATTTAATATGGGAACAGGACCTTCAAAAACTACTGGCCAAAGAAGAATTATGAGACCTATAAGAAGAATGGCCTATCATAAATAATTTTATGAAGCCAGCTTGTTTGGTTGAAAACCATGCTTGTAAATTTTGTAATATATAAATCTAGGTAGAGGAACCATTGATGTATCTCTCACATTTAGCTGATTTAGCATTGTTCAATTAGAAATATATTAACAAAATATCTCAGTATAACATATGTATTCACTTAATAAGCTGTTGGAAATGCCAAGGCATCAAATTTGCATGCTTAAGCCTGCTTACGTTTTCCTCAAATTTTATGTTAATTGAAATGTATTAGTAGATGCTAATTTATTTAAAAAAGCGGTTTATATGTATAGATGCCTTGTCATTATTTCTACTATTATATTTAATAAATAAGTAAAACTTATATTAATATTGCAATATCAACTTTATTGTTAAAATAATTAAGGTTATTGATGTTGCTATGGCACTAGGTTGATGTGTCTAAAATTGTCGTATAATGTATGTATGTAAACACTTTATTGTACATAAGACAGATTACAAACACAATAAAAGAACAAATATATATACAATGTACAAAGGCGGACTTATCCCTATAAGGGATCTCTTCCAGTCAACCTTTGAGCAATTGAGAATGAAACAATAAACAGATAATATTAATTAATTATCCTAATACTCTGATGTTTCGTTTCCATTTTGCATTCAACTACTGGATGACAAAACAGGTAATCATTTTGATTACCTACTAAGTCTACTATCATTAATAGTTCCAAAAATATGTTCGTAATTTAGACTATGCTGAATATAAAATGTATGCCAATGGTTAATTATATTTACTAGCTTTTAAATTATAATATTTGGCTTCATTTATAACTAGGAACTTCATTAGTATGTCTTAGCTGTTATGAAGCGTATGGATTTGCTACTTGCGTTTAGTGTAACCCGTTCGAATTAAAAAACCGCAAATCGATGTACAGGTTAGCCGTTTGGCACACGCATACTAGAGGTCAAAACAAAATTTTTGACCCGCAGTTCCTAAAAAAAAATCCCGGGAGAGTGGTAAAACATTAATTTTTTTGTATGGAAAAAAAAATTCCAAAACCTATCGTGTGTGGTATCGTACGAAAGGGCTTTTTGAGGCGATTCTAAAAATATATCCCATCATTACATTTCGGCCATTTTTTTTTAATTAAAACAAAAAGAATTTTCGAAACATACCAAGGTTGGGTTCCTCCAGATACGATATGGCTGATTTTTTTTTGTACAATATACCACAAATGATACGTGATATCCTCATATCCAACCCCAAGAAAGCAATTTTGAAAATAATATCATTAACAATTTTTTTTTTCAATTTTACAAATTGACACAGGTCTACTTCAATACCTATTTAACGAGACTTATGGAACTGTACTGCAGATACGGTACATATTAATCATAAAATGATACGTAATATCCATATACCCAACGGGAAACACCTCTTTAACCCTTTAACTGCGCTTTTTCATCAGTTGGTATAGTTTGTTTAGTTTTTGACACAAAATATCAAGGTTGTATCCTTCAGATACGATATACTTTATCGATTTTTTTTGTACAATATACCACAAATGATACGTAATATCTTATTATCTAACCCCAAGAAAGCAATTTTGAAAATAATTTCATTAAGATTTTTTTTTTAATTTTTCAATATTGTAATATTGAAAAGTTATATGCATGAAAAATATTAAAAAAAAAACTTTATAGGATTATTTTCAAAATTGCTGTCTTGGGGTTAGATATCAAGATATTACGTATTATTTATGGTATATTGTACAAATAAAAAGTACAAGCAGTAAGGTACACATATCGTATCTGAAGGATACAATCTTGATATTTCGTGTCAAAAACAAAACAAACTATACCAACTGATGAAAAGGCGCAGTTAAACGGTTAAAGAGGTATTTCCCGTTCGATAAATGGATATTACGTATCATTTTATGATTAATATGTACCGTATCTGCAGTACAGTTCCATAAGTCTCGTAAAATAGGTATTGAAGTAGAACTGTGTCAGTTTGTAAAATTGAAAAATTAAAAAAAAAATGTTAATGATATTATTTTTAAAATTGCTTTCTTGGGGTTGGATATAAGGATATTACGTATCATTTGTGGTATATTGTACAAAAAAAATCAGCCATTTCGTGTCTGGAGGAACCCAAACTTGATATGTTTCGAAAATTCTTTTTGTTTTAATATTAAAGAAATGGCCGAAATGTAATGATGTGATATATTTTTAGAATCGCCTCAAAAAGCCCTTTCGTATGATGCCAATGTTTTACCGCTCTCCCCCCCCCACCCCGGGAATTTTTTTTTAGGAACTGCGTGTCAAAAAAATTGTTTTGACCTCTAGTATGCGTGTGCCAAACGGCTAACCTGTACATCGATTTGCGGTTTTTCTTTGTAATTGGGGTCGAGCGGCTTCCGCTAGTTTTACTTTATCTCCTTTCCTTTTTTGTTACAGATGAATACTCCTACAAACTACACAGGAACAAAAATATGCGAACAGTGCCTTAACAATGCTATTACTTCCTATGTGTTTATAAACCACTCTATCTACACCAGAGACAGACTTAATACATGCATCTCTTCCATGCTAGATAGCCTAAAGAAAGTAGAGCAACAAGAAGGCAATTTATTCATAGAGATAGCTAAAGAATCTATTTTACCAATAAAAGAGCAAGATTACTTTGATGACAACCTCCTACTTGAAGACGATGAAGTAGATGAAACTAAATTAACAGTAGATGTACTTGAAGATGAATTCAGAAAACCTGATACTGACGAGAGTGAATCAGAGTCTGAGATTAAAGACTATATCAATGCTTTCATCAAAGAAGAGAGTCAAGATATAGATATATTCAAAGAACTTAAAGAGGAAAAGAATGTCGAAATAGACAATCCGGCTAAGAGAGTTACAAAGACATACACTAACAGAAAATTAGTAAATGGATATCAAGTCAAATATCCTTCAGATAATGAGGAATATACAGATGATGTCAGCGAATTTCTCACATTTAAAAAGAAAAAGAAACCTAATAAGCAGTATTATAAATACAAGTTGAAATGCCCAATATGCAGCAAGAGTTTCTTAACTGATTTCCATCTGCAAAGGCATATTTTAAAGCATGTTAATAAAAAGGTTAAATGTTATATTTGTAGCAGAGAGTTTAAATCGAAATTTTTCTTGTATGAGCATATTAGAATGGTCCATATTCTTCATAAGGCGAAAATTTTTTCGTGTAAAACCTGTGGCAGAACTTTTGAGAATGAAGACAAATTGAGAGCACATGAAAATTCTCATTTGTCGAAACAATGTCAGTTGTGTGACAAATTATTCGCCAGTCAAAGACATTTTGACAGTCACATGCAAAGACACGCTGTCAAACTTAATCTGGCAAAAAGTAGTACACAAATATGTAGTTTCTGCGAGAAAGATTATACAAATGATAATCAGCTCTCTCTACATGTGAATAAAGTGCACTTGCAAATCAAACCCTATTCGTGCGATATGTGTGAGAGGCAATTCTATACAGAGAGTAATTTGAGCAAGCATAAGAAGACTCATAATCTGAAATCTAAAGAGAAGTGTGAGTTATGTAAGAAGAAATTTAATACAAGGAAAGCTATGGTCATACATCTTAGAAAGCATACTGGAGAAATGCCGCACCGTTGCCCTCTTTGTGGTAAATCATTTTATTCTGAATTTAAAGCTAAAAATCATATGAGGAACTACCATGGAGGAACATTATATTGCAAATTGTGTAAAAGTGTGTTCACAAGCAAATATGATCTTAAGTCCCATGTTATTATGGTTCATAACAATGCGTTGTTATAGTATACATTTAGTATAGGTTTATTAGTATTTAGATAAGTATATGAGAGGACTGTTGGTTATTTTTATTGTGACAGAAGAACTTGTGTATTTAGAAAGAATAAAATATGGTAATGATTATACATATACAGATTATAGATCACACTATATATTTTTTCTGTGTAACTATTTAAACTATTACCATTTCATATACAAAATATATGTCAAAAATTTGTAGTTTTACCAATCAAATTGAAATTCCGAGGTATTATTTTTTGTTAATGGGCAGATCAACTTTTTTCGTCACAGGCTATGTCTCTTGGATCGCTTATTGAGATTTTAATCGTTTAAATGGTTTTTAAATAATTAAAAATTCTCAAAACAAGCATTTTTAGTTTTTAACATTTTTCTAATCATGTGTTACTGTTCTCCTTTCTGTTGGTACAAAATAACAAGAAATAGTTGGTCTGCCCTATATGTGTACAAGTGTATTACAGTAAGCTGCGTGCAGAGTTAAGTGACCCCCCTGCAAAAAAAAACTATACAGGGGGGTCACAACTTTGCAGCTTAGTGTACTTTGTATCTTTTTTCTTTGTGATAAATGAAAAAGAGACGTATTGAGACATAAAAACAATTTAATGCCTGGGCCAGGCCGCCTGGCCCAGGCATAAAACCCCTACGCCTACTACGCCTATTTTTTTATATGCATAATTATAGTTGGTCAAACCAAATTGGCAGTAAATAAGAACCAAAAAAGCTATACTCATCCTTTTATTTTGGGTGCTAGTACTAGTGTAAGACAAAGAATAAAGATAGTATGATTCTCTCTGTCTATGTTTGAAATGAGACAGTCATTTGACGAACTATATAATTGCATTTTCTTCGTGCAACCTGAATCAATACCTATACCATGTTGTATAGATAAAGTTTATTGTATTTCTTAGACTAACATACATTCAATAGATTATATTTATATAAGCTTAAGATTTTTTTTTGCAATAAATAAAAGGGCTCTACTATGAATAGTATTTATTTTAAGTATCCCATACAACATAAATAAACCCGAAATTTTAAACAATTAATCGGAATTTTCTTCAATATTTCCCTTGGGACTTTATATTTCCTTGTTTTTTAATCGACTTTAAAAAAAAGGTCATCAATTCGAACGCATTTTTTTTTGTATGTATGTTACCTCAGAACTGCATCACTCATAAGAAAAACTTAAAACTAAAAATGGAAAAATAAAATCAATCTTTAAAAAAAGTTAAACCGACTTCAAAAAGGTATCCCGTTTTATATGCGCTAGCAACTGAAACATTTGAAGTCGGTGCCAAGCCAAATTTTAAAAGCGTCAACACCCCGTCAAATCGAATGCCAACCCTGATGTACCTACGTAGTTTGATAAGAAGGGAAGAACCAGTAATGTAACTATTTGGCTTGGCACCGACTTAAAACGTTTCAGTTGCTAGCGCATATAAAACGGCATAATATTTTATTTTATGCTTTTTGAAGTCGGTTTAACATTTTTCTTTTTTTTTTTTCAAATACAAGTGCAGAACTAATTCCAAACTAGTATAGGAATTGTAGAACACAAGCGAAAGCCAGTGATTTGCAACGACACAACTGGGGAAGAAAAAAAGGGGCATTCTAGAAAAGAGGCAGGTACGTGAGTACGTGATAGACCGCGAGCCAGGCGCAAATTTCGTCAGTCATCGCCTCCCGGGCGAAAACTCGTATAGCGGTTAACGGCTATGTATGATGAACCCTCGTGAACGTCAGCTGCCGCTCCGTTGGTGGGTTAAGGAATGGCAGCAAATAAAGTCTATAAAAAATTTTTTGTCATCGCCTCCCGCTTGATACTTTGTCAGATGATAGTTTAGATGCTATTGTGAATAAACAACATGGCGGCATGTCGGCGACGTTTTTAGAGGCCATTATACAATTTTTTTTTTAAAGGCTTCCTCCCGAAATAGTATCTTTATAGTTTCAGTAGTTTGTGGTCCTTTACACCATGGCCCAGTGTAGGCCAGTCCAAGGGACGCATTTATGCGTTAGAGGGAGCAAGTGATATTGCTATCTCATTCCACCGCATAGCTGCGTCCCTAAAAGTCATAACACACCATCGCACCGCAGAGCGAGAAAGCGATATCTCTTTCTCGCTCTTACTTACGACCTTGGTGCAGCGCGATGGTGTGTTACGACTTTTAAGTCCGCTCCTGACTACGCGGCGTGAAGCCGCGAACGCGAGTGTGGAGTCGATTTCGCTGATTAGCGAACTAGACTCCTGACTCGCGTTCGCGGCTTCGCGCCTTTATACTGACCTACGCTGGCCATATTATACTACTCTTTGCGCTGGCCCCTGGGCCATGGCAAAGAGGATATCTATCTTGGGTCATGGTGATTGCATTATTTGCTGCAAACCACGACACGACACTTTATTTGACAAGGCAGTATGGCTTAGTGCCATAGCGTACTCGGTGGGTGGGGACAGAAAAAAAGCGTAGCTTGCTTGACATAAGTCACATTTTATCGATTGATTAACCAGGTTTTTGCTTTCGTTAGCTTCTTAATAAAACACGTAATATTAAAGATTAACATGTCTTCTAAGGGATATATAAGAATTCCCGAATCTCAACTTCGCCTAGAACGAAGTAAAAGACTGAAAAATAGAAAGTGGCATGACAATATCATGAGTTTGTTGTTAAGAAAAAATGTTTGTGGAGCATGTTTACGAATGGAAAATGATCTCGTTCACTGGGATGATGAATTTGTTGTAGTGCGTTGTGAGAATGAGAACGAAAGCTCTTTGAAGAACATTATGATCTCTACTTTTGGACCGAGTGTAAGTATCATTTGTAATACCTGTTTTATATGGACGAGTAGTAAGAGTACATTATAATCAAAGAGGATATAATAGGATAGTAGCCACAGTAAATTCACTGCCATCTATCGACACACGATTAAAAAAAAAATTAAGAAAATATCTAAAAATGTATTTGTTTTGTATTATTTTTATATGATTTTGATTCATGTTCTTTCACTGATATGCGTTAAAATTGTTAAATAACGAACGAAACCGTCAACGCCATCTATTCGAGAGTAGGCCAAAGGTGATAAAACGTAGTGACGCCATCTGTCTGAGAATCAATTTTTTTTTTCGAGGCATGTTTTTTCCATAGACTGTATCCATCTAATATGGAGTTACATAGTCTTTGATTATAATTATTACAACAAAGTCATCCTCAATTTGTTTCATGTGTGCATTAACATAGTGTTAATATACTTACTTTAAATTTCAGGTAACAAGTATCATTCCAACACCCAATTTTTGCCAAGAGTGTGTAGACACAATACTAAGCGCTCATCTTCTCATACTACAACTAAGAGATAACTGTAAAAACATACAGAAAAAGTTGATAGAGATATCTCAGCAAATGAAATGGACAGCCTACTTAGATGAAACGGGATCTTTGACGGAAACTATATTGAATAACAAAGCTTTTCAAGAAGATTATAACTTAATTACTGATTGTAATGAAACAGATGATTTAACAAAAGTAAATAACACAATTGAAAAAGAAGTGAAAATACACAAAATTATACTAGATAACGAGTCTCTTAAGAATAAACTACTTAAAGATGCTGATATGCACAAGTATTTATTTAATAAAGTTAAGGAGACAGAGCCCACATTACCTGCAGGAATTACAGTGAAGAAGGTTGCAAAAGGCATAAACATGTCTGATTTTGCACCACAAGACTTATTAGAACTAAACTGGGCTGAGGATGATGAAGAAAGAGACCCTAATAACAAACTACAAAGTAATGAAGCTTTAATTATGAATTTAATGGAAGAAGCTAAAACGGTTGAAAAACACAAGCATTTTCATGATAATTTAAATTTAAAAGTTAAAGAAACTGAAGTACAGCAGACTTTACATGATTCTTTATCTGTCAAGTTAATACAGAGTCAAACAGTGACAGAAAATGATGGAAATTACAGTGATGCGGATGATTTTGTACCTCAAGACTTACTTGAATTGAAATGGCCAGATGAACCAAAACCAAGTGATATGCAGCAAACAAAAATACCTGTTAAGAAACTTAATTTCAATGAAGCATTAACAGTAAAGTTTATTCCTGCTCACAAACTTGTTAGAGTCAATGATGGTGCCAATGTAACACATGAGTTGCTTGAAAATTCGAATGAAAAAGAGACACAGACAAACAAGGATGTGCAAAAACACAGTATAGATCTGACAAAATGGTTGCACGATCAAGGCATGAGTACTATAAAAGCTAAAAGTGGTCCTGAAAATAGTAACATACAAGATTTTGATATAGAAGCGCATATATCTAAAAAAGTTAAATTAGAAAAGAAAGATACTCCTGAAGAATATAAGAACTCCGGAAGTGGTTTGAAAGCAAAGAAATGTAATATTACTGTTAAAAACTTAGATGCTTTAAGAGATCCAGATATCACTGCTAATACAATAAGATGTGGACTTTGCGATTTAAGTTTCGTACTTTTCGAATCGTATGAAAGTCACTATAAAACACATACTATATCAGAAACGGCTAAATGTTACAAATGTTCTGGTAAATTTCCAGTGGTTGAGTTGTTAATAGAACATCTATTAATTGTACATTCTGAAGATATGGCTTACTGTACTTTATGCTATGCATTATTGAGTCAAAGCAGGTTAGCGCAGCATACAATCGATCATCATGCAAAGAAAGTTGAAATTATCAATGCTGCCACAGTACCTTTGATAACCAAGGATGGTAGATGTAAAACATGCAATCAAACTTCAGTTGAGCCGGCTATCCCTCACATCTGTGTATTTAATTATGAATGCACTGAATGCAAACAAGATTGTATACATGAAAGGTTCATAAAATCGTACATAGATCAGATTAAAGATAATAAAGCAGTATATAAATGTACAGACTGTGAATATATGTACAAAACTAAGCAGGATATCATTAAACATGCCAATTATATGCACCTTCGACATATGTCACATCAATGCGTGGTTTGCAAAATGAAATTTGCAACTCAAAATGAGCTTTCCAAGCACAACGTTTCAACTCATTACACTTGTAGACGATGTAAGAAGGTATTTTCAGAGAAAAATCTCAATCATGACTGTCATGTAAAAAATGATAATATGACTTGTGAAGCCTGCGGACAAAGATTTAACCACCAAAAATTGTATTACAAACATAAAGAGACCGCTTTAGCTATCAGAGATCAATGTATTTTATGTCATGATTTTGTTCCAAATATATGTAACTTGTCCCGACATATGCAAGTAAAACATCAAGTATATTTAAAGAAAGTCAACGAAACAATTTATTACGAATGCACAATTTGCCAGCAAAGATTCGATGATGGAATAAATTTTAGACAACACAGGTGCTTATATGATTGTAATATTTGTGAAAGGCGATTTATTAATAAAATACTTTATGAAAGGCATTTGCAAGCACATATGGGTGTGAAACCACAGGCCACACACCAATTGAAATGTTGTGTCTGTAATTTGCAATTAAAAGACAAATATGCGTATACAAATCATATGACAACTCATACTAACTACGGAAGATGTCCTATATGCTTAAATTATCTTAAAAGGAATCTCTTAAACAAGCATATTGAAACTCACGAAGGCACAACAAATAGTTTAAAATGTCCGCATTGTGTATTAGTATGTGAGAACCGGAATCAATACGAAGTACACGTGAATAGATTCCATTTAATGCGTCGCCCGTATCAGTGCGATATATGTAGTAAAGCTTTCTATGGAAAGCTAAGATTACGTGAGCATATAAAGGAACATACGTCTCACCGACGTACAATAAAATGCCCTGTGTGTGATAAAAAATTTGCAAGAAAACTCAGTATGGAAAGACATTTTAAATTACATTCGTCTGGGCAGTTGTATAATTGTGATTTGTGTGAAAAAATGTACATTTCTGCAGCTCTTTTGGAACAACATCGGAAGTGCCATACAGATTCACAGTCAAAACCTGAAACTTCTCAAAGCGGCCAAATGTAAATTTTTCACTGTTAATAAATATGTATTGACATATGTCGTGTTTCTTTTTATTAATTCCATCACCATATACAGGGTGGAAAAAACTAATGGGCCCATAGTGCCTTAAAACCGTAAGTTAGCTCATTTTACTTAACAGAAACATTCTTTTATTAAAAAAAAACTGCATTCCATGATTTTTCTTTTTATTTCAATTTTGCTTGTCTAAAAATATTCTTAAGTACTAATTTTTCGATTTTATGGATATTTTGTACGATAGAACAGAACAGACAGAATCTCATTCGTTTATAATAAATCCGGCAAGTAGGTAGTACACCAAAATATCAATACAGAAAAAGTGCCCAAAATACAACCCTAATTAGCCGAAAGGGATAGTACCGTACATAAGAAAGGGACAGCATGATTCGTCCCTGAATCGCTGTCAAACTGGTTTTGTAGGAAGTTTGTTTTCTGTACGGTAGTACTATTACTTAGGTCTCATTATCACGAGCGCTTTTTCAATGCGCGTTAAAAAAGCGCTTAGATCTGCCCGCACGCTAAATTCCATTTAAAGACCGAGGATTAAAGTTGACAATCCAACAGCGCTTGATAAAAAGCGCTACCGCCATCGTGTGAATAAATACACATGTTTCCATTTGTGTCATTCAAATGCTTTTTTAACGCGCGTTGAAATAGCTTATCCCGTAGGGGCAGTGGGGAGACACCTCCTTTTAGGCAAACTCGGCTCCGTTCAGCTCAGCTGTTCATTATTCCGGTGTACCTAAACCTAATACCAAATTATGTACAGTCAGCAAAACTATAGCTTTAATAGCACATCTGTGTGCGTGCAAAGCGCTGTTTAAGTGTTCATCACACCCGGGAGCAACGTGCAAATTCGTATTAGTGTGGTAACAGCTGGTAGAAAATGAGATGAAATGAGGGCTTACCGCGAAACACGAAATGCCGTTATTTTCCTCTCTATCACTTGCAAATTCGAGCCAGAGGCAAATAAGGAAATTTCGAAGTCCCTTCACACTCGTGCACGAATCGCGGCGCCAATAAGCCGCGAAAGCGAGTGTGCAGGAGTCTAGTTCGTAATCAGCTAAATCGACTCCATACTCGCGTTCGCGGCTTCGCGCCGCGTAGTCTGGAGCAGGCTAAAGATATAATTATACAAAAACAAAATGTGGTAACCTATCGCAGTTAAAAGGTTAAATAAAACATACAAAGCATTTGCAATTTTTTATAACCATGGAAAATAACCACATACATGATTTCATTATATTTTACAGTTTATCTGTTCCTGATTTAAAATGAAACATCACACATTTCATTATTTATATTACAATAAAAAAGATTTGATCACAAAAAGCGTAAGCTTGATGGTAAGCAGTCACTGTAAGACTGTAACCTATAGCCCGCTCCGTGGGCGTCAGATCTGCGAAATAGACTCCACACTCGCGTTCGCGGCTTCGCGCCGCGATTCACGAACGAGTTTGGTGGGCCCTTATGGAAGCTAGCACCTCTAGCGAAAGCCTATCGCGAAAATCGTAATCTGCCTCTTTACTCTTGCTATTTTGAGCGAGGAATGTAGATAACGAAATTTAGATTTTCGTTTTTCGGAGTAGTCCCTCTGTACATTTGTACATATTTATGTACTTATATGCGTTGCCCATGC
Organism: Cydia strobilella; assembly: GCF_947568885.1. NCBI lineage: Eukaryota > Metazoa > Arthropoda > Insecta > Lepidoptera > Tortricidae > Cydia > Cydia strobilella. The sequence goes on along the minus strand of NC_086063.1, from coordinate 9,960,920 downwards.
TTTAAAAGCATCCAGCACTTCAATAATACCATAGATAAACAAGTAAGCATAGAGTGCTCACTCTATACATCAGTTTTGTTACCAAAACGAGTATTATTTTCGTAGTCGAAACCTAGCGTCAAGTAGCGGAATTATCAGTACTGCTACTCGACACTAGATGTCACGTCGACACACTGAAGAAAAAATTATTGCTCAACAATTTACAACTAATATTACAAGCAGGAGTTGAAAATAGAGTTCCGGTTAATCCGGTTATAATATTAGCAGAAAATAAGCAATAGAATTTTTTGTTCGTCGCGACATCTATTGTCGAGTAGCAGTACTGATAATTCCGCTACTTGACGCTAGATGTCGACTGCGAAAATAATAGTCGTTTTGGTAACAAAACTGATGTATGGAGTGAGCATGACTGTGCTTACTTATTTTTTTAGGATTACTTCGCCAATTTGCAACACTGAAGATAAGTTAGAAGGATCCCAACGAGGTATATCAACGACCTTGTCAAGGTCGCAGGGATCCAGAAGATGACGCACGATCGGCCGTGATACTTTTTAAGGGAGGCCTAATTAAATTCTCTACTCATTGACCTCCTCAATAATGACGTTACTAGTACCATCATCATCATCATCCAACCGCGGCCTCCTTCCATCCTCAAAGAGATGATAATACTCCTTCCCTAATCCCTCTACCTCTCTATGGTCAAATTTCCTATCCTTATGCGGCCAATGAAACTTCTTGAAATGCTGCCTCATCTCCACAGCTATGTAAAACATTCTGTCACAAAATGGACATGGTATAGACTTTTCAGAATGCCGTTTGATTCTATGTGTTTTCAAAGCGCTCGCTGAAATGAAACTTTCTGCGCATATTTCGCAGTAATATGGTCGTTCACCAGTGTGTAATCTTAAATGCATTCGTAAACAGATTTTATTCGAAAATTTCTTATCACAAACTTCACAACTATAATTCTTAGTCACATAATGAGTATCCATATGTCTAGTCAGTTGTAGTTTACCGCAGAAATCTTTTTCGCAAACTGAACATATGTATGGCTTTACTTTTAAATGGTGACGGTTTACATGAGCCTCTAATATACTAGGATCTGAAGCCATATAGTCACAAACCTCACATTTATATCTACGTTTCATTTTTTCCCTCATAACGGGATCATCTTTGTACGAATGGTATTTGATATGTTTCTGTAAACCAGCTGGCTTAATCAACTTCTCACAAATTGGACAAGGTGTTGGTTTCATGTGGCTTTGCTTATGATACCGGAGATACACTTGAGAGGAACATGTCTTACTGCATATATCACAGCTATATGCTGGGGCTTCTCCGGACTCTACAGCGTGTCTTAGCATATGCTGGGATAGGCATGCCGCCTGTAACTCCATGTTACATACATTACATTGCACCCGTTCGCAATAGGACTTCACATGCTTTCGCCTATGTACATGTAATTTCTTTAACGTATCAAACTCTATATTACAAGTTCGGCAAGGGAATTTAGCGTTCGGTCCATGCGTTCTAATATGCCGTTTTAAGTCGGCTCTAGTATCAAATTTCTTTTCACAAATAACACAATCTGTAAAGGATCTCCTATTTCTATTCTGCAAACCGCTATGTACTTTAACTGTATGTTCTTTTAATTTTCCATCAGTTAAAAATGTTTTCGTACATAAATTACAAGGGTATATTTCTTGGATATGCCTTCTCTTGTTGTGGTTAGTGAGGAATTTAAAACTGTCAAATGAGGCTGGACATTCATTACATTTAAATTCTCTTTTATTTAGTGCACATTGCTTCTTATGATTTTCGTAGTAACTTGTACTCCCCTTGAATTCCTGATCGCAATATTCACATACGTAACTTTCTGTATGGAACTGATAGATATGCCCTCTTAAACCTACTTTGGAGTAGAAACGTTGCCCACAAATATCACAAGCAAATGATATGTGATCCAAATGCTCTCGATTTGCATGTCCGATGAGAAAATCTTTCTTATGGCACACATAGTCGCAATCCATACATTTTATCTTGGACGCCCTGGCTTTTATTTGCTCCCTATAAGATATTAAATATTTGTGGTGAATACAAGGTATTTCTGAGCATTCAGAACACTTGAATTTACATTTATGTTCATTTAACTCTTCACCTTCATAATGTTTAAGACACAGCAAGCATTGTGACTTAGTATTTTCTGGATCCGGATCGTCAGCATTAGGATGGCTTATGTTCATATGCGAATTAATTTCGCTGTTGGTATAAAAAGCTAGATTACAAATATGACAAGTTTTCTTGTCATCCTCATGGTTCAATCTAAAATGTTCGTTTAAATCTCCATCTGGAACTAGTAAATTACAAATCTTGCATTTCATCATAGCATGTGTTTTATAATGAATTTTAAGACTCTGCTCTGTGCTTAAAACTTTGTTACAAATTTGACACTGTATTTGAGGTTTTTCATGAAAATCTCTTTCATGTTGTTTCCATTCTTTGAAAGTTTGAACTATTATGTTACATTCAACACACCGGTAACCTGCTGGTTTTCTATAAGTCTTCTTTTTATATTTTTTCTTTTTGACAGTAACTGTATTACTTTTGACTCTAGATTCCTTAGCCGTATATTCAAGATATGGTGTTTCAACATTCTCTAAAATTATAAGAACTTCAGAGTTTTCATAATCTTCTACTGGGTTTAACTGTTGTATAGCATTGACGACTTTAAAGTTCAACTCATTTATGCAGTTGTTGATGACTTTGTATGAGTGTCGGGTGTTGCATATGAAGATGTATGATGGTAAGACCTTGTCGATGCATTTGTCACACATGTATGAGCTGGCTAGGATGTTTTTGACCTGCAGTAAAAAGGAAGAAAAATGTTTAACACATTAATAATAGAATTTTGATGATTCTGGTAAAGAGTACCTACAAATTTTGAATTTTGTAAATTTATTCTATTAATTATTATAAATTTTTCACACACAAAGTAAATAATACCCGAATGTTATATACAAATAAGAATATTTTAATTTTATAGGCAGAATAAACATTCTGATTTTAAATAAATAAAAATAGCAAACCTAGTTTAAATACTTCTATGACAATATGTATCTGATTAAATCTGGAAATTGGTCTTACGCATTATTATGTTTGATAAATACTTACACTTTTATTAAAAACATAGCTGACAATATCTTCCAGTGCTCTAACTTCAGTGCCCTTGTGCGTAACCACCTCCAACTCCACTCCGACAGGACTCAAGTCATCTCCAGCCACAAGACAGGTCCCACAGAATTGTGGACAGTATAGAACATTCTTTAAATTATCCCTGATGAAGTCAAAGTCATCATAATCCTTAAATGTTATCAGTATATCTGTGTTTTCTTCATTTTCTGTGTCTGTTATATCAATTATGTCTTGGTGTTCCATGCAGGTTATATTTAGGTTTTCTGTGTTCAAATCTGATGCTGACGTTGTTGGTTCATCCATTATACCTAGGATACCTAAAATGAAAATACTATTGCTATGCGTTAAAATGAAAAAGGATTATGATAAAAATTATGATAGTTGTGGTGTTTAGATTTACATCCGTTAATCTAACCACTCTTGGATTAATTATATTATAAATAAAACAATTTATTATTGTTCCACACAGTGCGCTCGAAACACCGCTCCGCCATGACAGTCTGACTAGTGTTGCCAACGCATCTGATTGATTTATTTATTTATGAACACCACATCTCTTCCCTTTTAACAAATTTGAGATTGTAGAACAATTCATAAAATGAACCATTTACTAAATAACAAAAAGTAAACTCGCACTACACACATTTCTAATCAGCATCTTAGCTTTAACCAAATGAGTGGCAACAATTAATATAATGCATTTAGAAACAATGACAAAACTAATAAATCACCACACACTTTTTATTAACTCGGTGTTCACCTATGAATGACAACACCTAATGATAATATCAAGAAGTCGAACTCCAGTTACCAATAATATTACAGCTTTCCACATAGTCTTAGAAACCTTATTTCTTGTAAATACCCTTTAGTGTACAATCATTATGTTTACAATATGATCACGACTATATATTACCTAGCCAGCTTTGGATGCTTAATATGTTAACAACAATGAGTGATGTTAGACTAGAAATATGTACCACTGGTTAGTAGCACAACATATATATATTCTTACTTGAGTCTAGATTAGTCCTTAATGTACTACCTACATACATACCTAAGTCTAAAGTAGACCATATACTGATACATCAATGACATGTAACATTCACTGTAGCAATACTGATACATCTATGACCTGTACATCTAGTATAACAATGATTGTTCCATAAATATCTTGTTCGCAGTGTATCCTCTTTTGTAGAGATACCTATGACATTTATAATCTATTACCTCTCCTTTCTTTTAAATGAAATTGTAAGTACTTTTGTTACAATCTGCATCTATTCATTTCAGTGTATACTTGCAATTATATCATACATAATAAAATCTGTTAAAGTTTGTCAAGGACTGTCACATTTCAAACATAGACAGAGAATCATACTATCCTTGTCTTACACTAGCACCAGCACACAAAAGAAAAGGATGAGTATTGTTCCTATTTATTGCCAATTTGGTTTGACCAACTATAGATAAATCTATGGACCCTCTATAGATAAATACATGAAGCATATATATGTTTAATAACCTTTCATACTTACAATATTTTTTGTAGTTGAAACTACCTATATGAGCCAATGTGCACATTTTCAACATTCTACACCATAATTTTAATCAGTAATCAGTCATTAATTTCTTTCATTGGTACATATGATGGTACATAATAAATAATAGTTATGACCCTGTAAGGGCACTGAAAATTAAAATCCTTGGTAACTAAAAGTTTTAGTTTATGCTATATATATTAGTATAGTTACCCTTTTGCTACCGCTATTAAGTATTAAGACAGATTATCTTTATTTATAACATGTCAGTATCAATTAATTACAATAATTAGTGACAAACATCTAAACATGTTTCACATAGATTTGAATCCCCATATCACGCACATTTTGTCTACAAGTAAGTAAATATAAGGATACATACGCCACGCAGGTGGCGCTGTAATCGTTACAATGCACTTAATTGTCATAAACAATCAAGATATTTGAAATCGCTTCACATTTTACTATTTTTATTCTGTGTTGGTACTGTTGGTATCTAAATACTTACATAAAATACATAATACATATGTATTTCAAAACAACAGAAACCAAATTATGGCGACAAAACGTCGTGCTAACTTGCGTTATTTGCTTGATGGAGGATTCAGTGCAATATTTGTAACCACCAGATAAACTCCACCGACCTTCGCCAGGAATTTGCACTCCAAATGGACTGTTTAGCACGTAGTCAGTTTTCAGCCGCATTGGTTGGTTGTGAACTTTCTGTAAGAGAAATCCAGACGATTCATCTGTCACCACGCTATGGGTGTGTTTTATACCCATTTGGGAAGGTACATAAGTGGTATATAAACAATTCAAGCAGTTGTCTGTGTTGTGAGCCGTTAATCAAATTGATTGACATGTAATAATTTGATGTTGTCTTTCTTGCGTAAATACATAATGGACTTGTGGTATGGACTAGAATAAGCAGTATACAGTAGTATTTAGGTATTTATTTGTTCTGTTACAGGTATACATTTCAGGCCATTAATAAGGCATAAGCGTCAACAATTTAACGCAAAAATGAACCCTATAACTTGAAATAAAGTTCAAAATCAGGTGGAAAATATATATACCCTCTGCCTTAAAAACGTAATACTCCATTGCTATTTATAATGTACACATTTCATGAAATATTGAGTTTTAATGTCATAGGATACCTTGTTCCTGAAAATTCTTGCTGAAAATTTCAAGGAATTAATCTACCATAAATTTGTTTAAAAAACATCATAGGTAACATTGACACTAATAAGTACATTATTCTAATCCCTCCTATAAGGTGATTGTATATCCTTGGACCTAATGTATTTATTAAATTAACCTTTTTGACGCCATGTCAAACACAAAAGCTGTCACTCGGACGTCACGTCACCGAAGTGTCAAAACTGAAATTGAACTTGATGCACATGCACGTAGCTCTCTGTTGCGCTGTGGTCTGTGATGGATGAATCCGTCTTTGCGCATTGTACCTGCGGTGCCGATATATCGGTCATTGGCGTCCAAAAGGTTAATACACAGTAAGAGACATTGCCAGCTTGCCTAACAAATGTAGGCCGCACAATGCACAAGATTAAGATATGATTTAAGACTGGAAGGTTTTAAGATATGGATACCAATATGTGCCCGTCGAATTTAATTTCAATTTCGATGAGGTGGTCTAAATCACTGCCACTCAAGAGTTGACAATTTCGACATGATCACTAGTAAGGTTAAATCAAAACTCCATTAAGATTTTCTTTTTACTTGCACTTACCCTATTCCACTGACATTTAGAAATATATATGGCTCGTAACATACCACAGGTGCTGACATCATCATACCTCACGCAGCTAAATCAGTCTCCATTCCTGGTCACTGATATTTTCTCTGACAATGTTGAACAACACCCACAGACGTTGCAAACAACAATTTTACTGAAGTTGCTGTTCTCAATGTGTTAATTAGGACATATTGTGACATATCAATATAACTTAACATTTGCATTAACACCCAGTATAATTATTTTGCTCTGTAGTTTTGTAAAATCTGGTGATGCCCAAGAAACCTGAAAACTCATATTAATTGTTAGTACACATTCCTAGAGTAAATCTACTCCGGGACATTGTTGTATTCTCTACTAAGGCCTTGTCTGTCAGACCTCTCTTTCAGTTTTTCTTTTATTTTATTTTTTATTTTTTCTAACATTTATATGTTAACATTGTTAACACTAAAACGGCTTCCCCTTCCAGGGATAAGCTCCTGCAATGTGAATCATTTTATAACAGGTGTCTTAAACGACTTCTTTAGTGCCTCCATTGTAAAATTTGATAAGAACTAATAAAGTTAATATAAGATATATAATCTAAGTCAACTTGTTGACATTTGTTGTTGCTCATAACTTGTCTACCATAAGACAAAATTTAATTGAATAGGCTAGATGACAAATGTTGATTTCAATGATATCACTTGTTCCGGTATATCTTGAGAATCAAATGTTTGTATGAGACTCATCCTCTTAAAACTTAAAACAATCCACAAGTCAGAAATGTTGGTCACGGTCTGACAAAATTTCTCAATACAGGAACTACTTATATGCGAGATCCAATTCCAGTAAAAGCCATCTTGATGTACAGGAAACAAGAAAATTGCTATTTAAATATTTACAGTTTGTATAACAAATAACTATATACATCTACTTTTCAATAAAATGCAGGGAATCATTTGAACAGATACTGCTAAAATTTGGGTTTATTGAATGGACAAGTCATGAACTTTTGAGAGCTTATTTTGTTTCAGATGTCTTGTATGTATATTACTGATTACAATATTAATTCTTATAAATCTCATTTTAAAATTTAAAATGCAATGTACTATTATGCAGCATAGCACTAGAAAGAGAGAAATGGAAAGAGTTGGGGGAGGCCTTTGCCAACAAAAGGCATACAGACAACCCTATTATAATAAATAATTAAGATGTAATATACAAAGATAACAAGTGAAACTATGTAATTGTCTGAAACAAAGGCTATTTTTATTTTATTATTATGCAGCATACAATAAGGAATCGAACACACAATCTCTTCTTTTCATTTTGAAATTTGAAAACAAAATAACCTTGTGTAAGTGTAATACTTTGGAGTTCTTGTATTTCCATACATTATTAGATAATCCAAATCATTGTGATAAATTGCTCATTTATCTACTTCACTAGACAGTGTATTATTGATTCAACATAAAGTCATCTTGCCAATTTACCTTGTAATAAAACATTTAGATTAGACTCCATTTGCAATCCACAGACGCCTCCGGGTTACACCCATTAAGGCATTAGAAAAAGCACAGTAGTAATTTTGATCTGTCAAAATGAAGATACAAAATACTAGTCCTTTTGTAATTCTGAGCAACTAGGGGATAATTTATTTGTTTATTATGTCTTTATATGTGGAAATACCACCAAGCATTTACTTTTCCTTTAGATTACCCTGTACATGCAGGTCATATTCCAGTTTTCATAATTTTTTATTAGATAAGTACTCATGGTACATAGATTTTATGAATAACTAACAAGTACAATAAAATTCATTTTCATCAATTTATCGCTTTATTCGTTCCCATCCATTTTGTGGGGTGTATGATGTATTATTTGACAACTCGGACGTACGAGTTTACATCATTTTCGGCCGCAGCCAGTAGTCATTTGACATTTTAGCGATTTCTTCCCATCATTTTATGGGGTTTATGGCTTTACTAGGACTTTACAACTCGGCCGTACGAGTAACCTACACCATACATCCGGCATCAGCCTACACCAACTTGTTGGTATTTTCGTTATTTGGGTTTATGGCTTTACTAGGACTTTACAACTCGGCCGTACGAGTAACCTACACCATACATACGGCATCAGCCTAAACCAACTTGTTGGTATTTTCGTTATTTACGACATGAATATACATTCATTTACTGCAATCGTTTGTCTATCACAAGACAAGATTGAATTGAATTGTACTTATTTAGTTAGAATTTCGATACCATTTATTGCCGCTGCAATTGTTGGTAAACATGGCGCCTTATTTATTTCTGCACGCTTATTTGTCACATTTCGTGTTTACTTACAGTTTTCTGATTTACCTCGTCGCCACTTGTGGTGTTTAGATTTACATCCGTTAATCTAACCACTCTTGGATTAATTATATTATAAATAAAACAATTTATTATTGTTCCACACAGTGCGCTCGAAACACCGCTCCGCCATGACAGTCTGACTAGTGTTGCCAACGCATCTGATTGATTTATTTATTTATGAACACCACAATAGTGACAAACCAGACAGCTTTTTAGCACGTTTTTCAGTAGGTATAATCAGGGTCCATAAGATACTAACTTTATTTATAACAATTTTATTGTATATTGATGATGATGAGTACCATAGTTGCAAGTTGCAATAAAGTGTATTATATTATTTATTTGTATATACTACTACATTCATTCTACTCTGCTAGTTTTGTGATAAAGTGTTGTAGATGTTTATAAGTCCAAAAATAGCTAAGAATAAATTAAATTATCATTAATGATAGGGTCCGTGTACACATACCTACACCTATAACTATGTATCACTTTATTCACATTAAATACCTACACCTCAAACTTTACTTAAAATGCAATCCAAAAATAAATTGGAAAATATAATATTAAATTAAAAGTTTAGGTATTTGGAAATAAAATTTCATGTAGATGCCAAGTGGACAAAATGGCGTTCAAAGAAAGCCAATTTGCTGAACGATTAATGTAACTATTAATAGAATTTAAAGCATCGAATTCGATAACCAATAGAATTAAAGGTAATTTACTTACAAAAACATAGTAGAATAATAGCTTTTATGTGAAAGCTAGAAAAGATATTTATCAAGCCGAAAAAATAATTATATTTAGCGCAATCTCGCATCACACAAACACAATCACATCATCACACGCTAATGACAGGAAGCACAAATAAGCTATAGTTGGTCAAGCAAATCTTGTCAGTAAATAAGAACAAAAAAACTATACTCATCCTTTTCTTTTGGGTGCTAGTACTAGTGTAAGACAAAGATAGTATTATTATCTCTGTATATGTTTGAAATGAGACAGTCCCTTGACAGACTATAGATTAGGGTGGTAATCCTGGCCAGATGTAGCTCAAAACCGGGAGGAGTGGAAGAAGAGGGGGGAGGCCTTTGCCCAGCAGTGGGACACAATAGGCTCGTAATAATAATAGGGTGGTAAATCACTTGTCCAATTTCTTTGTCCAATGTGTATTTTGTCTCACATTTTGCATTGTGCGATTCGCGATATATTATACTTCTCTTTGGATTCGCGCACGAGTGTAGAGGAAGCTTATGACTCCACACTCGCACAACTTCACGGCGATTTCGTAGTTTGGTTTGCGGCAAGATGGCGGATACAGATATTTTTGGATTATGTTGGCAATATGTTATTTTAATTCAATTTCATTTTCATTCCATCTTGAGAAATATTTCGGTATTTCGCTACTTTCGCTAGTCTATTATTCTGACAGATGACAGCAGATGCATGACATACGTCAGTTGCCAATGCTCGTAACATTTAACATGCTCGTAATAAATAAATAAAAAAGGACATACTACATACGTCAAACGTCAATATCAAGATGACATGTTGATGTTGAGTGTGTTGAGTCTTGGTGGTCTTGAGTTATTTATGTTTATTTTGAGGCTGCTATTTATATTAAAAATAATAAATAAATAAGTAAAACTTATATAAATCCCCGCGATGCTACCAAACAGTATTAATATGGAAGCCGTGAAACTTATAATTAACCCCAAACTAACAATCCAAACTTGTTTTCTGTGCTTCAAACAACATGATGAGTTATACAATATTCATTCAGACCTGTTTATTATTACGGACCACCAAGAATTCACGGTTTCTGTGTTTAAAATGGTGTCGTACTTGTTTTCCTTACAAGTAAGTAACTTTTTGCATTAGTGTTTTTTTTTTGGTATCTTACTAGTTGCAGAGAAGTTTTTTAACACCCCGTCACTCACAGACTGTCTAAACGTAGATTATGAATATTTTTATCTATATAAGTATGTATATCATCGCCTAACACCCATAGTACAAGCTTTGCTTAGCTTAGGGCTAGGTTGATCTGTGTAAGATGTCCCCTAACATTTATTTATTATTTAATTTTTGGTCTGTTTCAGGATACAGTATTGCAACAAGTCTGTAATAAATGCTCAGAAATAGTCATAAGTATTTATATCCTGATACAAAATCACACAATAATGAAACAAAGTCTGAAGAAAATTGCTGAAACCTTAGAAAAAGAGATCTCGGGCAAAAAGAAGTTTGACAGAAATTGCTATCTAAGAATACATCGCAATAAAGAGAAGTCAGTAAATAAGATTAAAAAAAAGAATTTAAAGGCTGATGAATGCCAAAAATGTGACATGACTTTTGAATCTAAAGATCAGTTGCAAGAGCATAAAAAAATTACTCACAAAAATACTAATGAAGCAGTGGTTTGTCATATTTGTGGAAAAAGCTGCAAAACACCAAGTGCTTTGAAAGCTCACTCAAACTGTCACAAAGTAAAACAATGCCCATACTGCTCGAAAATGTTAAAAACACATTCACATTTCAAAAAACATGTTGATAACCATTTGACATATAATAAACGGAAGCAAAATAACACAAAATACAATTGTCATAACTGTAATTTCGTCAGCCTTAGCAAAGGAACTATAGATGCACATATAAACAAAGTCCATTTGGGAATCAGACCTTATGTTTGTCTGATATGTGATAAAGGGTTTTTTAAGAAAAGTAATTTAACCGAACATATCAACATACACAATAAAATCAAAACTGAGACATGTGAAATTTGTGGTGACAGTTTTGTCAGCAAAAAGACTCTCATGGAACATATAAGATTACATAAAAATCAGAAACCATACAAATGCGAAATGTGCTCGGAAAGTTTCGTTACATCCGGACGGAGATCGGACCATGTCAAAAGAAAACATATGGAGAAGAAGGAATGCTGTTTGATTTGTAATAAAATGTTCAGTTTAAAGAAAACGCTTAATAGACATGTAAGGAAAATGCACTGGCAACAATGCAATGACATACATGTATCAGAGTTTGTTGAAACTGCGGATAGTAGTGGTAATACGGAAATGTTGTTGCCTATTTCTTGAAGGTATGTTCGTTACTAATAAGTAATATTACAAAAATTACTTAGACGAGACTTCATAGGCAAGAAAATGTTAATATTGTTATTTTAGCATTATTATTATTTTGAGTGTTTTAGAACTCAGATTAATTTTCTAATTGTAAGTATTAAATCTAGTGGTAAATAAATGTTCTTTCTTACTTTAAAACATTTACCCGTGTGCTCTCTCACTATTCCCCAGGTAGCAAAGTGACGTCAGCGACGTCATTTATACGTCACAATGACGTAACGGACGTCATAATGACGTATAAATGCTACCTGGGTCTATGATTCTATTTAGAGTAAGGGGACGTTGATTGAACCTGATTGACTACGTGAAACGTGGGATGGTGGGGCACACACATCACATGATACTTTTTCGGCAAGATGCAGTGTAAAATTACCTGCCGAGGAATTGAACTCACCAAAATTAGTCTTGTAATTATTTATTGAATGTCGATCATCGATAAATAGAAGTAATCGTTTTAACCGGTCTACAGATGGCCACAATTTCATCACAATTTATCGTTGCGATATGTCAACAGAAAAATGAGTTTATGGAAGTACATTTATATAAAATATATAGAATTATTTCTTAAAAACGGCTATATATATAAATCACAGACATAACAATTCATCCTATCTGTACCCCTAATAGCCATAACACACTACCGCACCGCACCAAGGTCGCGGTGCGGTGCGGTAGCATAACACACTACCGCACCGCACCGCGACCTTGGTAATAATAATAATATTACTGTGGGTATATAGCAAGTATATATTCCACTAATGGCTCTATATATACATTATACTACTCTTTGTATTGGCTCCTGTACACCATGGCCCAGCGTAGGCCAGTCTAATGGGCGTAACACATCATCGCACCGCACCAAGGTCATTGTGCAACGCACCTATAAGTAAGAGCGAGAAAGAGATATCGCTTTCTCGCTCTTACTTATGAATGCGTCGCACAATGACCTTGGTGCGGTGCGACGGTGTGTTACGCCCATAAGGGCCGCAGCTATGCGGTGGAATGAGATAGCAATATTACTCTAACGCATAAATGCGTCCCTTGGACTGGCCTACACTGTGCCATGGTGTACAGGAGCCTTAAGGTCCACACTCATGCGCGAATCGCGGCGTGAAGCCGCGGACGCGAGGTGTGGAGTCTAGTTCGCTAATCAGCGAAATCGACTCCCCACGAAGCCGCGAACGCCACTGTGGAGTCTAGTTCGCTAATCAGCGAAACCGACTCCACACTCGCGTTCGCGGCTTCGTGCCGCGTAGTCTGGAGCGAGCTAAGTATGACTTCATTATTAAGGGTACAATAGACGACACAACTGATTAGATTGTTAAAAAGATAAAACATGTACGAAAAAGAATATACGATGAATATTTGAATAGTTTAAGAATGCGTGTAAGCGGCGTACGAATTTACTTAAATAAAATTCTGTACGTCACTATGTGTGTCTAGGCCTTAAGTTATCTGTGCCGAACGCTCCCCAAGTGACGCTTTTTGAGACGCTACGCTTCTCTTTGATTTGAACATTTCGAATGACGTTTTGAAATTGTCTTCGAATCCGAACGATCCAAAGAAATATTTTTGAATTCGAATTAGTATTAATATTAATAAATCATGGAGCCAGATGTTGGCGTTATATTATCAGCTTTCAAGTACCTAACGAAGGACGACGAACAAATTTGCAGGTTATGTTTAAGCCCTACGCCTCAGTACGCAAAATATATCCAGGATTCCGTGATTTTGAAAAAGCCATACTATGAAGACACCGTTACATATTCTGAGATGTTCGAAGAACTTGGTGTAAGTAGTATTTATAGACTTAGAATACAGGTTAAGTCTGATATTTTATCTTTATATAACAGAACGAATATCAATTGTTATTTGTTTTTTTTTTACAGGTCAGTGAAGAACCGCTTCTCCCGCAAACCTTGTGTGATATCTGCGCCCGGGCCGTTACGAACGGTTATTTATTTAAAAAACTTCACGAACATTCCAAAGAACAGTGGGACACAGTGCTATCAAGCCTTCACAAAACTTTGATGCAGGCTGAAACAGTCAGTCCCTCAGTAAAGACTGCTTACATAGTGCTTAGCGAAACAGGTAACTACATTGTCACAAGACGGAAGACTCATTCACCGGATAAAGAAACTGCAGCCCTAAAATTAAACAAGATAATCAAGAGTAGAACCCGATATGTGCATCGCCAAAAAACTTGTCTTATATGTGAGGAATGTGGTATGAAATTTAAAACAAGAGTTCTCTTAGTTCAACACATGAAGTCGCACAAAGCTAAGCCTTTAAATTGCCCTCAATGCTTCAAAGCTTTCTTAACTCAGGTACAATTAACAGAACATGCGGAAAGAGTACACTATCCAAAGAAAATTAAATGTACTAAGTGTAAGAAAATGTTCAGTACGCAGAGAACTTTAAAAGCTCATGATCGGCAAGAGCATGTTGCTGTTTTATGTAAGTTATGTTTCATACAGTTCCCGTCTAGATCCACATTAAAAGGACACCTGGACAAACATGATGTTACTAAATGCCCTCGCTGTAACAAGAGTTTCATCAACAGACAGACATTCCGAAGCCATGTAAAGCAGTGTGGCAATGCTGAAGCCAAAGTGATAAGCTTCTTCTGTGACATTTGCAAGAAAGGCTATATTCGTAAAAATGCTCTGCGCTCACATCTAAAGATAGACCATGGTTTTGGTAAAGTACTCTCATGCAGTTGGTGCAATAAGAAATTTGATGCCGCTAGCAGATTACGTAACCACATAGTGAAGCATACTAGGGAAAGAAACTTTAGTTGCGAGCACTGCAATGGGAAGTTTGTTACTCAAGCCGCTTTAGTGTATCATACTCGCTTGCATACAGGCGAGCGGCCATTTAAGTGTGACTTATGCGAGGAAAGCTTCCTCTCGGCTTCTAGAAGGATGGAGCATAAACGAAGAAAGCATTTTGGGCCTCAAATGGAATGTCCCGTATGCCACGTCAAGTTTGTACTTGGCAGTCAGCTGAAGAAGCATGTAGCCCGACATTCGGATCCTCAGAGCAAGCTTTATGTGCCAACGTTAGATGGTAAACAGGACAGAAAATATGTAGTACGTAATGTACTCACACGAGTAAATTAGATTGTGTAGTGTGCCTTATAAATTATATTAGTTATTTTACTATTTAATGAAATAAACTTTTTTAAATCACTGATTTTATTGTCATTGTTTCATAACCATCAAAAAAGCTACAAATTACAATTCAAATATAATGATTGATTACTGTAACCAGTAATCAAGTTTTAAATAGAAAATAGACGTACAACATACAGAACCACGACCTTTGCGCGGTTTGCATTATTATCTATTGTTTTTAGGGTTCCGTACCCAAAGGGTAAAAATAGACCCTATTACTAAGACTCCGCTGTCTGTCTGTCCGTCTGTCACCAGGCTGTATCTCATGAACCGTGATAGCTAGACAGCTGTTGCCGCTATAACAACAAATACTAAAAACAGAATAAAATAAATATTTAAGTGAGGCTCCCATACAACAAACGTGACTTTTTTGCCGTTTTTGAGCGTAATGGTACGGAACCCTTCGTGCGCGAGTCCGACTCGCACTTGGCCGGTTTTTCTTCGTTCTACGTTCTTATGCCGCGGACTGGACGACAGCGGCGGTACCCGCCCTGCTCGCCGCCTGCGTCCGGCCGCGGCCTTATTGGACATACGTATACGTATGCCCTACCCTACCTCAACCCTCAGACCGCACCGAGGCCCCAGTCCTAGTTCGGTATGTGTGTACACCCCAGGCCAAAAGTATGGAAACAACGTTGTTTTCTTTAATATCTCATGTTTCTATATATATATTTGTAAACTAAGACACATTAGGCAAACCCAAAAGATTAATAATACACGTTTAATATCAAAACATCCTAAAATATTGTCAAAAAGCTAAAAAAATAAAGTAGGAAAAAGTTACATATATAATTATACCTACCCTTTAATTACATGACAAAATGTTGAATTGGCAACTATCACAGCCAGAGTAATTTACTTTAAAAACGTTCTATTATCTTTACCAAATTGTCAATGAGTAGTATAAAATCCATCGCTTAAAAGATCACACTTTTATATTGAAATACAAGCTTGTTTCCATAATTTTGGCCTGGGGTGTACGTCTATTTTGTATAGGTATTAACATATATGAACATTAGCTTCGGCCTATATAGAATAAGTAGTTACTTCCTTTAGTTTGAGCACTTACTTCCATGGTTAATTCCTCCCGCCTTTTCACCGACGTATTATTGGTAGGGGAAGGACTAAAGGAAGAAGAAGAACAAATAAACTAATGCGTAGTGTAAAAAATATTTTATTTAATAATAAAAGTACCTAATTTTAATATAATTAGCCTATTCTGTAGGGTTGATATCTAAGGATAAAATCGCCAAAATGGCCACAACTATTCAAAACACCCCATTTTTATACCTCAATAGCGTACTGGCTGAGCGTGCAGCCTCGGAAATTGCCGCGCGAAGCAGCTCCGTGTCAGCCATTGCAGCCGCGAGAGTGCGTTTGCTTTCCCCGAGGCATGTCTACACGGCCCGAGCTGCTTCGCGCGGCAATTTCTGCCCGTTCTGTATGGACCCACCTAATGGCGGCAAGTAAGCATTTGGCTCGCCTGATGATAATTCGATTCCATAGCCCATGAATAATATATAATAATCCCTCTATACTCTGTTTTCTGTACTCCAATCACTGTCCCTTTCATGGTGTCTCTTAATGTGCATCCTTAAGAAATGTGGGGTAACGAATTTACGTGAACAAATCTCACACATAAGCGTAGGCCCCACATGCTTATACTTTATATGCTCCGCTCTGGCTGATGCATTTACAAATGTTTCAAAACAATGTTCACATTTATATGGTCGTTCCCCAGTATGCCTTCTAGTGTGATATAATAACGCCTCTTTTGATACAAAACGGTTTGGACATATATTACATAAAAAGTTCTTTTCCTTAGTATGTGTTACCATATGAACTTTTAGGTAACTTGGAGCAGTGAATTTCTTATTACATTCTGGGCAAACGTGAGGTTTTGCGCCACCATGCTCAAATTTATAGTGTACTCTGAGTCCTCCTGAAGTACTGTAACTTTTACCACACTCTTTACATGAATATGGTTTGTGTAGTTTGGTACGAATTGGATGTGGATCTAAAAGTCCTTTTTCGCACAAATCTACATGTTTTAAATAAAAATCTCTTGTAGTGTAACTCTTACCACATTTGGGGCATTGGCTTTTATTGAAATGCTTTCCTTCGTGAATTTTTAGTTTGACAGAGCCTTGGCATGATTTTCCACACTCTTTGCATATGTGGATTTTGTGTATTTTAGTATGGTGTTCCGTGAGAGCTTCGGCTGTGTTCCTGTATTGGTTACAATCCGGGCATTTAATTTTTTTACATAAATGGTTAGTTAATTCTTCAATTGTTTCAAACGCCTGCCAGCATTTCTCACAGAGAACTTGATTATGATTTTCCGCGCAGTGTTTATGGTACTCTTCAATGGTTGTGAACTCACTGGAACATTCCTCACATATTATTTTTGTTTCTACTACATTATATTTTGTTTCTGAAGTATTTTTATTCATTACTATTAACTCAGAATGGTTCTCATCTACAACAATGTAGAGTGATTGATCATCGTAAACTTCAAGATCAACATTGAGTGCATGTAATAAGTTATCCAGGGCATCTTCTAGTAGTTGGGAAGATTTATGATAAGTTTGTATGAGCCTCAAGCCTCTTAATGCATCAGCTACACATTCTGTGCATACAGCATCTAATCCTGGTATTTCTTCATTTACCTAAAATTAAATAGAAGTTTGTATTTATTTATTTAATCATATGCCATACATAATAATTGTAAAAATAGAAACAATGTAAGTATTGTACACAATTAAAGATCTACAGTCTACACATAGAGAGGTCAGCCACTTTATGGCTGTGTCTCTCAGGGTGATCAGGTATTCGGGAGGGCCGGGCGATATAATGTGTTATAAGGCAGTCCTGAATTATGTGCTGGATGGTTTGTGCTTCCGCACCGAAGAAGTTTTTATAACAAAGAGTAATTAATTATTATAGCTTGTAGCTACAAAAATTAAGGTCAAGCAGACGGAAAAACAGACACTATAATTAGCTTCTTGTCATTGTGTACAAGTTTTTAAATAAAATATGCTTAAACATGAGCTAATTTTATCCGATCTAGGACCATATTCGAACCGAATTTAAAGCCTATCCTAACACTTTCAGTGAATAAGAATCGACAGGCCATATTTCGCGTTTGAGACTTGATAAATAGTATAAGTATATCATATATGTTGCTGTGTCCTTACAGGGCGTCACTAAAACTTACCACCTTTATAACTGGTTTGTGAGTTTTGTGACATGCAATAAATGATTCTATTTTATACTAAATACACTCTTACCTCAGGCCCAAGGAATTTGGCAAGTAATTCCGATAGGGGCTGTAAATGCTGGTGTTTCTCCTCTAAATCTAGGACTACTCCGTCTCCAAACCGAACGTAATCATCTTCAATGTTCCTCAGACATAACCTGCAGTGACTGAACCGCTTTCCATTCGTGATGTTCGAGAAGACGAGTTTCATATCTGGTTGAACGCTCATGTTTTAATTTATGGCGGTTTTTGGGTTTAAGTTAATGAAGCGTATTTAAAATTGACGAACACTGTATACAAATTTAATCTATTTGGCAGTTCGCGCTTTCGGAGCTTTCGTTCAGAATCAATGGCGGAGTGATGAAGTATGAAACGACATTTTCAATATGGCGTCAAGCAAAATACAGATAAAAAAAGTTTTAATTTAATATCGTATAAGCTCGTTGGTTGTTGAGATTGCAATAGATCAAAAGTAACGTTATCTAATATTTATATTTATGATTTTGTACGAAACTATTTTATTCTCCTTAGGCATGGTCCAAAACATATGCATCCATACTTTGATCCATACGCATCAAAATATGCATGGTCCTAGACAAAGGTCCTAAACCAAAAATTGGGCAGTGTGTAGTGTAATTAAGGATGATGTCATTTTATTTTTCTTTTTACTAACTTAGGAGTCGTTTATTGTGTACGTTTCGTTTCGACTTCGATGTCGGTTTGTTGTCTATTGTATTGCATTGTATTGTATTGTATTTATAAATAAAATATAGTCGTGTCTTTCGAAAGTTTCGGGTCCTGTTTAAAACTGAAATTCACATTGCAGATTCAGATTCAAGGTAAACTAATAAGTTATTTTCAATCTCCGATCTTAAGCCCGCTCCAGACTACGCGGCGCGAAGCCGCGAACGAGAGTGAGGAGTCGAATTCGCTAATCAGCGAACTAGGCCCCACACTCGCGTTCGCGGCTTCGCGCCGCGATTCGCGCATGAGTGTGGAGGGCCCTAAAGACAAATGTAAAAAAAAATTGTTACTTATACTAAAGGCCATAACACACCGTTGCACCGCACCAAGGTCATTGTGCGACGCATCCATAAGTAAGAGCGAGAAAGCGATATCTCTTTCTCGCTCTTACTTATGGGTGCGTCGTACAATGCCTTGGTGCGGTGCGATGGTGTGGTACGCCCATTGGTTTGAAAAGGAAAGTACAAGGTCATCCCACAGATATCGACAACTTTTACTCGAAATGGGGTTGGCAACTGTGAAAGGTTTGCAGAGATGGCGCCATCATAGCTTGCCCCTTTTTCTATGAGATTTGGCTTAAAGGGCTGGCATCCAGGGCATTAAAAAAAACAAAAATTTGACACAATTCTAGGGATTGACAGGGCAAGCTATGCTGGCGCCATCTGCTAAATATTTCGACCGGCCAACCCCATTATACGTATTGGCTTGGCGTATCTCTTACATTGAATTCTCTGACAGTCGTATAAATAGTCATTAGTTGTGGTCGTAACGTACATTTAGTACACGAAAATCAACGCAAATAGGCGTCACGGATACACGGACATAAAAATAGTACAGATTTAATGGAATTTCCGATGCATAAGGGCGTATTGTACACGAAGTTGGGAGTTACGCCCAAATGTCTCACAATAGTTTTTTAAATTGCTGGATAAGGCAAAATGCGTTGGAGAAATGTGTTCAAGAATAGTTTTTTTATGGGGCTTAACGGACAAATTTTTCAAGCTATCGAGACGTAGATGACACCATTCGATAGAGAAAAAAAAAACTGAGTATGACTGCTTTCATAACTCATTTTCGCCATTTTGCCCCTTAAGCCCTTTGAGCCTACGGAAGTCGATATGCTTGATATTGATATAATAAGTAATGTAACAAAAACCTTCATATACATATAAGGATTATTAAGGACAAATGTTTATTAAAGTCGATTAAAGTAAAATACTATTGTATTAAATTTAATATCTTTTATTTTATAAAAATAAGGTACAAAAGGTATCTATTTCTAACTAACCAATTTTGTAATTATTTTTACATTACAAATAAATATAGCTATAGGACGGCAGTTTTTATGAGTATTTTAAAAATAGAAATAATAATTATCTTTACATGGTACATAATTATCTTGTATTTTCAAACAAAACACAAAACAAACAAAAAGGATTTTGTTAAAAAGCATCGAAACAACAAATAAAAAATCGAGAACATTTTTTATCCGAAAATGGTAACTATAATTTAAATATTCTATGTATTTAAACTAGAAATGGTAACTTTCGTTTTAAAATTATAACAAGCACGTTCATTTTGGCGGGAATCCTCTATACTTTTGACAGTTTTACTTTTTTTTACAATTTAAGGAGTGCCTACACGATCCAATTGTGTTAATTTCGTCGATTTGTCACGGTTGGCTTTCACACGTAGTATCTTCTTAGTAGTTTGTGGCTTTCACAATTAGAAAATATTACCATGATTATAAATTTTACGTCATTTTCACTCATATGTAGAACTATAAAAATAGCCTATGGATCTCCGGAGCATTTTAATTGACAAATCTCAATATATAAAATTGTTTACTTGAGAATCGGAGAACTACGCTTCTAACAATTTTTGTATGAAATTAACGATAGACCACTCATAACAAAATAATATATTTTATCGCTAAATAGCTTCACACACTTTATTTAATTCAGTCGTCCTAACTGGCATTCTAATTAAGGATCCTACTGCAGTCTGGCAAAAAAGAGTAGAAATTAAAAAGTGGCAACACTGTAGTGTCGTCCCGTTTTTCTTAGATTGATTTGAAAGGGACGACACTACAGTGTTGCCACTTCTTAATTTCTACTCTTTTTTGCCAGACTGTAAAAAAACGTTCCTAGTTAGTGCAGTCACACCTCTACATGGTTACACTTTACGGTTTATGAATTAGCCCTTTCCTGCATGACATATAAAATTATTTGTTTCTTGAACAACATGCGGTAAAGGGGTAGGATTCTGAATTAAGTAAGATGTGTGCTTTAAACGCATAGTACATACGTACTTGCTTAAATCTTCGGTATAAATATTTAAGACCATTTTTCCTCAGAATTGTACGCAACTTTAGGTCGATTTAAACTTTAACGTTGTCTATTCTTGTCTACAACGATTTAAGGTATAGGTAGACTTAATACTGGTAACCGCCTCCTTGGCTAGGGGGCACGTACTGTTGACCGGGACCGGCGCCGGCGGCGTTACCGGACGGGTAACCGGACGGCTGGTCGGGGTACCGGGCCTCGCCTTCGTACGACACCTGAAAAAAATGATAGGCCAGTCAAATTAGATCCAAAAAAAAGCGTTTTGAGGAAGCTGGAAATCATTTTAATACCTTCATTTGGTCCTAAATGCGTATAATCCGAGTTTGCTACATCCCAGGTGTGGATAAATTTTGGGAGACGGGAGATACATTTTACCTTGGATGGACAAAACCACTCTATGTAGAAGGAACCCACCATCAATTATAATGTCACTACCAGCAAGGTAGTAGTTAGCCTCATGCATGAAGTTTATATTTAAACGAAATATTTTTTATTATGCATTTTCGTTATTAAATTATAATTTAATTGCTTACACAGACAATAGGTAAGTACATAAATTATATGTGTTCGTGCATAAATTATATAGGAGAGTTGAAATCACGCACACAACAACATCATGTAATGACAGGGAGATCATAAAGGGATTTTGAAATTAGTGTTCTTTTTTCGTACCGATAGCAAGTTGAACCACCAAACATCTAACGGAATCTGTTATTTAATTCTGGACCTTGTACTAAAGTATTTAAAGTGCAAATTACCTCAGCATTAAAACCGCGCTTTTAGTCAGCGGTGTACTTCACAATCTGTGTTCGTCCGTCTGGCAGGGCTACTCGCTACTCTACGACGTCATAATAGAATACTGAGCTGTAGAACCTTATAGTTATAAGTAATTAAAGTCCAAAGTCCTCTGAACAAACCGTTCAGCAATCAGTGGTGCCGTGACCACGATTGCAAAACCAATTATTCAATTTTGAACCTTGTACTAAAGTGCTTACAGTGCAAATTACCTCAGCATTGAAACCGTTCTTCTAATCTGCAGTATACTTCACGATCTGCGTGCGTCCGTCTGGCAGAGTCACTTTGTATTCTCCTCGAGTGTAGTAATTACTGTAGAACCTTATAACTAAGTCATTAAAGTCTAAACTAAAATCGTCTAAATACTACTTCAGTGGTGCCGTGACCAGGATCACAAAATCTGCCATTCAATTCTCAACTATGTTCAAAGTTATTAAAGTCCAAATTACCTCAGCATTGAAACCGTTCTTCCAATCAGCGGTGTACTTCACGATCTGCGTGCGTCCGTCCGGCAGGGCTACTCGGTATTCGCCTCGGGTGACGTCACCGTCGGAGACAGCGTTATGGCTGTAGTCGTTACCGTCCTCGTTCACGGAGTAGGCGAAGTCGAAGGGCATGCCGGGCTCGTGGTGGTGGTGTTCATCGTGGGAGTGCTGGAAATGATTTTTTTTTCAATTTAGTCTGACATAACATGATAGATAACAATATTGCGCCCAAAATGGCGAGAACGTTAAGAATTGTCGGTTTTTGCGGTTTAAGGAGGGTTAGAACAATGAATAAACCTAAGCTCAAACACAAAGACGCTAACTAACCTTTGACCTCGCGCTTCCCACCGACGCGATCGTGATATTAGGCCAGTAAAGATAATCAAAATTAAATTTTAATTTTATAAATTTAAGGGTTTTAAAATTACTTATATCCAAAAGCTATTTAGAAGAACTATCATACGGACCATCAACATCTTTCGCCGCATCAGGTATAGGACACAAAATGGGTTTTTTGTGCGCCTACAAAAATATCAATACTGCATACTGCAACAATAGTTGTAACACTGAAGCATTGCTATAACATTTCTGTCAGGCACTTCAAAATCCCACGCAACTCAATAGGGATGCTGACATTTTTTTAGAACTTTCATTTTATAGATAGACACGTAATTATTGAAAAAAATATTTTCTAATGTTTTTAATTTATTAATTTTTAATAAAAAATCGACTTTAATTATAGTTGGTTAAGTTGGTCAAGCAAATCTTGTCAGTAAATAAGAACAAAAAAAACTACACTCATCCCCTTCTTCTGGGCGCCAGCACCAGTGCAAGACAAAGACAGTATGACTCTCACCATAGACCTAGCATTACATAGACCAGCTATACGCGTGCGCCCGTAAGGGATAGACATAGATGACGTCATAAACGTGGGGATACCATATTGGTAAAAATTACCCCAATATTTGATATCACGTTGGGGCGATTACCCTGGAGGCAAAGTTAGCTTGTTTGACGGTATTAAAAAATCGTTAAATAAAATGTCAATGGGCCGTTCTTTTTAGGCGTATAAACAATGATATACCTCCTATAATTCGCGCAGGTGGTACAAAACTAAACATGTTTAGTAAATAAAACGTAAAATAAAATGTATTATGGGTTTTAATTTAAAGAAATCACAAATCGCAATCACACCAATTAATGTACACCACATTTAATCTTCACAACATTTGTTTATTTATTTTTTGGAATTAGAAGTACAAAAAAACTTCGAGGTCAAAATTACCCATAAAATTATGATATTTTCATCTGGTATCCCTAACATGATTGTTATGCAGCTAAATTAAGAAGAAGTTTAAAAATGGCTGACCTCAGACTCCTACCTACCTACGTAATTTGGGCGGATAATTTTACAAATAATGTTTTGTTAATTTGCGTAAATAATTGTGATATTTTTATTGAAATCGTTTGATTCTACATTGCTTTGAGTGTAACGTAATTTTACGATGTTATTCTCACATATTGCGTTAGAGCAAGGTGTAAAATACCGTACTTACGTGTGAAAGGTTATGATCTCATATTTTTGCTCAGAGCGGCTATTACAGCCGATTACAGAACAATTCACCAGTATTTTATCAAAGTTCAACCATTCAAAACGCTAACCATCACTATATTTCATAAGAGAAAGCACAATTTCATACAAAACAACGATAATTAAACAAGCAACGAACAAACATGACATGTGTTAAGACCTATCTTAACAAGTAGCAGATAAGTAGGTATTAGCATACCTAAGTACCTACTTACCTAATCTAGACAGATTAAGTCTCTCAATCGTCCTATGATATGTAAAGGTGACATCTACCGAAACTATTGTGTACTAGTTTAAGTGCTCAATAAGCTGTTAGCTATGTCAATGTATGTAATAGTTCCTAACCAATCCGTAGTGTCATAGTGTGGCGCTGTACTTTACTATATAAGCTTCTACATGTATGTAGATAAGCCCACTTTTTCTAACCAGCCTTCTGTAAAACATTAAATTAAGATATCAGATTCTCTGCTTTCATTTGGTCGCCATTACCTCCAACGCTGAACATAATGGTGACCCCGAGTTTAAATCGCGGTTAATCTCAGTACTTTAAAGCGAATCGCTAGTAAATTTAGTAAAATTTGCGAGCCGGTACGTCGAGGAATCGCCGCGTATCCTGATTTAGGCCGGGAGAGCAACGTTACCACGTAGGCAGCAACCGCGTGGGGCTCCGCCGACCTGAAGAAGCTGAAGAGGTGACTAGGAGGCGACCACACCACTCGATCGAGCGGCCTGAGCCAACGCGACAGGCGCCGACCGAGCCACCAAAGCGGGACCACGTGCGTGGCACCGCAGCCGCAGCAGGGAACGGCTACCGCAAGTACCAAAGGGACCACGTGGGTGGTACCACACCAGAGGCAGAAGGAGCGCCCAAGCGAGGGCAATCACCAAGCTACGCCACGCGCACGAGCATCAATCGAGAAGGCAAGTGAGCTGGCATTCCCTAACCTATCTACCAAATCTCCCTACCAAATTTAATTGTAATCGATTTATTTCCTACAAATTGTAAATTGTAACCGTTCTTAATCATGTTAGAAACTTCCAAAAGCACTCTAGAAGAGTTAGAAATTAGGCAGTTAAAAAATAGACGAGGTGTCTGTAAGCGAAAATTAACTGTATTTAATAAATTTATAGAAAGAATCGACTCAAGTGCATTGACGGCCGAAATAATTGTAGACATAAGCTTAAGACTAGAACAATTACCAAAGTTATACAATGATTTCTCTGAGATACAGGACCGGATCGAGACACTGTGCAGCGACGAAGGGGACATCGAAGCCCACGAGGCCGAGCGTATGTCATTTGAGGACACATTTTACCGACTTAGCGCTAAGGGCAAGCTGCTGGCGAAGGTAGATACCGATTCAACACCAAATGACCATAGTCCGCAAGCCCCGCCGCAGCAACCCCTCGGTGAGTCGATAAAATATCCCGAAATTAGCCTCCCTAGCTTCGACGGAGACCTAACACAGTGGCTGCAATTTCGAGACACATTTGATGCCCTAGTCAACCAAGCTAGCTTAGCACCGATCGTAAAATATAAGTACCTACGCAGTTGTTTACAAGACGGCGCACTTGAGGTAATTAGTTCGCTCGATTTCTCCGAGGACGCGTACATGCTCGCGTGGCAGATGCTTTGTGAACGTTATAATAATCCTAAACGTTTAGTCACCAACCACATGCGAGCCTTGTTCGACGTGGAACCGGTACCGTCAACTCCTTCGGGTCTAAGAGGTCTGTGCGATAATATTTCCAAACATTTGAGATCTTTGCGCTCATTAAATGTACCTACCGAAAATTGGGATCTCGCAATTATTCACATGTTAGTTAAAAAGTTAGACAGTCGATTGCAATCAAAGTGGGAAAACAGTGTTGATTTGAGAAAATTGCCTTCGTTGCAGGATTTCAAAACCTTCCTAAAGAACCGAGCTGACCGGCTGGAAGCGACCAGCCCAGCAGTACCATCGGACGCACCCAGCACTTCCAAGAAGGCCATGGTAACCACGTCCGAACCTATCAAGGTAACCTCCAAACAGTTTAAATGTAACCAGTGTCCGTATTGTTCGAGTACGCATTATATTAATCAGTGTCCAAAGTTTAGTGCATTAAACGTTATCGCGCGCATCCGAGCCGTGAATAAATTACGATTATGCTTTAATTGTTTGTCCGGAACGCATGTCTTAACAAACTGCAGGGCCAGTACATGTCGAGTATGTAAGGGCAAGCATCATACGTTACTACACAAACCAAATACCAACACTCATGTAGGTAGTAACCCCGTACCAACGCGATTACCAATATCAACGTTAATCGACGAACAACCGAGTTCTAGTCAAATCGAGACTACCTTGTCGAATAACACTTTAATCGAAAAACAAATAAACAATGCGCGAAATAGGTCAGTTTTCCTTACAACAGCCCAAGTGCTCGTTAGGGATAAGCATAACAATGTGCATAAAATGAAGGCATTTTTAGACAATGGCTCGCAAGAAAATTTCATTACCGAAAACGCGGCCAAAAAGTTACAATTAAACAAGGAACAACTTGCCTTAAATGTCATAGGTTTCAATGAAAAAGTGTCTAGCCTTTTAGAATCGTGTGACGTAACATTGCATTCCTTAGACGGAACCTTTACAACGAATTTGTCCTGTTTTATTACGCCTATAATTTGTACTACCAACATTTTAATACCAAACGTGCAACGTTGGCACATTCCGTCGCGTTATAAATTAGCTGATGACGAGTTTAACTTAGCTCAAGATGTAGATTTGCTTATCGGTGGGGAGATATTCTTTGATTTACTTCTTACCGGTAAATACAAGCTCGGGCCCGGATTACCGGTTCTGAGACGCTCGCGATTAGGATGGATAGTCACGGGTTCCGTACAAAAAAAAACCGAGTCTGCCATTCAATGTAAAGTTACAGTAGAAACTCAATTAAAAAAGTTTTGGGAAATAGAGGAGGGTTCCGCACCAAATTTACCCTATGATGAAAAACAATGTGAGGATATATTTCTGAAAACTCACACTCACAACTCTGAGGGTAATTTCGAAATAGAACTTCCATTAAAGCAGCCACCTACCAAGTTAGGTCAATCTAGGCACATAGCATATCGGAGGTTCAAAACATTAGAATCCAAGTTCGAGCGGAACCCCGAATTTAAAGATAAATATGTGAATTTCATGCGCGAGTTCGAACAAGCTGGCCATATGATTCAATTACAAGATAATTATGATGGCCCATGTAACTTTCTACCCCACCAAGCTGTTTTTCGCGACTCCCCCTCAACCCCTATTCGAATTGTTTTCGACTGCTCATGCAGAACTGATAACGGCATTTCTTTGAATGATATCCAATACAAAGGCTCAATAATACAGGACGAACTCATAAATATACTTCTACGATTCCGAAAATACCAATATGTTATTAACGCTGACATACAAAAAATGTACAGATGTATTTATGTTAAACCAAATCAACAATACCTACAATGCATATTTTGGCGGGAAAATACTCACCAACGACTCCAAATTTATATGCTGACCACATTAAGTTTCGGCTTAAAGTCAGCACCACATATTGCAACCAGATGTTTGTTACAATTGTCAAACGAAAACCAACACACATTTCCAGCAGCTGCAGAGGCCATAGCGAACCAGTTCTACATGGACGATTTTATCGCCGGCGGCGACGACGAGAATCAAGCTGGAAACCAACCAGTTATGGTGGTCTGGGCCGGCGTGGTTGACCCAAAGTCCGGACACATGGCCGACCCACGATTCTGAGTCACTAAATCATGCACCCGAGGCCGAGAGCGACGTAAACATAACTCTCACCTTGGCTATTAGCACAGAATCTAACGACACGATACAATATCTTTTCCACAGGTGGTCAAGCGATAAAACACTTATTCATGTATTAGCATACATACTTCGATTTATATATAATACAAAAAATAAAACTCGAACAATTAATCCAAATAATAAATTATCAGGACCATTGTCCGTAGAAGAATTAAAAAAATCGGATCACGCATTAATTAGACATGCACAAATGGAATCATTCCCACACGAATATAAATTATTGCAAAACAATAAACCGGTTCTTAACAAATCAAAAATATTATCTTTACACCCATTCATGAAGGACGGACTCGTTCGCGTAGGCGGACGAATCGGTCTTTCGCATTATGCATATGAAAAAAAACATCCTTTAATATTAAGTCACGAGCACGCGCTTACCAAACTACTGATGGCAAACGCACATATACGTACTCTGCACGCTGGCCCTCAGTTATTACTTTCAACTATTCGCGAGCGCATCTGGCCAACAAAAGGTAGGATGTTAGCCTCGAAAATTGTAAATAAATGCGTTCCGTGTTTTAGAGCAAATCCAAAGACTACTAACCCTATAATGGGAAACTTACCCCCCTCAAGGGTAAATCCTTCCCCCCCCTTTGCTATCACGGGTATCGATTATGGAGGACCTTATAACATTAGAGATAGGACAGGGCGTGGTTACAAGGTCTCTAAGTGCTATATAGCAGTGTTTATTTGTTTTGCAACAAAGGCAATTCATCTCGAATTAATTACAGGGCTCGAGTCAGCCAATTTCCTGGCGGCGCTGCGACGATTCATCGCCAGGAGAGGTAAACCGAAGGAGTTGGTGAGTGACAATTCAACAACCTTTCATGGGGCTAGTAACGAGCTAAAAGATTTACAAAAATACCTACAGGACAGCTCGAGCGAGCTAGTATCTCATTGCGCAGACGAGGGCATAAAATGGAGTTTTATTCCTGTCTATACACCTCATATGGGGTCCCTATGGGAATCTAGTATAAAACTTACCAAATATCATTTAAAAAGAGTGTTAGGGTTATCTTTGTTAACTTACGAACAATTTGTATCAATCCTATATCAGGTAGAATCTATGGTAAATTCTAGGCCACTATGTCCCTTACCTAGTTCAAATCCTGACTATCCTGTCCTTACGCCAGCTCACTTTTTAATTGGAAAAGCACCAAATTCACTTCCGGACGAAGATTATAACCATGTACCAAAGAACCGATTAACTCACTATCAACTTTTGCAACAAATCACGCAGGACTTCTGGCGGCGCTGGTCACGTGACTACATCGGAACGCTGCAGGAACGCACGAAGTGGAGGAGCGCGCGCGGCCCAAGCCTCGCAGTCGACACCGTCGTCCTGGTACGAGACGAGCGTCTGCCGCCCTGCCGGTGGAGGCTGGGCAAGATCGTCGCGACGCAGCCGGGCCGGGATGGCGTCACCAGGGTGGCCGTCATCCGAACTGCCAGAGGGGACATCCAACGCGCGTTCAATAACATTTGTCCATTACCTACTTCGGGTGAAGTCATATAAGTAGTAAATACCTACCAACAGTACCAACCTAATGTAAAGTTCAAATAATTATAACTAAGTGTCAAATAAGTATAATTAAATACCTAAATTACCTTACTTACCTAGTACCTATGTACATAATTAGAATACCTACTCCCTATTTAAAATAAAAATCATTTCCTATTGTTGTTTCATTTATAAGAATGGGCACAGATCTAATTAAATTTTAAGTAATTACCTAACTATAACTCGTAACAAAGAACTCTGCCCATCCTTACTGATAGGTAAAATGTATAAAGCCTATTCTTTGAAATACCTAATGTTACTCATAAAACATTAACTATTTCAAGGGGTGGCAAAATGTTAAGACCTATCTTAACAAGTAGCAGATAAGTAGGTATTAGCATACCTAAGTACCTACTTACCTAATCTAGACAGATTAAGTCTCTCAATCGTCCTATGATATGTAAAGGTGACATCTACCGAAACTATTGTGTACTAGTTTAAGTGCTCAATAAGCTGTTAGCTATGTCAATGTATGTAATAGTTCCTAACCAATCCGTAGTGTCATAGTGTGGCGCTGTACTTTACTATATAAGCTTCTACATGTATGTAGATAAGCCCACTTTTTCTAACCAGCCTTCTGTAAAACATTAAATTAAGATATCAGATTCTCTGCTTTCATTTGGTCGCCATTACCTCCAACGCTGAACAACATGTCACGTACTTATTTGTTTGCCACAACCTCGGTTGTGGCAGCGGTGGAAAAGTGAAACTATGACAAGGACAAACAATAACAGCGCTTTCTCTGCTACTTCTACTGAAAGATACATAAGACTATCCCGTTCGGTCATTTACCCCCACCCCTCATGACCGATCCAGTTATACTAGATTCATGACTCTCACCGTCTACGCCCGAAATGAGACAGTCCATTGACAAACTATAGTTCAGTGTTTAAATTTCGCGCAAAAACGCTCCAAGTTGTCACGTGATCTGGATGACGTAACGATGTGATAAACAAACTGCTTTCGGTGCCAGAGGACCACCAGGTTTGACAACTTGTCTGTGCGTGTTTCTGACACTGTGACGTCACGCGCTCCGATTTGCGTTTGCAGTCACGTGATGCTGAATACTTTTAATTATTTTTAATTAATTTATTACGCATATTTACACTTACAAAATATGATTTTCAGCATTCTAATATTCCCTGCTATGGTAAAAACATAACGTTTTATATATTCGCGATTCATGTCAACATCCCTATTTAGTACGCTTTACGAAAATTCGACTGCAAAATAAGAAATTCCGTATATACGATAAGAAACTAATCTTTTCAAGACCGAAACGAATACGTATTACAGTTTACGAAAAGCAAAACACGTTGTCGTTATGTTTTACGACAGAATAAAAATAAACATAAAATGATAAAAAGTGTTTGAAACAAATGTGAGTTTCGCAATGCCTCTACTGCCTTTGGAACAAAATGTGTTGCGATCGTTGGCTGCAAATACTGATTGGCATTACAGTATGTATGCATTATTTAAATACCTTACTGAGTTTTAATCAGTCTTTGAGGCGTTTTGGTAGCATAGCAACGTGAGCGACTTTTAAACCGAAGTTCGCCGGTTAGAACTCGGCTGTAAAAATTATTTTCAAGGAACTTATGTTCAAAATAACTTTTGATATTTGCCAATTCCTTAAGTTAAGAAACCGGATTAATACCCACCATACCCGAAGACGAGAAAGATTTAGTTTTGTGTTTGTTCCTAAATTTGTCCTTCGAAAAATAGGAGGCATTTAAGAGAGCCGTTATTAAATTTTTACAGACAGAATTTTTAATGAATATTTTTAAAGGCGGTTTAACTAGGCAAACCAAAGTTAATTTTTTTTCTTATTTATGTAAGCAGTCGAGATAAGTTTAAATTGCTTTTCAGGCTATTATTGTATCAACAAATGGAGCGGGAGTGGATCGTCTTAGTTACGGTAAGAACAGTAAACTGAAATAGATGTCATATAACGAAATAAAATAGGGACTAAGGCATGGAGACTGTATAAAGGAGCCAAATCTCTATGTATGAAAAGTGTCCATCAAAAAACAGTAATTAGGCGGCGCCACCATACACCGAAATACTACCAAAAACAACCTACGTAATTTGGTCGGGTTATTTGTTGCCTTATATGGTTCATGTTATACTCATGTCCCAGAGCCTAACTAGCGCCACCGGAGAGATTAGGAACTATTATTTAAAGCTGAAAGCGGTCACTTTTACAACAATTCTGCCATAAGAGATTGCGATCCTTTCTATACCATCCATAGACTAAGGCCTTGGTCTGTCACATCCTCGCCAGACAAAGTACGAAGAATTTGGAGCAGGCTAATATATACCTATAGCACACGAGTGGCGAGACATTATCTCGCCCGCGAATAATTAATAAAGTTTGTTAAAGGACTGTCTCATTTCAAACATAGACAGAGAATCATACACTACACTGTTTCACACTAGTACTAGCGCCCAAAAAAAAGGGATGAGTATAATTTTCCTGGTTGTTACTGACTGACAAATTGGTTTGAAAAACTATAAGCTGTAATTAATAAGTACAGTTAGAAAAAGACGGATAGTTTATCTCGCGGGCGAGACACGGTACAGATGTAGTGCATAATTGTTTTCCCATCGTATTTTCTCGGAAACGTTCGTATTTGTCATACTAAAAAGTCAATATCAGTACTTTTGTACCGAGACTGACTGAAATAACAAACTTGGAAGATAAAAATGATCACGAATGTTATTAGTTTTAATTGAATTTAATGTTAATGTTAATGATCACGAATGTTATTATTTTTAATCGAATTTAATGTTAATTATTAGTTTTAATTATTACTCACATTATTATTTATATTCCATTTATTTTTTACCAATTGCGTGACATACAAATTCTTAATCTTGACATTCTTGACATAACTATTAAATAAACTAATATTATATACCCTACATTTTCAATGTTAAATTTAATTGTCAATATCTCCAAGACATTATTAAATTTGTTGCAATATAATTTTAAATTACAATCTCTTAACCATTGTCATAAGACCTAATTTATATAATGATTACATTTATACCACCTAACATACTTTAGATTTAAGACTATTGCTGTGCCCTACCAGGGTCCATGTGAAACCCACTATGTATGTACCACCAAATGTAAACCATGAATGCAATAAATAAATTATGAATTATGAATTAAACAAGACACGTTCGTATGTTTCCATGAAAATACGACGGAAAATAATTATACACCACATCTGTAGCGCCTTTACAAGCCTCATTTAGTTTATATAATTAATGTATTTTCCCTTACAACTACTATGTCAAAATGACATTAAGATAATCGATTAATATTAGTTAATTGAGGCTTATAGCGTGAATAACGGCGTAAGACTACTATCATAGAGTAACTTATACTAGAGCGGTTGTTGCGGCAAGCAAGAAAGCATACTCAATTTCATGGTAGATGGCGCTGCGCTGCACACATCGCGCGCTACGGGTTTCCTGCGACCTATATAAGCGCGGCCATTGTCAAGCTTTTTATTTTTGCAATATCCTTCAAAGAAATAACATGTCATGTATACGCGTCTAATTTATTAATAATATAATTGTGTTGCAAATCGGCGTTTCAATTCTTATTTCACGTTATGAGGAACTAGAGTCTACAAAGTGGTCCTTCGAACCGGATATATAGTGAATTAGTGGTGAAAAACGAACAATCGCAGTGAAATAAGAATAATTTTGAGAGATTATAGACGTCACGCATCGAACATTCTAGAACAAAATAAATGAAGAAGGAACAAGAGTGAAAAAACAAAATACGAACAATGATGAAAAAAATACTAAAAATACGAGAAATAAACGATGAATGAATAATATTTACGAGGTTTCAGTGCATAAATACAATAAATAACCATATCGAGTACCGCGAGAACAATAATTGAGTGATTTTCGTAAAAATAGTCGGCGCTTCGGTGTAAACATTGGTGTAAACAATGGACATAAAACTGTGAAAATACATCGAGATTCGTAATAATTTTGAAGAAAACGTGTAAAAACGAGCAAAGCTACGAACATTTAGTGTTTTTCAAGCCAAAAGAGTGAAGATTCAAGATATTTCGTAAGATTTTACTACATAACCTACAAAATGGATACTTACGTGTCGGAACAAGAAATTACTTACGAATTAATAAGAAAGATCGGGATAAACTTAAAGAAGCAAGGAAAATCACGTATTACGAAAGGCTATGTACAAGCTAGAATTGATACATTGAACGAGTATTGGCAGAAATTTCAAACAAACCATTTCCAAATCTTGAAATATGCAACTACGGCTCAGAAAAAGGAGCATAATTACTTCACAACCGACTTGTACTCCAATGGAGAAGAAGAGTATTTTGTGATTAAAGGAGAGTTATCGGATACTATCGAGCTATTCAACAAATCCGAAACTTTGAGTGAGCAACCGCAATCACAACCGCAATACAAGTCAACGTCGGAAGTAAACAAGCATTCTACGCAAGAGGTGAAGCTTCCAAAAGTGATCCTGCCCCAATTCTCTGGAGATTATCAAGAATGGACGTCATTTAGAGACCTGTACACGTCGCTCGTTCATAATAAAACATCGCTGAGCAAGGTACAAAAACTTCATTACCTGAAATCAAGTGTCACCGGTGAAGCTGAACAATTATTGAAGCATCTGCAAATAACCGAGAAAAACTATGATGTTGCATGGGAAACTTTAGACAAGAGGTACAACAACAAACGCATGATAGTAAATACCATCTTGAATAGATTTATGAATCAAAAGAAAGTGTACAACGGCACATCTAGATCTATCAGAGAGCTACTCGATACTACCCAAGAATGCCTGAACAGCCTTAAAAACAACGACGTAAAGATTAACGAGTGGGATACTATCGTGATTCACATTATACTCAACAAATTGGATGACGAGACGCGCAAACAGTGGGAAGAGGAGATAAAAGCGCTACCTGTACAAGAGTTGCCGAAACTAGAGAAGTTTACAACCTTCTTAGAGACACGTTTCAGAGTGTTAGAAATGGTTCCATCTACAACCTATTCGAAGGACAGAGAGAGAGCTATCGTGAGACAGAGATCCTTTCTAACAAGCCCCGCTACAACTACAATACAGTGTTCCTACTGCAAACAAAACCACTTCACCTATCTATGCAAAGAATTTGCAAACCTAGATGTCAACAACAGAGTTCAACATGTCCAAAAGGAAAGACTTTGCTTTAACTGCATGTCATCAAAACATAATGTGAAAAATTGTAAATCCAGAGTATCTTGTCATCATTGCCAAAAAAGACATCATTCTTTACTTCATTTTGAAAACCAACCAACTGAGAAGAGAGAAAATCCAATACAATCTACATCGAGAGAAACCGCTACAAATTTGAGAGAAGAGACTACTACAAAACCTTCAGATACGCCAAAAATAAGAAACTACCTTATCACTCAGAGTCATACTGCGCTCATGGCTACCGCACTAGTAAACATTAAGACTGGCCATGGTATACAAGTTCTACGAGCACTCATTGATCCCTGTTCACAAGAATCATTTATAAGTGAAGCAACTGTCAAACAATTACAGCTGCGAAGAAAACCAGCTGATGGATTAGTTACCGGAGTGGGTCATATGTCAACAAGAATCAAGTCCGCTACAGATATAGAAGTTTACTCAAGGTTCAATGACAACTTCAAAGTCAACTGCACAGCCTACATTGTTCAAGATGTCACCGACATTATGCCTGAAGTCCCAATCAGTCCACAGAAATGGAGTCATCTGCAATACTTGTCACTTGCAGACCCAACTTACCATACACCAAGCAACATTGATCTACTACTTGGAGTTCACATCTACACAGACATTTTGATGAACGGAGTGATTAAAGGAGAACCAGGTACTCCCATAGCACAACAAACTCGCTTGGGATACATCCTGTCAGGAGGTCAGTTGAACAACAACCACATGAGAGAGTTCAAAAGCATGCATCTGAACATAACATTAGAGAAGATGGTAGAAAAATTTTGGGAGACAGAGAGATTAGAGTCAGAGGAAAACGACACTCTCACCCCACAAGAACTTCGAGCTGAGAACATTTA
This sequence comes from Cydia strobilella, assembly GCF_947568885.1. NCBI lineage: Eukaryota > Metazoa > Arthropoda > Insecta > Lepidoptera > Tortricidae > Cydia > Cydia strobilella. Next base: position 9,925,022 of record NC_086063.1, on the reverse strand, counting down.
TCAAGATACAGTAGCAAGAGATACAAACGGAAGATACATCGTATCACTTCCATTCAAGTGTGACAAACCTACTTTACCAGAGAATTCTAGAGAAATCGCACTGAGAAGATTCATGAGCACTGAGAGAAGATTAGAAGCAAACACAAAATTGAGAGAATCCTACAATGAGGTCATGAGAGAGTACATAATGTTACAACATATGGAATTAGTTGAACGAGATGAACCTATGAGAGAGCCAGACAGAAGAGTATACCTGTCACATCATCCTGTGATCCGTGAAGACAGAGACACTACTAAGCTTCGGGTAGTTTATGACGCTTCATGCAGAGGAGCCAACGGAGTAAGCCTCAACTCAGAACTGCTAATTGGTCCGTCACTTCTGGGAGATCTTCGAGACATTCTTATGAGATGGAGAACGCATAAAGTCTGCTTTGTCGCCGATGTCATCAAAATGTACCGGCAGATCCTTGTAAGAAGAGAAGACACAGACTTTCAGAGAATACTTTGGAGATTCAGCCCTGATGAAGACATAAGAGAGTATAGAATGCTAACTGTAACCTTCGGAACAGCATGTGCACCATTCTTAGCAATCAAAACCCTGAGACAGATAGCAATCGATGAGGCAAACACAGAAGATTATGCACAAGCTCGAGAAATCATCAACCATTCTTTCTACATGGATGATGTACTGTCAGGGGGAAATACAATAGAAACCGCAGTAGAGGCTAAACGTCAACTGACAGAAGTACTAAGAAGAGGAGGCTTCGAGTTACAAAAATGGTCTTCAAACAGCAAAGAATTCATAAACACAGTAGAACCAGAGAAGAGAGCGAAGAATTCTGAGATAGACATCAACAAAAAAGAGACAATCAAAACATTAGGAATCACTTGGAACTCAAACGAAGATACCCTCTTAGTAACAAACAAAATCAACACTTTATCTGAGCAGCGAGTAACAAAGAGAAACGTCTTAACAGTCATCGCTTCCCTGTTTGATCCAATGGGTTGGCTAGCACCATCTGTAGCCATGGCGAAAATATTTCTACAGAAGACCTGGTCAAGAGAATTATCATGGGACACAGAGTTACCTGAAGACTTGAAGACAGAGTGGAAGACTTTCTGCAGAGGCATAGAGCACCTGTCAGACGTGAAGCTTGAGAGATGGATCGGAACGACCAACAACAGCGAGTTAGTAGAACTGCATGGCTTTGCTGATGCATCAATGTCAGCCTACGCAGCAGTAGTCTACAGCAAAGTAATCCAACCAGACGGAGAAGTCAAAATATCACTCATCATGGCAAAAACAAAAATCTCACCGTTGAAAAAACAACTCACTTTGCCCCGTCTTGAACTGAGTGCAGCACTGCTACTGAGCCAACTACTGAAACACGTCGCTACAGCTATGAGAATCGAGCACAACCATACATACGCTTATTCAGATTCAAAAGTAACCTTAGCCTGGATTCTCGGAGACCCGCTGAAGTGGACAACATTTGTGAAAAACCGAGTCATTGCAATCAACAACAACATAGATACAACATGGTCGTACGTGAACACAAAAGAAAACCCTGCAGATCCAGCATCGAGAGGAGTCACACCTGAGAAATTAAAAGAACATACACTATGGTTTCAAGGCCCAACATTTTTACATCAAAGAGAATGGAGAAGAGAACACTATGAAGTAGAAGATACAGATCTAGAAACAAGAAAATCTATCAAATGCGCAACTACTACCTTGTCAGAGAAGACTCAGAAGACAGAAGATTTCATACTTACAATTTCAAAGAGATATTCATCATTGAGAAAACTCATCTCAGTCATAGCCTACTGTAGAAGATGGCTTATCTTAAAAAACAAACATGTAAAAGAAAACTTACCTCAATATGTAACTCATGATGAGCGAGAAGAAGCACTTACAACATGTATCAAGCTTTCTCAACAACTAGAATTTCCACAAGAAATCGAAGCTCTAAGAAATCACACAACATTGAAGAAAAGAAGTCGTTTACTGTCATTTACGCCTTTTCTCGATGACAAACAAATCCTGAGAGTTGGAGGAAGATTGAAACATGCAGATTTAGAGTTCCTGAGCAAACATCCAATTATCCTGTCCAAGAACAACGTACTGATACCACTTTTACTTAACGACGCACACAAGAAGACGTTGCATGGAGGCCCTCAACTGATGACTACATATCTTAGAGGAAGATACTGGCTGATTGACGCAGGAAACACTATAAAAACATACGTGAGAAATTGCTTTCCTTGTGCTAAACAAAAAGCAAAGACAGTAACTCAACTGATGGGTGACTTACCTGAGATACGAGTGAAGCCGTCAAGAGCGTTCCTTACAACTGGTGTAGATTTCGCAGGTCCAGTAAACGTGCGCATGAGCCCTGGACGAGGAACAAAGACTTTCAAAGCATATATAAGCATCTTCATCTGCATGGTAACTAAAGCAATACATATAGAATGTGTGAGCAACATGTCTATGGAAGCGTTCATGGCAGCATTTAGAAGATTTACATCACGAAGAGGATTCGTCAAGGAGATGTGGAGTGACCACGGGACTAACTTCATTTCCTCGAGCAAAGAAATACTGGAGACTTGGAGACTTGGCAAGTCAACAATCCCTGTTGAACTAGCAGCCCTACTAGATACAGAAGGCACCAAGTGGAAGTTCATCCCTCCTGGATCACCAAACCATGGCGGATTGTGGGAGGCCGGAGTCAAGAGTATCAAGTTTCATCTTAAGAGAACTCTCGGAGACGCTACACCTACCTTCGAAGAATTTACAACTCTTTTGAACCAGGTCGAGGCTTGTCTGAACTCAAGACCTTTATCACCACTGAGCGATCATCCTGATGACCTAGAGCCGCTGACACCAGCACATTTTCTTGTTGGAGAACCGTTAGTCACCATCCCGGAGAGAGATTTAACACAACATAAGACAAATTCATTATCAAGATGGCAAAACATTCAGAAAATGCTACAAATATTTTGGAGAAAATGGCAAACTGAATTTCTAACAAGATTACAAGAGAGACCGAAGTGGAAAATCAGAAAACAAGAGTTTAACGTCGGAGACCTCATACTAATTAAGGATCATAGATTACCTCCTAGTAAATGGCTACTAGGTAGAGTTGTACAGAAACACCCTGGACAAGACAACGTGACACGAGTCTACGAAGTCCGCACAGCAACTGGAGTGCTAACCCGCTCGATTTCGAAGCTCTGTCCACTACCAGATGTGAGAAGAAAGGATTCTGCTATTCTTTAGGCGGGAGTATGTTGCGGCAAGCAAGAAAGCATACTCAATTTCATGGTAGATGGCGCTGCGCTGCACACATCGCGCGCTACGGGTTTCCTGCGACCTATATAAGCGCGGCCATTGTCAAGCTTTTTATTTTTGCAATATCCTTCAAAGAAATAACATGTCATGTATACGCGTCTAATTTATTAATAATATAATTGTGTTGCAAATCGGCGTTTCAATTCTTATTTCACGTTATGAGGAACTAGAGTCTACAGCGGTACTGTCATAGTAAATTTTGTAACCCCAGTAAATTCACTGCCATCTGTCGACACACTTTAAAACTAAAAATGAAGATTTATAAAAATACGATAAAATGTATTTAAATATGGATAAATGATTTTTTGTATTTGCATTAATTATTTTTATGATTTTGACCCATGTTCTTTCACTGATATGCGTTAAAATTGTTAAATAACAAACGAAACCGTCAACGCCATCTATACGACGGTAGGCCAAAGCTAGTAGCGCCCTCTGAACGAGAATCACATTTTCGTGATTTTCGAGCCACGTTTTTTCCTTAGACTGTATCCATCTATTACTGAGTTATATCTATCTTTGCTACTAACCTTAACACAAAAAAACGATTTAATAAAAATACTTGTATTTTCAGCGTGTAAGTATATATTTCTCTAAGTTATTATTTTTCTAAGTTTTTTTTAACTAATTCTTACTTTTTTTACTTTTTATTATACAAAATGAACACTTAAATTATTAGTCTTATATTGACCGGGATATAGACCGTGATTACCTTTTGTATTATTTGTGAGCTCCCGATATTTCGAAGCAGTTAAGTGTGAATGCGACCGTTGGTATCGTTGAAAGTGAACGCAGCCGACGCGCAAGAATGAGGGTAGACAGAGCGCTGTCTACACAACTTTGACACCCACCCGCTATCTTCAGTCACCCGTGAACATGATGCATGTAACTGCGTCGAAATATCGGGAGCTCACAAATAATACAAAAGGTAATCACGGTCTATATCCCGGTCAATATAAGTCTAGTTAAACTAACCGTGAATCATTCAAAACTTAAATTATTTTTCAGACGATAGAATGAAACAACATGAAATGGGTACGTAGCGTATTAATGTGATCAGACCTTGTAAGTTATAAGACGTACAGCTTCCCTTAATTTTTTTTTTGCCTATCTTAAGTTATAACTAATAAATTATCGGTCCACCCATCACCAGGTGTATTCCTATTTGTTCCCGCCGGGCACAGATGGGAATAGGCGCTTCAAATAAATCATTCCCATTTCTCATCTGTTCCCGCCTCATGTATAATCATAATTATTATTCAGAACAAATATCATGCGTGTATGCTAATTGTAATCAAACAATGTTTTATTTCAATATCTTAGACTATGGGGAACGTCTGTCAAGTAAGTAAATTATTTTTTTAAAGAATTTACTTACCTACTAGTATCGTATTTAATCGTATTACTTTTATAAAAATTAAAAAAATCGCCCGCTCGCAGATGTCTAATTCAAAATTATTTATCTCTGCGTATTCATTTTTCACCCAAAAAAATATGTACGTACCAATCGTAAACATTGCCAACATTGCCTACCATGTCAAACATTGCCTAGTTAGCTAAAAAACTAATAATGGCGGAATGGCGACCATTTTATTTGTAGGAATTAAATATAAACAGTTCTTAAGTAGAGAACCTATGTAGACAATGAAGGCAATGTTGGGCTGTTAGCCATATTAGGCAATGGTGGGCATCGTGGGCAAATTTGAGCATTTTTGACTTTTTATCACTAAATGTACAACTTGGTCGGAACGTGTTTAACGTTTACTACTTAAGTATTTAAACATTCACTGTTATTTACTTCTACTACTTTACTACTACTTTAAAACTAGTGTCCACGCCAATTCCTGGGATTAGTTGTCAATGCCGGGACAATGCGAGGAAGAGGATGACTATTCTTTATTTCTAATTGTTTTTTTTTGCTTTTTAGGTATGGAAGATAGTCCTACAGTACTACGAGACGAACTTGATCGTAAAATACTTTAATTTTTATTATTTATTCGTTACATTAATGAATTATCCTAGATAGACAGAGATGACATATTATTCAACTATTTCACCCTGTCATAATTCTGACACTTCTTTCGCTACCAAAGAGTTGAAAGATAGACAGTTAGGGCAGCTTAAGGCGAAACTAAGTCTTGATGACAAGCTGCATAGTAGGTAACTTGACCGTGACGTCGACGTTTAATATCTGGGTTTCATATATCGGCGGCCGATCGTAAGATCAGGCAGATCGTAAAGTTTCTGTGTAATTGTTCACAGTCACATTAAACCAATAGATAGGTAGATTAGGTTCGCTAATGTCTAGTAATCTTCGTAGACTCAGGGAACGAGACCAAGATTTTCGCGTAACACGATATGCCTAGGAATTTCACGATCTGCCTGATCTGACGACCGGTGGCCGACACATATAAACTGTGGCTAATAATTTTGACAGTTCTAAAAAATACATGACTTGACACGTCAGTCAAACAATTCAAACATACTATTCTTATGAATTGTGTGACAGAATACTTTCTTTTTTGATATCTACCCTCCCCGCAGGGAAAAACACAGGCAAATTCCTGCGCGAGCAGAGCCGCGGGGACAGTTAGTAATTTATATTTTATTTTATGAACTAATAGTGCGTGGTGGCGGTGGTGGTGGTGCGTGGGGTTTTGCCACGCCGTGGCAAAAAAATTGTAAGCCCTTCATACTATTTGACAGAGACATCACCGCATCATGCACATAGTCACAATAGACAGGTCTGCGAATGGATTGGATTGGGTATTGGTTATTTTATAATTTTATAAACGGAAAAGTTTATAAGATGGTGAAGGAAGCAATATAGTGGTATAATTATTGCATAATTAATATGTTATTAATGGTGTAGTAAGCGAACAACTCGCGAACGCGAAGCGAAGCAGCGTGGCCCGGCGCGGCGGGCCTACGGCGTTCGCAACGAGATCGCCCACTTAGGACACTTCTATAGGTATCAAAGGATTGATTCACCCCGCGCCGCATCCCTTCGCTTCGCGTTTGCGTATTGTTCGCCTACGTAGTACGCTGCGTAAAGCGTGCGGGGACTCCCCGCAGGTGGTTTAACGACTAGCGAAACTTATAAATTGATAGTTCGGTCGATATACAGCATGCGAGTGACTCCCTGCAGGCGGTAAGGCTGAAACTCATAATGGCATGCGTTTTGGAAATCTTCCGCACCCCGCACGCGGCCCTATCGACCAATGAAACTAAGCCATAATCAAATTATCTTTGTTATAGTAGGTTCTGGAAAACCTGAGCGGCTTATTGGCCAGGTCGCAACTGCTCCGCAACTGCTGAATCAAAAGAAATCCCATACCCTGTCTACTAAATGTACCACCAATCAGCCCATTCCCCGTAAGAAATCCATACTATATTAATATTATAAAAACCATACGAATGTAGCTCTGTCTGTCCGGTGTATATAATACTTAGTGCAGTAGATATCACTTAGCATACAGTGAGGCAAAACCAGCATATGTTTCGCACACATTTACACTCATGGACAAATTTAGAGGAACGCAAAAGAGATTACTTTAGGTGCTGTAATCAAGCAAGTAAACGAAAGAATCTTTAATGAAAATAGAAAATAGTATCTACCTATTTAATACGTTCAACATTTTTTCACTGTATTTTTCAGTGGACTTAAATAACGTTCCAAGTAAGTTTTCATGGTGTTATAAATTTCGTTCCGTTTTCATAGTTTCATAAATTTCTTTTTTAAATTATTGCTTTTTAGACACGGGTGGTGAAATATCCTTTGTAAAAAGTGTAATACATATGTAAACTGTAAAGCACTACAGAACTGTTTGTGTTTGAACTATTTTAGAATCCGACGATGAAGCCACTTCGAATCCTTTGGAAGAAGATGATACCCCTGACATTGGTGATCAAGACAAAGGCCCGGTACCGGATGTTGGCAATGATGGTGATGTTACTGACGCTAACAGTAAGTTATTCAATAATATGTATGATTTAAACTCTGATGATGTTGCCACTTCTCCCGTGGAAGAAGATGGTACCCCTGACATTGGTGATCAAGACAAAGGCCCGGTACCGGATGTTGGCAATGATGGTGATGTTACTGATGCTAACAGTAAGTTATTCAATAATATGTATGATTTAAACTCTGATGTTGCCACTTGTCCCATGAAAGAAGATGTTACCCCTGACATCGGTGGCAATCAAAACGATTGGTTAAGATTACAAGAACTGACAGTCAAATTTGAATAAATGGGTATTAGAAAATAGTGTCGTTTTAAAAACGAACGATGCAAAACTAAAGCGACTGTTCCTTTAATAACGATTATAATTTTACCTATATTTTTTCTAGAAAAGCCCTAAAATTTTGCATGTTTTTCAGTCAATCCATTTTTACCTACATTAATATCACATATCACAACGAAATAATAATTCGCTAATTTACACAAGCGAGCAGAAACACCATAATAACAAACAATCTTGTTAGAGTTAGACCAAGATAACTTTGCCGCGATTTTTATAGCCCAAACTGTGCGTTATTTTTAACGTCAAACTTCTATGAAATTATGACGTACAACACTTGAAACACAGTCTGTGCCATCAAAATCGCTGTAGCGTTATCTTTTATCTTGGTCTAACTCAGTGGTGGGCAAACTTTCTTCACAAGGGGCCAATACGTGAAGAAATTTAAGAGGACCCAGGTAGCATTTATACGTCATTATGACGTCCGTTACGTCATTATAACGTATAAATGACGTCATTATGACGTCGCTGACGTCATTTTGCAACCTGGGGAGGGCCAGATTTACAGCAAGAATGCATTTTTATTATATCGCTGGTCATATACACATTTTTTCCGGCCGTCATGGCCGGCGGCGGGCAGATAAAATCCTTTCGCGCGCCGGATTTGGCCCGCGGGTCGTACTTTGCCCACCACTGGTCTAACTCTACTGAAATATGATCGTTTCCAGGCTTTTCAGATGAAAACAAAGTAGACGCAGGCGGTGACGTCGGTGACAGTGTAAACCAAGATCCAGCTAAAGACGACGATTATGACGCCACAGTGTCCACTAAGAAGTACTTCGCCCCCAAAGGGTCCTACTTCCCCGAGCATTATTTAGATGATGCGCGTAAATAATTAAAAATATTTTGTTTTATTTTATTACGAGCGTTTATATTTTGTTCCTAAACTACTTGTTATCAGAACAGCTAAAAAAACACAAAAATCGAAATAAAATACATACCATCTAAAAATTTGGGCCCCGAGGACTACTTATTCTGTGCTCGAGATTCCAATTCTGCGGAAGGGTTCCCAATAAGATTGGCTTTGGTGGATGCGCGAAAATTAAAATAGGTCATTTGTTTTATTTTAATTTACCCACAATTTCACAACTTTGCTCATTTTTCAACCAACTTTGCCCTTGAGGCCCGTCTTTTACTAACTATGTTAATAAAAGAGGGAAGGGTAGTCTATCTCGCCGCGAGATACTGTCGTGCCAATCATCAGCTAGCCCGGCTGGAATTATTTTCACAACTTTGCCCACCCTTCCCAACTTTCTCAAATTAAAAAAGGTAGTACTTACATCATGCGACGGCGGAGGGTTCGGTTGCTGGGGTGGGGGCACGTACGCGGGCCCGCGCGATGGGGGTGGAGGCCTGAAGGGGCCAGGAGCCTGAAATAAATAAAATTATAATTATATTATTAATTATGACTACATGTCACAATTAATATATTTCATATTTCATATTTATTTATTGCATCCATGGTACACAGGTGTTACATATATAATAGTTTCACATGGGCCCTGGTAGGGCAAGGCAATTATCTTAAATCTAAAGATTAATTTATATATGTACAATATATTTGACAGTGTCTTATTTAACTTTTAATAATTTCATAGTTGTATTATATAATATATGTATAGTTATTTCTAAAGTCAATAACTGATTTTATTTTACCAAAATTTATAACCGACGTCATAATTACGTAATTATAGCGTCATAATGACGTCGCTGACATCATAATGACGTATAAATGCTGTTATGGGTGGCTCGGAGCGTCCTGTACATTTAGGTACAGTGGCGTTTTTGCACTTTGTTGTGCATTTAAATTGTTACAAAGTTAGCTAAATATGTTCAATATACATCTTGCGAAAATTTTCTACAGTAAAATACATACATTTTTTTCGGGACTACTTTTGATTATTTATCCCGCCCAGAATGAGAAACTCCTCAAATCAGTTTTATCCAAATCAGAAGTACAAACATAAGTATCATGAAATAAAACTAGGAAAATGCTACGCTAGGATTATACTTAATAGGAAGTCCCAACCTACTTACTACCTTGTAATGTAACATTTTATTAATGTAATAAAATATTTTCATTTTTTTTTTCATACGCGTATACTGAATTCGCGATATAATCCGTTTTCATAGTTTTATTTCATGAGTAACTATCGCGGTAACCGAAGACAATATTACAAACATATCTGTTAGGTTAGGACAAATCGGAATTGTAAACTTTAACCATGTCCATGGTAATCACGCAATAGTCTTACATTTGTTTAACAATCCACGATAACGTTAATATTCCCATAATAACATAACAATTAAAATAACTGGCCTCCTACACACTTATAATAAACAATAAACAGCCTTGAACCCCGAAATACTGTAAGGACGAGTTGAACTGCATTAACTGAGGCTTAAATTCACTTTTACTTTTGACTTAAGTGAAGCTTGGTTATACATTTTAACCGTAAAATTTAAATTGGCAGATGATGACAATAAAAAAACAATAAAATTGATTTAACGGACGATCTTTTACATTAAAGTCGCTAGCGACAGTAGCAGTAAAGCTACACCAACTAAAGTAAATAGAATTAAGTTTCCATATTGTACGCCTCTCTGAGGCAGGACATGAAGACCATTGTACATTAGAATAACATCTCTGTAACTCATGACCAACAATAAATATTTTGATTGATTGATTGATTGATTAAATGAACCAAGATTATGCCCATTGGCTAATGGAGCATTTTCTGGTAAACAAAAATATACTACATATATGTACATAAGCATCTTGTTTTCTCTTAAAACAATTTTAACCAAAGGCAGAGTGATGGCAGGTGGACCAAAATGTTGACGGATTGGTGGCCGCTTTCGGATGAAAGAAGCGCCTGGCGTCCGTTGGCTCGTTGGGTGGATGACGTTCGAAAAATCGCGGGGAATTTTTGGATGAGACTAGCCCAGGACGGGGATAAGTGGCGTACACGAAGAGAGGCCTATGCTCAGCAGTGGGCGACTGAAGGCTTGGATGATGATGCTTGCAAAGTTTTATGAACAAAGAGCATTAATCTTTACATTACAGCAATGATTAAACTATGGTTACTTAAAGCACCCGGCCTAGCGCAGCGTCCGTGAAAACGAATCTGTAATAGCATAGTTACCTTACCTTATAACAGTTGTTTAACGTTATTTAGATGCCGTGCAATTCAGTCTATACTTACGGTAAAGGTTAACACTATAAAGATCGTCGAGGACGTCAGTTATTTGTGTGGTTCTCATGAAAAGGGACATTAGTACGGTAGATAGATAGATATATTTATTTCTTAAAAAAAGGCACAGTATTTTACAAAAAGGGATAAAACAAAGGCTTTCACTAAAAGATAGAGTAAAAGGTAGAGTTTACAAACACTTTGTACGAGATGATCAAATCGACCGATTTGACCAGAAAACAAATAAACTGAAATAAATGTCATATACGAAGGAAAAAATGACCGAAGCCTCCAGTGTCCAGAGCTGGAATCGAACCAGCGTCCCCCGTTTACCGGACAGGTGCCTGAACCGCTCGGTTATCCGGTCACGGTGGCATGGGTCGAAATTTCCAAGTATATGACAATTTCCCGAAGGCTTGTGAAGCTAGCACAAAAGTTAAAGTTACAGTTATTTTATAGTTAAATAGTAGTGTGTCTACTTGAAAAAAAAAAACACAAATTAAAATATGTTCATAGAAAATAATTTAATTTGTTCTTAGAGTAGAAAATAAATAGGCGTCAATCTCCAATTTAATCACCAATTTTAAATCTATGGTGACATTTGAGCGCTCTAAATTAAAAAAATGCCCCTAGCGCGAATAGTAGCGTCACAAATTGATATTCTTGCATCCGCACCTCCATTTTATCAGTAATATCGGTCATAATCGGCGGTCGAAATCGGTCGAAATTGTCGTTTGCGTACGCACCACCTCATTTAATAGGACAATTTAATCAGATTGGCAAAAAATTGTTCTCGTCTGGACTGGCTTTTTGAGGAGTGTAAATATGGAGTGTTTTAATGAATTAATTAATTTATTAAGTTATCTATTTTTAATGATGTTTGTAATTAAGTTATGCATGTATATAATATGGACTACTTGTCTAAAATAAGTGATACAATACAATACACCTTTTGTACCATATTTCATGCAAAATAAAGTTATTTTCTTTCTTTTCTTTCTTACAAATATATTTTTGGAATGTTGGCTTGTAAATATGTTTATGAACTCGACTGCGTTGCATTTATATTGAAGCATTGTTAATAATGACATAAATGCCGGCTGTGTTAAGGAGCCTTTTCTTGAGGAACGATGCATGCAAAGTTTGAAGCCTAGCATGAGGTATTTGAACTGTCTAAGTGCATAATAGTGCATATACAATTAGTATACGTCAATCGTTCGTTATTGAAGTTTAAGCTAGTTAAGCATAATGAGAGTTATAAATATAAGTGCGGAATACATAAAATCAAAAGTCAATTGTTTGACACGGTATACCTACACTTATTGCTCATAATCGACTACCATGTTGCAAGTTGCAATGGCATATCTACACTAAAGGCGACCATTATTAGGAATTATAAACACGGGGGCTAAAAAATAAGTGCATTCCCGTTGCCAGGGAGGTTTTGGGATTATACTGAGCAACTTTTACTATGGGACCAACCACGAAATCGCGAAAAAAATTTACCCTCCCATAGAAAATGGACTAGCCAAAATGTATGACACAGCCAAATTTTCTTTCGCGATTTCGGGGTTTGTCCCATAATAAAAGTGGCTCAGTATAATCCCAAAACCTCTCTGGCAACGGAAATGCACTTATTTTTTAGCCACAGTAACTGTTTGGTTGTCAATCACGGTTTTTCAAACCAGGCAATGTTGGCATGGCAGGCAATGTTGACCAAGTTTCTATCTTACCTTGTTTCCATTGTTGTCGGTAGGGAAGGGTACGCTCGGGGGTTCGTAGTTGTACCCCTTTTGTGGGGGGAGGTATTCGTTGGCCGCCCTCGCGAGGGTCACCACGGCGCAGGCCACTATGCAGGTGAAGAGGGTCTGGAAAGAGGTCTAGGATGAGTATGAGTTGTTTTTTATACAAGTTATAGCCCCATAACCTTGCTCTGTTCTGTAATAACTTAGGTACAATATGATAGTTGATAGTGATACCCATAATTAACACTACCATCAGTTTTGCTCAACGGTTTACGCGTAAATCACAGCGTAAAGCGTTTTTGTGCGCGTGAGATATTCGTCGACGCGCCGCCGCCGACGCGCATCTGCATACAATAACTGTACCGACAGCAAATCTAAGGAATTTCTGTCATAAGTATAATTTTAATATATAGGTCATATAAACAAAGAGTTGTTCGAAAAGTGGAATCTTGAGCTTTGCGAACCCTCGGTCCAGTACGGCTACCATCAGTTTAGCACTTATATGCGAGTACGAGCGGGATGCATAGACAGTAAATTACGTTCTCGATGGTGTTTATGTCAGTGCCAAACCGATGGTAGCCGTACTGGTCCAAAAAACTAGTTTTCTGGCCATAACTTTTGTGTTAATTAGTTTAAAATTAAAAACTCTGACCAATTTTTAGAGACGTCAAAGACGAACCCAAATATGTAGATTTCGTATATGTAAGATCTTTCACAGCAATCGAGATACGAAAAAAGTGTTTTTTAGACAATGTTAAAAAGATCATAAAAAAATAACTATTCATTTCTTTCTAAATCCGGTAGATAAAAATGGAGATAAAATATTCAAGCCGTTTATCTTATAATTCTATCTGTAGTGCAAATAGAGGAGATACGATTTAAAACTTGTCAAAAATCGGTGAAAACCTCGGGTAGCTCCTTAATTTTAAGTTGACATCCAAGTGTCATGAAATAAAACTATGAAAACGGATTATATCGCGTATATTGAATTTATAATACATCCCGACGTTTCGAACCATTTACAGGTCATAGTTTTATTTCATGAGTAACTATCGCGGTAACCGAAGACAATATTATCCAAGTGGCACTTAAAGCCTGAAGGAATATGATCACGCGCCATGTTGCGGAATTTTACTGAAACTAATTTTTTCATACTATACTGAACTGTCACCCTATACATGAGAATGAACAGCGCCCTCTTGCCAATGATCATATGTTACTGGTCAGGCTTTACGGTATATAGATACACTTTTAAAAGCGCGTCGTTTCTGCTGTCGCTCCGTTGCACATGCAACAATGCATCGATAGTGCAAGGCCGAACCTCTCGCCGAAGTCAGCGATCAATGTTAGTGTTTGGAGACACTTGCAACTGTCTACTGTCTAGAATAACAACATTATAAGAGTCGGAGTTGAACCAAGCTAACTCTGCATGGCCTTTGCGATGACAAAGTGTGACTAAGCAATCATTAGTGTCAAATTTCTATGAAAATACTCGTATGACTTGATGCGCTCCGCTGGATACGGGTGGCGCAAGACCGGTCATTGTGGCACTCTCTGGGGGAGGCCTATGTCCAGCAGTGGACGTTCTCTGGCTGATATAATGATGATGATGATGACTTGATGACACTTCATCACTTATGTTAAAATCAATGCAAAGTAAGCTTAGAACAACTCTGGGGGTCCTAGACTACAAATTTTTATAAAAACACCGATGGAAATTTAAATAACCTTTGGAAATAATCACGTTACTTATTCCGATGCGATTTTAATTTTTGATTAATGTTTGTCGATTTATCGATGGCAGACGATCGCCTGATGTTAAGCAATTCCGGTTGCCCATGGACACCTGCAACACCACAGGGTTGCCAATGCGTTGCCGGCCTTTAAGATGGGGGTACGCTCTTTTCTTGAAGGTCTGATGGTCCGGAAATTTCTCAGGCGACAGTTTATTCCACGGTTTAGCTGTGCGAGGCAGTTTTGAGGCAAATTTTGACAATCAGAATTACCGCATAATGTACGGAGCCGTACCTACAGAACCATCTGCATCAGCTGTCAAATTTGAAGCAAAAATTAGTCCTGTTAGTCTTTCTACAATATAATTGATTACATATTAGCACGGCCAACATGATAAACAATTAGATGAAAAAAGTGGTCAAAATATAGAGTGAATAGGTATTGTCTTAAAGAAAGGTGATATCGAATGAGTGAAATTTGCAATATGAGAATTTACGAATGCCTTTTGGATTCACAAGCGCTCCAATTATTTTGGTCCTGTTTTTTACACGACCAAAATGTTTGTTGTAGCCAATTGTCTGTTATATTTTTACAAATAAACCAATAAGTTATTAAAAAATGCTCGCGTACAACAACAAAATAAGCTTATTAACTGAATAATACATCCTTTTAAGTCTGGAGGTTTTAAAGGCTTTTTCCGGTCTCTATTGCTACGTTAAGAATTTGTCTCAAACGTCTTTAGCTGTACAAAAAAATAATCTAGTCTTTACACAGAATGGATTTAGACGTTTAATTTTTTGAAAGTTAACTAAAAGTGTAACATAACAAACACAATAACCAAAAGTCGCTTGTCAATGGAGCATAGGCAGAGAAAATCATACTGTTTTTTTTTTTTTACCGAAAAGAGAAATGAGTATACTTTTTCTATTCTACTGTTAAACGCGCTAAGCACTGAGCGGACAGCCGTGCGTGCCCGGAGTCGCGGATATCATTGTTATTAAATTCCTAATTTTTAGTAATTTTTAACAAAAAAAGTAATCGCATTTTTAGAAGCCATTTTCATATTTTTAGCTTATACATTTTATGCAAAATCGTCACAAATTTTTCATGGTGCGCTTTTTTTCTATTCGTGATTTTTTTCTATCTCGCGAAAGTTTTATCAGATTTCTAATTAATGAAGTTACTAGAGAAATACTTACCTCAAAACACTATTCATAGTTTTGGCTGCATTATGATCTAAAAAGCGCGACAATTTTTCAAAAACTGCTGGTTTAACCCACGGCTCCTTAATGACAAAGGTTGCCATAGATTCGTCATCAGTCGGCATCTTTTTATTCTCAGTAATCTTATTAGTATCTGTGGAATGCGCATGAGCATCTTTGAATCAGACATAAATTATAGTCCGCAATAAAAAACAAAAGTCGTGTCTTCCACACAACCATAGACAATTTAATTAAAGTTTACGCAACTCGCAGCACTTCCTAGATTAAATCTTAATTTTATCTGACGGCTGAATAGCTGTGGTCTGGGACGTTTCATTATCTTTTTGATAATGTAGAATAGTCTTCATTATTTTTGTAATAATACGTTTGTGTAACTTAAACCATAAGTATTTAGTATTGGTATTTAGTCCATTACTCTGTACTAACTTAATGTCTGTATTTGTTATAAAATAATGTCTGTAAGGCAAAAAATAGAATTTAGCAGATGTATGTATACGTGGGTTGATGAGATACATACGTATACCTATTTGCAAATATTCCATAGTGGCAGTAAAAATAAAAGGCCTTACTACTACGTACTTACCACTACCCACTTACCCTTCTAACAAAACTGGTGAAATGACTTTTGGCGAACAGTAGGAAAAGTTTTTTTATATCATCATCATTATTTCAATCCATTTCTTACCTAAAACTACAAGATTAGATCATCTATAATTTCTGTATTGAAACATATTAATATCTAAACAATGATAACTTATGTGATTTTGCTATCGAAATCATGATAATAGTAACTTGTAAGGCACACCTTCGACGCGTCGTGACCGCCGATTTAGCTTTAAGGTTAGGTTGGAATCGTAGCATTTACTAGACCAACTATGTGCCCTTAGGCTTGTAGCTGATAACAAAAAAGATAGAAGAACGTGAAAACCGTGGGTTCGGGGTTGAGGTAACGAAAAGTATGGTTGTGAATTCATTACAGCTTCATTTTTACAGAAAATTGTGGTTAACTCCTCAAAGCGCTGCGACACTACCATTGTCACTTCTTATCTCCTTTTTTTATCATTCCCTTCATAGGTCTTTTTTTAATTGTAAGAACAGCAGAAAAGTGTTAGTGAGTCCAAAAAGCATTCGAAAATGTGTATCTGTTTATTGTCATTATAAATATAAATTTCTGTAATTTTCAATTGTATTGTATTGTATTCATTTAATTCAAGCAACATGGCTCATAAAAGCTTTGAAACATAAAGATCTATTAAAATTAAAATACAAACTTAAAAATTAAAATATGTATTACTAAAATATTAACTAAGTTACTGGAAACATGTCAAAAATAAAAGAATAAAAATTAACTAATAAATAAAACATGATTCACGTAGAATTTCAGATAAACTAACTTTAAATCGAATTAATAAATCAATATGTAGCAATATATAACACGGTTGAGTCAGGTGGAAATAAACGGTAGACTGCTTGTATGCCGACCTTTGCTTGTGAAAAATATTTTCTTCGTTTTATAATACCTATGACAATAGATGGCATGATAGATTCAAATATCATGATTGCAAATAATTATCTCAAGCTTAATCTATTCAATTGACTTAAAAGTTCAATATGACAATTAAAACATGTCACCTTTTAGTATTGTTCATACAGATATAGTTCACTCTGCACTTTGAATTTCGAAATAGGAACACGAACGCAAGACAAAATAACCATTCACTCAAAATCACATTATCTATAAATTGTTAAAGTAAACTTTATGATGATATGATTAAGGTTTGTATTAGCTTGAGTTTTGTAATGGACTTAATGCATTGTAGTTCTAAAAGTGTAATGTAAGTCTAGAGTCACGCTTGCGAAGCTAGAGTGGATGTAACGCAGGGAGGCGCGCGCCACGATTTGGTTGAGAAAAAGTTAGTTGGCTAAGTTTACTATGTTTATTGAGAAATTTAATTACTTTTTTAAACTATTTTTATTCTTGATGATGATGATATTAAACTGCATGACAATTATAACGTTATTCAGCACTAAGTAATGTTGACAGAGACATTTGTTTATTTTCCTGTAGGTATGTCCCGTGACCATGAATGCTGGCAAAGGGCTCAAAATTTCGAGAAGATTGACATGACATAATGTAATCCTATTACACAAATAATTATTTATGAAAATGATTGTTCAGTGATCGATAATGTTCCTAGTTCCTACAAGGAATATATAAACGGCTTAAGAAAACCAGTAATAATACATTTACACCATTCGTAATAAATTCACAATTCATTAAATCATATACCATACGAACCAACAAAATTATAGACCACAGATAAACCTATGTATTATCGCACAAAACACATGACATTTGCATTGAAATTATATGAAAGGTCATAACTTTACATAATAGATCTTTAAACACCACAATTATGGGCGCGAGGTGGCAAGTTGGCGAGTCGCGCAGTATTAAATTACAGTCTAATACTTCTTGCAATAATATTGTTTTGTTAAACAAATAATGTAACTGAGATACATATAATGGCTATAATTAAAAATAACATCTTGCAACAGTTATAGTGTTATCCATATTTGTGTGGACTGTTAAATAAAACCATAGAAAAAATACGTAGTAAATCATTCATTCATTCATTCAAAAATCATAGGAAATTAAGGAATTATGGTACCGAAAAATTTCGATCCCCATACAAAAACATAAGAAGTTACCGAAATTTTGGAAACTGCGACAACACATCATTAACCATACATGAGGAGAGAAATGGCATTATATTGATGCTCAGAAAATCAGACACATTCCCAAAATGGCAAGGTCATTGGGGCATGGGATCCCCTTAAGCGACTTATCATGATAAAAAAAACACATATTTCATAAAATACGCAAATAATTGTTGTACTCGTGTCGTCGAGAGAATAACCTACTTCTCATAAACAAGATGTCAATACAATTTATATAACAAAACAAAATTTCCAAAAGCGTTGTATGACCACAGATAATGTAAACGTTATGACACATTGTGGTGTTGCCAGTTCCCATCCCACATTAAAAAACAATGGACCTAATTGGGCCAGTGTTGCAGTATTTCGAAACGGCGGCGTTGCGTTAGTATTGTTTTTTGATTAAATGATATTTATATATTGTTTTCGATCGTGTAGGTGTTCTGTTGTTTTTCGGTGCATAAAGTTAAATTAGTTTCAATCAATCCATCAATATTTTTATTTGATGTTGTTTAATTGTACATAGGTGTTACAATTAATTACAGATTTCCTCTGAAATTATATAAATTTACTCTGGCTGCGTTCTTACACATTTTCTTAGTGGGCACAAAATAAATAAATACATATTCTATTATATAACAATTTTGGGGTGTAAAATGGTTTTTAATAGGTTGGCAACGTGTATAAAACACTCCAAAAGTTGCAGGCGTCCAAAGGCTATGGCTATGCGGTGATCGCTCAGCTTACCATCAGGCGGGCTGAATGCTTGTTTTCCACCGACGTGGTATAAAAATATGCAAAATTCTCATAAAAGCTGCATAAAACCATCTTTTAGTTCGCACAATAAATCAATGTCAAATGCAGTTAGCTTATTACGTATAGCAATTTTCATGTAACAACCATTTGCTGTGATGATGATAAAGCTGATTATTATTGACCGGTAATATTACTATTTGGCTTGGCATCGACTTCAAACATATTAGTTGGTAACGCATAATTTTATTTTATCCTTTATGAAGTCGGTTTTATTTTTTTGTACAAAGTTTTTATATCTCTAATCTATTTCATGTTTTTTAAACTATAGCAAAGTAATTTTAAGACGAGTAAAGAACACAATTTTGTCCTTAACTTTTGTGATAGTTTGATTGTTTGGCAACCTATTTAGCACACATACCTGCAGTAGGGGACCACCTATGTTTGCACTCCTTTATACGAGTATTTTATATTTAAGATGCCCTTAAAATCTTCCGAATATCTTTAAACGACCATACCAAATAAAGAAGGTAGATTTTGATAGCCTATTGCGAAATCTGTACCTATAAAGCTTGAGATGGTCTTATGCACTCGGTTTGAATGTATATTATCTCATATTCTACTGTTTTAGCTGAAACAAGGTTACCTACATTGAATGGGGAAATTTTTTGTTATAAAAAACCTTGTATTTACTAAATGTCAATTTTACTTGAGACATTTATAGTTTTTCATAAATTTTAATATGTAACATTATGGTCCATAGCTTTTCAAATATCGATATATTTGATATTCCTTTTTGTTTTTTTTAGCCTTTTCGTGTCTATTTGAAAAATTACATCCTAAATTTTATCCTAAACCTAAATTTCACCCGCCCGGCCCGCCAACAAGGTGTTAGGTGGTGTTAGCGTAGTTAGATGTAATCCAAAATAGGAAATAAGAGTTTTTAATACTACGTCGGTGGCAAACAAGCATACGGCCCGCCTGATGGTAAGCAGTGTCCGTAGCCTATGGACGCCTGCAACTCCAGAGGTGTTACATGCGCGTCCCCGACCCTGACACCCCGCACCCTCGTTGAGCTCTGGCAGCCTTACTCACCGGCAGGAACACAACACTATGAGTAGGGTAGTGTAGTGTTTCTTAAGATTGCGGGTCACTTCTGGATAAGATTGGCTCAGGACCGGGATAAATGGCGTACTCGAAGAGCCTCTATGCTTAGTGTTGCAGAATAGAGTTTATATAGGCAACATTTAAGAAAACTACTGGTTACCATAGCAATGTGTCAACATTCTTCTTGGACAAAATATAAAAGCATTCGTTTGTACTTTCGCAGTTTTAATTCAGTAAATTTACTTATTTGGACTCCAAGGCAAAAGTATATACTTTAACACTTAGCAGTGGGCGATAAAAGGCTGATATTAATAACAGTAAAACGCACTAGGTCTTGAGAAAACGATTTATTTTGACTGGATACACTACAATGCTTCAGACCGACGCTACCCGTTTTTCGATGGAAGCCATCTTGACAGCTCGCTTCGATGACAGCCGCGCTGTCAGTTAGGGCACGTTCAGAACCCCGCTTACAATATGATGATGATAATGAGAGTGTTTTGCATAATACTATTACTTATTCTGTTATTTTACTTTACGTCCGAAAAGTTAAAGTATGTAATTTCATTTGCTATCTAAGTAAGTAAGTAATCATTTATTGTCAGAAATTCGCGATAGCCATTTAAATACAATAAAATGTTGACAGATATCTTCATTCAGTGTTTCTTAGTTTCACGGTCTATTATAGCATTAGTCTTGGTTCATTACGATATGTATAAATGGATAGTTTGTCTGTTTATTGTTGGTTTATAGTGAGTATTTAGTAATTTTCATATTGCAGTATTATATCGGAAGATTTTTTGTTGTTACTGCAACAAATTGTTTTATTGTTTATTTATTGACCAACTAAGATATAACCAGTAAAACTCCAAATAATAAGTATAGGACAAACTTATATTTATTATCAGTTACAATAATAAACATTTCAATCAAACAACGTATGTCCGCCCGCTCTCAACTACCCAAGATGCTCTCGTTTTCATTTTCCCGCCTACTAACTTTTTTAACTTTTTAACTTTTTTTTTTTAATTTCTAGTTTCCCGCCATGGGCAACGATCCGCCAATTTTCGAACCTTAGCCAACGCTGATATTTGTTCTCAATTGTCGAGTCGTTCAAACATTATCAAATATTTTAAATAAATTGCATATTATGACACACATACATGAAACTGAACCAACATAAATGTAATAACAATTTTGGAACAAGTAGGTACACTAAAATACAACATGTAAGTTATAGGTTACACGTTTGGTATAGGTATGTAGGTACATATATTATTCAATTTGGTTTTATTTTACCTAAATAATAGCATCAAACTCAAAAAATATTGAATTTAACCAATTTTCAGCCATTTTGTTACTCTTGAGTGTATTATAATTATTATAAATATTATAATGAATCACTAAAGTAGGTATGTATGTATGTAGCTCTACAATACATTTAGTATATTTTTGTTAATAAAAGTAATGCTCATATTCTTCTTCTTCTTCTTTTCCTGTAACCCCCTGCTGGGGTGTAGGGCTCGAATCTTGTTTTTCCATTGACTACGGTCTTGGGCAGCTTGGGTAACCTTCTCCCACCCCATCCCCAATACACCCAGCTCTTGCTCCACAGAACGACGCCAAGTGGATTTAGGGCGACCATGTTTCCGCTTGCCGGGCATATTCCAGGTCAGGGCCACTTTGGATGGATGGGTGTCAGGTTTCCTGAGGATATGTCCAATCCAATGCCATTTCCGCGTATGTATCTCCTTGTGTACGGGTGTTTGTCCGGTTATTCTCCATAAGTGAGCGTTTGTGATCCAGTTAGGCCAAAAGAATGCTCATATTAGTTCTCTAATTTAACTTGCCCTGTTAGTATGTATATGTAGGATGTAGGTGTTTAGTAAATGCTATATTAACTCATTAGAAGTAGCGCAGCTACTGGCCGGTCACACAAAGAGGTCTTGAAAAACATAATAACTGACATCTTCAGTGTCATCAAAAACGTGATAAAAATTAACACGAAACCAAAATAATACTCGGTAAAAACCTATTTAAAGTGCTCCACCAAGAAAGGATATCACCAGGCAGCCGCCAGCAGAGGCCTCTGCCAGCAGCAGACCCGAAAACCATCCGGTAAGTCTACCTTAATCTTCTGGATTAATATAGTATAGTACAAACAAAGATAGATATAACTCCGTAATAGATGGATACAGTCTAAGGAAAAAACGTGCCTCGAAAATCAAGAAAATTTGATTCTCGTTCAGAGGGCGCTACTAGTTTTGGCCTACAGTCGTATAGATGGCGTTGACGGTTTCGTTTGTTATTTAACAATTTTACCGCATATCAGTGAAAGAACATGGGTCAAAATCATAAAAATAATTAATGCAAATAAAAAAAATCATTTATCTATATTTAAATACATTCTATCGTATTTTTATAAATCTTCATTTTTAGTTTTAAAGTGTGTCGACAGATGGCAGTGAATTTACTGGGGTTACAAAATTTACTGTGACAGTACCGATACCGCTCTAGTATAAGTTACTCTATGGTACAAATCACCAATTATAGTCCACTGGCTTTACGCCACAGTGGGTATGTTTAGTGAGTCAGTGACGTCAGTGTGGGTCAAATCTTGGTAGGTACAAGTAGCTAAATTTGACCCACTCCCACTTCCCGTTTTCCGATTGAGCTGAAATTTTGCATACATATGTAAGTCGGATGACAATGCATTATTATGATGACATGAACTGATCTGCCCGCGCAGCATGGTTCCCCTATCACTAAGTCCGTCACTTTCGCACTCACATACTTGTTAGAACGTGACAGGCATGGTGATAAGCGTACCGTGCTACGACGCCTGATGATGGAGACAGGAGGTGGCAATGGGAACGCTGTTATAAAACAAGGCAAACTAATTATGTTTGGAGTTGTTAGAATTGTCTCGATGAGTATTAGTTACCTGTGGAAAGAAAAGTACAGTCAGCAATAAAAGCTTATGCCAAAATTAAATTTGCCATAAACTTATTATATTATGCTAACACAATGTCATACATCGTGCCTAAAAAAAAAATTTTAGAATTTAAACTGTTTATTTCAAAAATAATGCCTTATGCCTTTTGTTATAAGGTTGCTGTTTGTACAACTGTTTATTTGGCACGCATTGTAAAGCGCCCATCACATGCATCCACGGTCTATTATAAAGCGGCTGCACAAGGGTCAAGGTGTAACATTGACTCGTCATGTTGGTAGCGATGCATTGATTGCTCTATTCATCCAATGAATCACCTTCTGAATTAGGAAGTTGTCTATGCCTTTAATGTTTTTTAATGGAGTTCCTTTTAGCTTTGTATCCTTCGCATTTCCTAGTTATTTTAAGTTTTTTAAATAACAGCGTGGGCTGTTTGATATAAAGCTGTATACGCAGCGTATGAACGCTTGCAAACTTAATCGAAATAAATTATTATACGAATTTACTTAGTTTTTAGGGTTCCGTACCCAAAGGGTAAAAACGGAATCCTATTACTAAGACTCCGCTGTCCGTCTGTCCGTCTGACTGTCTGTCCGTCTGTCCGTCTGTCCGTATGTCTGTCACCAGGCTGTATCTCATGAACCGTGATAGCTAGACAGTTGAAATTTTCACAGATGATGTATTTCTGTTGCCGCTATAACAACAAATACTAAAAAGTACGGAACCCTCGGTGCGCGAGTCCAACTCGCACTTGGCCGGTTTTTTTAGCTTTGTAAAATTCGGATAAATATGTACAATTCTGACTTATTGCCGCGAGGCACTTTCTTTATCAAGCAATTTGTTCAGCGTTGGAGGTAATGGCGACCAAATGAAAGCAGAGAATCTGATATCTTAATTTAATTTGTAATTTTCTACCCCACCAAGCTGTTTTTCGCGACTCCCCCTCAACCCCTATTCGAATTGTTTTCGACTGCTCATGCAGAACTGATAACGGCATTTCTTTGAATGATATCCAATACAAAGGCTCAATAATACAGGACGAACTCATAAATATACTTCTACGATTCCGAAAATACCAATATGTTATTAACGCTGACATACAAAAAATGTACAGATGTATTTATGTTAAACCAAATCAACAATACCTACAATGCATATTTTGGCGGGAAAATACTCACCAACGACTCCAAATTTATATGCTGACCACATTAAGTTTCGGCTTAAAGTCAGCACCACATATTGCAACCAGATGTTTGTTACAATTGTCAAACGAAAACCAACACACATTTCCAGCAGCTGCAGAGGCCATAGCGAACCAGTTCTACATGGACGATTTTATCGCCGGCGGCGACGACGAGAATCAGGTAGCTGAAACAGCATCACAGGTGAACGAGATCCTGCGGGGAGCCAACTTCACGCTGCGGAAATGGAAGTCCAATTCCGAAGTCATCATAAAACGGGTGAGCGAAACACACACACACCAAAACACACACACAACCGAATTTGGAGATAAAACACATAAGGTCCTGGGTTTAGCGTGGTCTAGTGACTCAGATGAGCTTATGTATACCATTAAAGAAAACCAAATTTCACACCCAATCACCAAAAGAAAGGTACTAGGGGTAATTTCGTCCATTTTCGACCCCCTAGGCTTGACGGGACCAGTAATTGTAGTAGCCAAAATATTTATTCAAAAATTATTTAAGGCTCAATTAGATTGGGATACCGAATTAACACAAGACTTGATCCAAGAATGGAACACATTCTATCGAGACTTGTTTTTATTAAACCAATTGAAAATTTCGAGATGTACAGTCATACCCAATTATGTAACGATACAAATTCATGGGTTCTGTGACAGTAGTATTAAAGCCTATGGCGCTGCCATCTATATACGATCAAGCGATAGAGTAGGAAACGTACAAGTTCACCTACTTTACTCAAAATCAAAAATAAGTCCAATACAACCCCAAACTATTCCAAATTTGGAACTTTGTTCCAGTTTACTGCTCGCGACACATGTCGACAAAATAAAACGAGCATTAAAATGTGACGTTTCCGGAATCAACCTGTGGTCAGATTCAAAAATAACATTATGTTGGATAAAAAATAGTAACCCTAAATTAACTTGTTTTGTTAGTAACAGAGTCACAAAAGTATTATCACTTACAAACAAGCACGAGTGGTCATGGGTCCGCTCGGAGGATAACCCCGCCGACCTTTTGTCCCGAGGGGTAGCACCAGGCAAGCTGGAAACCAACCAGTTATGGTGGTCTGGGCCGGCGTGGTTGACCCAAAGTCCGGACACATGGCCGACCCACGATTCTGAGTCACTAAATCATGCACCCGAGGCCGAGAGCGACGTAAACATAACTCTCACCTTGGCTATTAGCACAGAATCTAACGACACGATACAATATCTTTTCCACAGGTGGTCAAGCGATAAAACACTTATTCATGTATTAGCATACATACTTCGATTTATATATAATACAAAAAATAAAACTCGAACAATTAATCCAAATAATAAATTATCAGGACCATTGTCCGTAGAAGAATTAAAAAAATCGGATCACGCATTAATTAGACATGCACAAATGGAATCATTCCCACACGAATATAAATTATTGCAAAACAATAAACCGGTTCTTAACAAATCAAAAATATTATCTTTACACCCATTCATGAAGGACGGACTCGTTCGCGTAGGCGGACGAATCGGTCTTTCGCATTATGCATATGAAAAAAAACATCCTTTAATATTAAGTCACGAGCACGCGCTTACCAAACTACTGATGGCAAACGCACATATACGTACTCTGCACGCTGGCCCTCAGTTATTACTTTCAACTATTCGCGAGCGCATCTGGCCAACAAAAGGTAGGATGTTAGCCTCGAAAATTGTAAATAAATGCGTTCCGTGTTTTAGAGCAAATCCAAAGACTACTAACCCTATAATGGGAAACTTACCCCCCTCAAGGGTAAATCCTTCCCCCCCCTTTGCTATCACGGGTATCGATTATGGAGGACCTTATAACATTAGAGATAGGACAGGGCGTGGTTACAAGGTCTCTAAGTGCTATATAGCAGTGTTTATTTGTTTTGCAACAAAGGCAATTCATCTCGAATTAATTACAGGGCTCGAGTCAGCCAATTTCCTGGCGGCGCTGCGACGATTCATCGCCAGGAGAGGTAAACCGAAGGAGTTGGTGAGTGACAATTCAACAACCTTTCATGGGGCTAGTAACGAGCTAAAAGATTTACAAAAATACCTACAGGACAGCTCGAGCGAGCTAGTATCTCATTGCGCAGACGAGGGCATAAAATGGAGTTTTATTCCTGTCTATACACCTCATATGGGGTCCCTATGGGAATCTAGTATAAAACTTACCAAATATCATTTAAAAAGAGTGTTAGGGTTATCTTTGTTAACTTACGAACAATTTGTATCAATCCTATATCAGGTAGAATCTATGGTAAATTCTAGGCCACTATGTCCCTTACCTAGTTCAAATCCTGACTATCCTGTCCTTACGCCAGCTCACTTTTTAATTGGAAAAGCACCAAATTCACTTCCGGACGAAGATTATAACCATGTACCAAAGAACCGATTAACTCACTATCAACTTTTGCAACAAATCACGCAGGACTTCTGGCGGCGCTGGTCACGTGACTACATCGGAACGCTGCAGGAACGCACGAAGTGGAGGAGCGCGCGCGGCCCAAGCCTCGCAGTCGACACCGTCGTCCTGGTACGAGACGAGCGTCTGCCGCCCTGCCGGTGGAGGCTGGGCAAGATCGTCGCGACGCAGCCGGGCCGGGATGGCGTCACCAGGGTGGCCGTCATCCGAACCGCCAGAGGGGACATCCAACGCGCGTTCAATAACATTTGTCCATTACCTACTTCGGGTGAAGTCATATAAGTAGTAAATACCTACCAACAGTACCAACCTAATGTAAAGTTCAAATAATTATAACTAAGTGTCTAATAAGTATAATTAAGTACCTAAATTACCTTACTTACCTAGTACCTATGTACATAATTAGAATACCTACTCCCTATTTAAAATAAAAATCATTTCCTATTGTTGTTTCATTTATAAGAATGGGCACAGATCTAATTAAAATTTAAGTAATTACCTAACTATAACTCGTAACAAAGAACTCTGCCCATCCTTACTGATAGGTAAAATGTATAAAGCCTATTCTTTGAAATACCTAATGTTACTCATAAAACATTAACTATTTCAAGGGGTGGCAAAATGTTAAGACCTATCTTAACAAGTAGCAGATAAGTAGGTATTAGCATACCTAAGTACCTACTTACCTAATCTAGACAGATTAAGTCTCTCAATCGTCCTATGATATGTAAAGGTGACATCTACCGAAACTATTGTGTACTAGTTTAAGTGCTCAATAAGCTGTTAGCTATGTCAATGTATGTAATAGTTCCTAACCCATCCGTAGTGTCATAGTGTGGCGCTGTACTTTACTATATAAGCTTCTACATGTATGTAGATAAGACGACTTTTTCTAACCAGCCTTCTGTAAAACATTAAATTAAGATATCAGATTCTCTGCTTTCATTTGGTCGCCATTACCTCCAACGCTGAACACAATTAAATCAAACAACGTTTGATTTCTTTTAACATGTATTATTGTAAAGCAAATTTTTAACTCTTGTCTAGTTTACCTAAATGCCTGAGGCCGGCAACAAACATCGAGAATCAAAATTTCGTTTTACGATTGTAATTTTTTAAGCAATTACCTATGACATTTTTTTTACTGCAACTTTCTTTAATCCTTATATGGTTTAGACACGCTTTCTGCAATCAGCCGTATTTAAAAAACCGGACAAGTGCGAGTAGGACTCGCCCACCGAGGGTTCCGTACTTTTTAGTAGGTATTTGTTGCTATAGCGGCAACAGAAATACATCATCTGTGAAAGTTTCAACTTTCAACTGTCTAGCTATCACGGTTGATGAGATGCAGCCTGGTGATAGACAGACAGACAGACGGACAGAGGAGTCTTCGTAATAATAGGGTCCCGTTTTTACCCTTTAGGTACGGAACCCTAAAAAGTTAAATAACACATCAAATGTAACTTGATTACATTGTTATAAAAATAGGAAGTAACGCATTGTGATAAGGTTGTCAATGGGATAACAATGGAATGACAAGTGTTACTAATGTGCTGTCATTCTTGTTTATGAACATTATATTTGTAATGTAACAGTCATATGTGAGTTTCACGTGACATTAGTTTCTTATGATTACCATAAGTACCTACGTTTCATTTTCGACTTTAGATGTCTCATACTATTTTAAAAAGTGCCATAGCATATTTTCATAATAGTGTACTTACAATGCGGTGCGAAAACCTGAAAGATTTTCACTGCGACTTTTTTAACCGACTTCAAGATTTCAAAAGGAGGAGATTATCAATTCGGTTGTATGTTTTTTAAGTGGGTTAGGTTAGGTTAGAACTGTGACCCTTACAGAAACGAAATGCTATCAGAACATTGGGTTAGGTTAGGTTAGAACCATGACCCAAAAAGAAGCAGCGGAGCGCGCGCGGGAAAAGGCTGCGGAAGCTCACCCGCTGCGGCGCAAAAGAGCAGGGCGGAGGCGGGTCGCCCATGACCGCCGCCTGCCGCCTTAACGAGGGCCTAGGGGTGGCAGTCACGGGGACGACAGCCATCTAACTAAAACTAGGTCCTCAAGGCGAAGGGTGTGTCAAAAAAAAAAAAACGTAGGCACGCCCCAAATGCCGGTTGGGAAATCAATTTCCCGGAGATGGGGCTTAGCAGCCGGCCGCTGCGAGGTCACGGTAGTGTGCACTTGGTGTTCCCGTGGCCCCGCCTTACAGCACCGAGGCGACAGACGGGGGGGTTGTTTAGTGGGTAGACTTGGGGTCCTATCAGCCTAAAACAAGGAGTCCCACATAACCACTCGGGTTCGTCCCCGCGCCCGAGTGGTATGCGTAATTGCATTTTTCCCCCCCTAAAAAAAAATGCTACTAGAAACGTGGGTGGTTCTACCTCATTTTAGTTAGGCAAAAGATGCTGTCTTTTTTATTTCATTGTCTGGAGTGCACCATCAACAATAAGTAACCTTTCAACGGCATCCGCCATTGAAGTAGGTTTTTTTTTTCTTAAAAATTATTTTATGTACAGTACCGGTTTTTATATACCAACTCATTCCCTAAAATCTTATAGGAATGTCGGCAAATGCTGATGCTGGGCCATATGGCCTTGCCACAGTAAACGTACAATGCTCAGAGCTTTGTCGGTTACCTTAGACCAAAGAGGATATAATAAGATAGAGCGTTACTAGCATAGTAAATTTTGTAACCACTGTAAATTCACTGCCATCTATCGACATACTTTAAAACTAAAAATGAAGATTTATAAAAATACGTTAAAATGTATTTAAATATGGATAAATGTTTTTTTTATTTGCATTCATTATTTTTATATCATTTTGACCCATGTTCTTTCACTGATATGCGTTAAAATTATAAATAACAAACGAAACCGTCAACGCCCTCTATACGAGAGTAGGCCAAAACTAGTGGCGCCATCTGATCGAGAATCAAATTTTCGTGATTTTCGAGGCACGTTTTTTCCTTACACTGTATCCATCTATTACGGAGTTATATCTATTTTTGCTTAGACTGAGAAACTGAAACAACTTTAGGCAGATAATATTAGGGAGTCATACGCCCACACGTCGGACACGTCGGGTGTCCCCAGTGTCGCCACCGACGCAATTCGTTGTAATTCTAATTCTAACCCGTCAATAACTATTATATAATCTGTGCCGTCATGCCTATAAGATTATAGGGAATGAGTTGTTTAGAAATGTACGTAAATTGTGTCTGACTAATCAAACACATCTCTGGAAACAATAACGGATCAGTTGGAAACAAATTTCGACATCCGAACTGCAAAAAAATATCGCACAAAAGTACTCATTTGTACCGAAAACAAAGGGTGAACTTAAACTTTTGTACGGTACTTTAAGCCAGTGCGGCCAATAAAATATCTTCTCAAATTTTATTTAGGTACTATTTATAGTATTTATGCATACCTATAGTGTTTTGAACCTAAGCACTGATCTGACCTAGAATCGTCGGTTAATATATATCTGTTACTGTAAAATTATACACCGCGGTGTATAATTTTACAGTTCCATACAATTACCCCATTGTGAAACGGTTCGCAGTGATTTGCGGCAATTCTATCAATTTGAGACGATTTACATCGCATCTTGTTCATTTACGTAAACTAATGTCTTGTTATATAACTAGGAAATAAGTAGGCATAGTACAGTTCATCTAACCTAACTTGGCTTGGTAAGTAACTAAGTATAGGCACACTGGCACAGTACAGTCAACTAGAGACCGTTTAAGCTGTTTTTTAGGTTTCCGTACCCAAAGGGTAAAAACGGGATCCTATTACTAAGACTCCGCTGTCTGTCTGTCCGTCTGTCTGTCACCAGGCTGTATTTCATGAACCGGGATAGCTAGACAGTTGAAATATTCACAGATGATGTATGTCTGTTGCCGCTACAACAACAAATACTAAAAAATGCGGAACCCTCGGTGGGCGAGTCCGACTCGGACGGCCGGTTTTTTATATATAGGGCAGACGTAGCGCCTAATGGTAAGCAATTATAGTGACCAAGATTAATGTCAAATTTCTTTGCAAAATTGACACTGCTTCACTTTGTTTTATTTAAATCGACGCAAAATTAGCTCAAAGTTAGCGCGAAGACTCTAAGCCCACAGTTTAATGATCCCTTTAATCTATTTAGATTATTTAACGATAAAATTACCATTGGCTGTAAACCATTTAACTTACATAACACAATTTAAAAAGTTAGCATTCGAAGTTCAAACTGACAATGCTGGCAGCCTACAATTATCATTACGTTTACCAACTTAACCGTGCGTACAATTTTAACCTTGTTACTTTGCAAAAGGGTTTAATTTATCTTGATTGTTGTTTAGATAATAATATGTTTGTATTGCCCGGATGCTCTGCTATTACCTGTGCTCTATGGAATTATGTAATCGGCCATTATCTGTGGCATTAGCGTGTTTTTATTAGTTTTTAAAATAATCTGTTAGGGTTCTTCAGAGTATTAAAATTGCGAATTATTTCCTGTTTGTAATGTGCTTTGTTTCCGTGTTTTCTTTTTAACTTAGTAAATAATGATGGGACATGTGTTTATTTAGCCGTATTTTGAAAATAAACTGATGACTTAAGTTACCTATTAAAATTGCTTTCATAAATGTGACGTTTTCAACCAAAAGGTACCACATTGTCGGTTGTCGATAAGGTTGAATTTTAATTGAAGCTATATGGAAATAGCGCCTTTCTGACAAGCGACAATAAGTACCCCTTTGGTTGAAAATGGCACAAATATATATCATTGGTTTTATTACCCATAATATTCCTCCATACTTTTCTGTGTTCATTGTAAGGTATAGTTATCTAAAAATAAACATATTTCAAATACCTATTTGACATCAACACGTATACGCAGCGCATTGATTTCTTCATACAGATTTTGTCAAATAATTTTTAAAGTAAATGTTCACGCTCTCTTTACATGATTTCTACCACAATACAACATTACGCTATCACGCGTAATCTCATTTTTATATTTGTTATTGTCTCCTAAGATGATTGTTTCCAAAATCAACAATACCTTACACGCAACGACTCGAATGGAAATCCGTTGCGGTCTGTGCCATCACATTAGTTTGAATTCCAACTCTCTAAACAAGTAGACACCTCACCGATAATTAGCTAGTTACATGGGTTTTTTTGTTGAAAATGTAGCTTGCTTAAATTGGATAAAAATGAGGGCTATCGTTTTTTTGCTCACCAGTTGGCGCCTCTGTTGATGGTGGTCCAAAAGACTAAAGAACAGCTGTCAGTCATTGAAGTGACAAGTGACATTTGACTTTTCGAACTATGGAAAAGACCACCATCTACACTAGCGCCCCTAGCAGCGAATTCATACGCGTTACCCCTCATTGACACTAGGCGCGCATGATCTTTCCCATTCTTTCTTGCGAAATGTGACAGTGACAGCTGCAAACCGATGGAACGGCCTTAACTGGAAATAAAATAGGTATTTCCCTCAGTGTGGACAATCTTCGCATCATCGTTTGAACTGTGGATCATGTAACGATGACATACTATCTCAGATTATAGAAGCCGTATATCATATTGCTGTTATACCGGAACTCGAACATATACAGGGTGATCGTTCAACTTTAAAATAGGGTGTAAAAAAACTATATCCGATAAAGGTTTAGCAGTTTTTGAAAAATCGTAACCCTTTTTTAAAGCCGTAACAGACTACCGCACCAAGGTCGCGGTGCAGTGCGGTACGGTTACGGCTTTTAGATCACAATTCGGTTGCCAAATATTTTATTCTTTAGTAGCTTCATCGATTCGAAAGCTGATTTCTTGAAATCCGCTGAATAGAAAAAAATCACAATTCACAAATATAGGTCTAAAACGCACCTTAGAAATTTGTATCAATTTTTACACAAAAGCTAAAAATATGAAAAATTCCTGATCAGTTCGATCAGGCATTTGAATTTTTAACAAAAAACAAAAAAACCAGCCAAGTGCAAGTCGGACTCGCCCACCGAGGGTTTCGTACTTTTTTAGTATTTGTTGTTATAGCGTCAACAGAAATACATCATCTGTGAATATTTCAACTGTCTAGCTATCACGGTTCATGAGATACAGC
The DNA here is from genome assembly GCF_947568885.1 of Cydia strobilella. Taxonomy (NCBI): domain Eukaryota; kingdom Metazoa; phylum Arthropoda; class Insecta; order Lepidoptera; family Tortricidae; genus Cydia; species Cydia strobilella. Next base: position 9,892,161 of record NC_086063.1, on the reverse strand, counting down.
CTGGTGACAAACAGACGGACAGACGGACAGCGGAGTCTTAGTAATAGGGTACCGTTTCTGCCTTTCGGGTACGGAACCCTAAAAATTAAATTCAAACCCGCGATCTCGGGCACGCACTTATCTCGCTCACGCTTACGCTTAGTGAGAGTAGAGAAGAATATGAACCTTAATATGATGATGACGATATTTGTGACATTTTCAACCAAAAGGGTACATATTGTCGCTTGTTACTGACAAGGCGCCATTTCTATATAGCTTCAATTAGAAATCAACCTTATCGACAAGCGACAATGTGGTACCTTTTGATTGAAAACGTCACATTTAAGTATTATTTATTTATTATTATTATTTATTATTTATTTGATACACTAGCAGCTCTTGGAGCTGATGCGTGTATATCGAGCACTTGTATTTTTATTATTATTAAGACTTTATTTCGGACATCAATGATCTATAAATGATTGGTTAGTTACAATAGTACTTATCACTATGTTAGTATTAACAACACAAATTATATTGAAGTATATACATTATTTACATTAAAAAATTGCATACCAGTCACTTATCCATCCGGTAGAATGGGACATGCATTGAGGCCCAATACTTAAAGAAGGGATTATCAAGCCTCTCTCCAATTTCGGTTAGAAAACTGTTGGAGCTGTTTCTCAGACGGTGCATCTGAGATGCTGTGCGTTTTCTCATAATGGCGTAGAAATCATCCATTCGTGCATTCGTTCGTGCATTTTAACCGACTTCATATTTTGTACTTTTCAAAGTTCTAAAATGTGTCATCATCATCATATACTTAAGAGTAAGTCTCTTGTCGGTGGAGCAATTTCCATGTTTCGCGGTCCTCTGCCTTCTCTTTGACAGCCTGATACGACACGACGTTGAGTTTTTCCTTTATTTGATGCATGTACGCTCTCCTTGGTCTTCCCTCCTTCCTCTTTGCTTCAACTTTCCCTTCTATGATGTTTTTGATAAATTCGTCGTGTCGTATCAGGTGCCCAAGCATCTTTCCTCGTCTATTATCTATAGTTCTTAACAAAGTCCTCTTTTCTCCTACTATACGTAAAACCTCTTCGTTGGTTTTTTTTTCAGTCCAACTGATCTTAGCCATTCGACGCCAGCACCACATCTCAAAAGCCTCCAGCCTCTTCCTATCACGTTGCCTCATTGTCCACGTTTCGCTTCCGTACAGTGCAATGCTCCAGATGTACACTTTTATGAGCCTTTTGCGTATATTGTCTGATATCCGGGCTTTAAATAGGCACTTCTTTGTGTTAAAAGCTTTTTTAGCCATCGCTATTCTAGTAGTAATATCTTGTGTACATCTGGAATCACTAGTAATTATGCTGCCTAAATATTTAAACGATTTTACCTGTTCTATTGGACTATTATTTAAGTTGATTGGTTTTTGTCTTTGCTGGTTATTGGAGGTATGTTTTGAAGCTACAAGTATTTTAGTTTTCTTAATGTTGATTTTCAGTCCGAACTCGTCAAAAACTGTATTCATTTCAGATAAATGTGTATCTAGTCTATTTTTGAAAGTGTTCACTGACGGTGCACTAACAACAGTATTGTATTAGTATTGGAACACAATAAATTCCAGGTTCGTTCTGACCCCTACCTCTGGCATACAGAATGTGTAATTCAGATACAAATTGCACTATAGTGAGGTAAGAGTAATTTGGTGATGTAAAGCATTATTTGTGGGGTCGTCTTGAATCACTACGCTCATAGTAGGTATATTGCAGTATGGTGCTTTATTAGATATCATAAAATGGGGTGAGTAGGAGCAAACCTGCCATTCAAACCTCGATAGCATTTTATTTTTACATATGCAAACTGAATGGTGTATATAATAACCAAACCAACCAAATAAATCTAGATAAGGAATATTTTAAAAACCCTAATACTTTGCTAAGCCCTTACCGGGTCCTAGTAGTTATGTATGTACCTACCTAGCATTAAGTTGCATGTGTATTTGTGTAAACTGTATCTACTTGGTTGCAAATAAAGATTGAATTGAATTGAATAAGTGTTCCGGACGTTTGTATTTTTGTTTTTATTTTATTTTGGGTAGTTCTGTTTCATAACTTTGACGATAAACAGGAAACCTCACCTCACCCCGTAGTCCCTCGTCGTTGGGGAGAGATGGGTTTTTATACAAAGGTGATTTTGAAAGATTGTTGGATCGTTTTTTTTTATTATGAGTATTACTATAGCTCCATTTTAAATTGGAATACATTATTTTTGTAGCAGTAGCCTTAAAAACCCATCTGACCCCCCTTTCAATCCTTCTCTCCCCATTCATAATCCAACTCTCCCCGCGAACCCTACTCACCCCATTTTACGGTACCTACTTACTGTACAGTCAAGTGTAAAAATATGGGTGTAGACAACTTACTCAAAAATATGTGCCATTTTCAGCCAAAAGGGTACTTATTGTCGCTTGTCAGTAAGGCGCTATTTCCATATAGCTTCAATTAGAAATCAACCTTATCAACAAGCGACAATGTGGTACCTTTTGGTTGAAAACGTCACATATGTCCTATAGGGCTATAGTTCTTAATTCGCCGACATAAGAGCTGGTACATATTTTTGAGTATGATTTGTGCACCCATATTTTTACACTTGACTGTTACATTTTATTGACTATGTAGGTACAGTCGCCATCAGATATATCGCAGCAGCCAAGGTGCTCAAAAATATCTGAACACGCACTCTAACGCCTTGACAATAGAGGCGTGTTCAGATATCTGTGAGCGCCTTGGCCGCTCCGATATATCTGATGGCGACTGTACATAGTCAATTAAACAAAAATTTTGCGCGTATTTTCTTTAAAATTTAAATTAAGAAAAGGCTCTCTAAATATTTTAAGTATTTACCTACTACAGTGCGTTGTTATTATGTGTTAGTTTTAAAATAAATAAATCAGGTTACTTATTTATATGCCATACAAATTTCGACAATGTTATTTGAGATCAGTTGCTTGTTTTTGTTAATTTAGGTAGAATATATCACAGCACGTACACTTATATGTCATTTATTTCGATTATATCTTAAGGGGATCCCATGCCCCAATGACCTTCGATTTGAATCCCTTAGTTTTCTAATGTTTTTTGTAGCTTATCATATTAACAGCAACGGATGTTAGCAATATAGTATCCCATATTTACTTCAAAGTTCATTGTTTTCGAAATATTTGGCATCAAAGTTGAACAATTTTAGGCCAAAAAACTGGTTTTCTGGCCATAACTTTTGTGTTAATTAGTTTAAAATTAAAACCTTAAACAAATTTTTAGAGACGTCTAAGACGACCCCAAATATGTAGATTTCGTATAAGTAAGATCTTTCACAGCAATCGAGATACGAAAAAAGTGTTTTTTTTAGACAATGTTTAAAACAATCATAAATAAATAAGTATTCATTTTTTCACAATCCGGTAGACAAAAATGGAGATAAAAGATTGAAGAACCGATAGCCGCTTGTCTTATAATTCTATATGTAGTGCAAAAGTAGGATATACGATTCAAAACTTGTCAAAAATCGATGAAAACCTCAGGTAGCCCCTTAAACCTTCTATTATGATACATTACTGCAAACTTCATTAATTTTTTACTAATTTCAGACATAATTGTATTCTGTATTACGACAGTTAATCAAAGAGATTCGTAGTCTACAAATCTTGTAATAGTACTAGAGAATACAATTGCTTTTTAATAGGTATGGAATGGCAATCAGTTCGTGTAACTTGCGACAGATATACTTAGCGCAAAATATATGTAATTTCGTGGTGTAGTGTCTAATTTAAACACAAATTTCTCGAGTCTTTCGCTACGCTCAAGATTCTACATTAAGATGTCGCAAAATTGTTTCGCTTGCTGGAGACAAAATCAGGCTTTAGTCGTCGGGAAACCCAATTATTCGCTCTTTGAAATAAAAAGGATATCATGAATAATACGAGCTTTATTATCATGTAAGGTTTGGCTGCAGCCCAGGTAGCAGTGACGTCAGCGACGTCATAATGTCGTAACAGACGTCATAATTACGTATAAATGCTACTTGTGAGAAAACCGCAGCCAAATAACACTAGACCCTACTCATAGTGTTGTGTTCCTGCCGGTGAGTAAGGTTGCCAGAGCTCAACGAGGGTGCGGAGTGTTAGGGTCGGCAACGCGCATGTAACTGGAGTTGCAGGCGTCCATAGGCTACGGAGGATACTTTTGGGTTGGGTTGTCTGGATAAGATCGTCTGTTGCCTACCGTTCTTTTCTCTAGTTTTATATTTCTTATATACTTTAATTTGTATTTTTTTGAACAAAATATAGTCTAGAAAGCAAAAAGACAAAGGAGTAAGCTTAAAAAGTCTCCATCGATTAAAACGGCGGTCTAGAAACACGATGATTAAAGGCCAGTTGTAACAACCACACTTAACAGACTGATTAAAATCACTCAACACTCAACAGAGTAGTATAACAATAATAAATATAAACAATATAATATAAATATAAACGTTCTACATGACATTAAAGCTCTCCAAGGGGCCTCTACGTGTTGGATCTATATCCCCACGCAAGGCTATCAAAAGACCGGGATTTATAGGCCCGTGATATCCAAGGAGATACAAATAATAAATATAATAAATAATCTTTATTTAATTCCACACAATAATATACAGGTAGTAAGAAAATATACATTTACGAGGCGCTGAGCTAGAGACAGTTTTTTACTAATAGTTTTAGTTGTTTTTTTATTTAGTTTTTAAGTTTAGTTTAAATTTTTACTTTAAGGATTTATTTATTTTTCAGTATTTCTTTTGTATTAATTACAAAAACTAATATATATTTAATGAATAATGAAAAAGGGTATAAGTGTCTTTAAATAAACCATTCAGCGAGGTAATGCCGCCAGTATTTTTGGCACATTTAGTCCGGGGGATAATCAGAATAATATTGTATTTGTTGTAAATTAGTTTTACTTTTTGTATTAATATTAATATATTTTAAAATATTACGACATAAAATAATAAGAACAAAAATTAAACAGAAATTAAATCATAAATGTGTGGACCCCTTGAAGGTAAAAACCTCCCCCAAAGTGTTCCATGTGTCTCTGTCTCTGGTAATATTGTATTTGTTGTAATTTAGTTTTACTTTTTGTATTAATATTAATATATTTTAAAATATTACGAAATAAAATAATAAGAACAAAAATTAAACAGAAATTAAATCATAAATGTGTGGACCCCTTCAAGGTAAAAACCTCCCCCAAAGTGTTCCATGTGTCTCTGTTTGTGGCTGTATAGAGCCACTTTTGCCCTGCTGTAACAGAGTAGTACCTACTATGAAAATTCCCATACAATGAAATTTAGCGAATGCTTTAACGGTGACAGGCGGTTTGGTGCAACTGACCCTAGTGTCACAGGGCGGACACGCTATTTATCAAAAATCACTTGCGTTTCTATGTGTGAACGGCACGTCTGTACACGCGGCATGCATGCATTATAAGTAGGCCGGCAAACGGCCGTCAATCTGCTGTCGCGGGGCGAGATAATTCGAGTCGGGGCGGGGCGGTGCGTGGCCGTTCTGTATGATAATATTACTTATTCTGTGCTAGTGTTGACACTAAAACGTTTGAACTCATTGCAACAATACCAAGCACAACCTTCTACAATTTATGTTCCATAAGAAAAACCGATCATACAACATTAATTTCATTAAGTACCAAAGAATTTGATCCTATACAAATGTCATTGTTTCCTATTGTTTCGAGTCAATGGTTCTAAGTACGAATTACCTAATTGTTCTCGTGAGAACAGTGTGCGTTTGAGGCTTATGATTATGTGTTCATTGGTTTTTAATTACTTATTTAGGATTTACGCATTTGTTGTTAGTTTTTATATGCAAATTGAGAATTTTACGTCTCGTACGCACTGCAGGGTCCTATGTGAGTTTTAAGAAACGATTGTATACAAATAAAAAGGATTTACTCATTAAAACTTTTCAAAAAATTTATCTATGAAATAAAAATAAAAAAAATTCAGCTGCAGAAAGAAAGGACTTACCGTTCTTGAGGATTCCATTTCTATTTTTGTCCTAACAGTACCTGTAAACACAGAATTTTAATTAGGTTAGGTTTTAGGCAACATTTGGGGTATTTTCTATGAAAAGGGTCGACGGCGCTTACGCCGCACAGCGTCGCGCGGCATTGTATTTATATCGGAGCATCGTTTATAATGGCTTAAGCGCCATCGACAATAAGGTCCCTTTTTATAGAAAATACCACATTTTAGTAAGATTAAGGTAAACTATGACCCGAATAAGGAAGCAAACTAAAAACGCTTACATAAACATTGGTATTTGTATTTGTATTTATTTATTGCGTATGGTAATTCAGGTTACAATAGCAGATACAATATTGCATATTACAACATAGTTTCACTAAACACTACCTTTACAGATGTACACGCTTGTATATACTTATTACTCTATTAATAAAAACTAATTATAAAATGTCAAAATAAATTAATATTAAGAATACCGCTAAATAATAAAAAAAATATAATAATTATGTGGGTTCAATGTCCATGTATTCTCTTAAACTATAAAAACATTTGTTTATAAGCCAATCCTGAACTGAACTTTTAAATTGTTTGATGTCTAATATCTTAAAATTATCGGGCAATTTATTATAAATGTCAATGCACATCATGAAGCAATTTCTGGAGGATAACTTCAGTCTTACATAGGGCTTATATAGCTAAAATACAGCTATACAGCTATTGTATAGCTTATATAGGTAAAATAGAGACTTCTCATAAGTATCTGTCTGTCTTTCTGTTACCTCTTCACGCTTAAACTGCTGAATCGATTTAGATGAAATTTGGTATGGAGAGTTCGAGGCCCGCGGAAGGACGTAGTACAGTTTTTATCACTCATCAAAACAAATTTCTATGAATTCTTCACGTTTATTTAATGGCACTCCCTCACTTATTCAAGCCGTTTGCAAACTTATCTAAGACGAACTCTAGATGGCCTAACATCCTAATACAATCATATAATTATTATTCATACTTAGGAGTCCCCGGCAAGCTCGGCCGAATGTCACCTTCCTATTCCTATACAAACGGAGTTCCGTTCTCATTTTAAAACTACATGTTGGATTGTAATGAAACTTTGCACATACAATGACATGAGGTATATCTATGCCTGTAATTAGTTTATATAGCTCCAGCTTATAAAACAAACGAAATAGAGTAAAAACAAGTTTTGTATGAAAAACTTAGTGGCTGTATTTTTTTAACTATGGTATCTGTAGCTACATAAACTAATTACAGGCATAGATATACCTTATCCTATTGTAAGTACAAAATTTCAGAGCAATCTAGCTAGTCGTTTTAAAATGAGAGCGTAACTACGTTTGTATGGACATAGAGTAACTTATATTAGAGCGGTACTGTCATAGTAAATTTTGTAACCCCAGTAAATTCACTGCCATCTGTCGACACACTTTAAAACTAAAATTGAAGATTTGTAAAAATACGATAAAATGTATTTAAATATAGGTGAATGATTTTTTTTATTTGCATTAATTATTTTGATGATTTTGACCCATGTTCTTTCACTGATATGCGTTATAATTGTTAAATAACAAACGAAACCGTCAACGCCATCTATACGACTGTAGGCCAAAACTAGTAGCGCCCTCTGAACGAGAATCAAATTTTCTTGATTTTCGAGGCACGTTTTTTCCTTAGACTGTATCCATCTATTACGGAGTTATATCTATCTTTGGTATGGAGAACCGAGCTTGCCGGGCTCTTAATTCAACATTACACTATTCGTGACTCGGTGGTTAAAAGCTGCAATTTGCGGTCTTCTTTAAGTAAGGTAAGCCTGCAAAATGTGTTAACTTCTTCATTTAATAATTACGGACACGAATCACACGTAACTCTGACCCTGAATGTGCCATTGCAAATTAGATTACACTAGCGACCCGCCCCGGCTTTGCACGGGTGCAATGCTGATGTATTATACAAATAAACCTTCCTCTTGAATCACTCTATCTATTAAAAAAACCGCATCAAAATCCATGGCGCAGTTTTAAAGATCTAAGCATACAAAAGGACAGACAGGTAACAGGAAGCGATTTTTTTTTACTATGTAGTGATTCCCTATACCTTCCGCGTAAAATGATGATCCCATGACAATTCCTTCAATCCACTTTTACGGGCCAATTCGAACAATGATCTAGATATCAACTAGATATCCACAAGATATGAAACAGAAACGATAACGAGATATTTAAGAAAATCATGTCAAATTTGACATTTCCGCGATTCCGAATGTACTCTTGAACGATATCTTATAGATTTGCTTAAGATATTACTTAGACATCCAATGGATATCTAATTGATATCCCAAAACTTCACAATAATTGTAGCATGAAATGAGAATTGGTTTCTCGAATCGAACTGCAAAAGATATCTAGTTGAGAACTAAACTATAACCATAGAGTAACTTATACTAGAGCGTTACTGTCATAGTAAATTTTGTAACCCCAGTATATTCACTGCCATCTGTCGACACACTTTAAAACTAAAAATAAATATTTATAAAAATACGATAAAATGTATTTAAATATGGATAAATGATTTTTTTATTTGCATTAATTATTTTTATATGATTTTGACCCATGTTCTTTCACTGGTATACGTTAAAATTATAAATAACAAACGAAACAGTCAACGCCCTCTATACGAGTGTAGGCCAAAACTAGTGGCGCCATCTGATCGAGAATCAAATTTTCGTGATTTTCGAGGCACGTTTTTTCCTTAGACTGTATCCATCTATTACGGAGTTATATCTATCTTTGCTATAACGTATCTATACTATAGATCTCGTATTGTTCTCGTATCCAGTAATTATCACGTTGTTCGAATTGACCGGTTAGTAGGGCTTATTTTAAAAAATAGCTGAGGAATTAATATGTTTTTACTTTATTTTTATTACTTAGATGTTACATTTCTAAATACAAAACTTCTAATCGCTATAATTTTCTTTGTATTAAGTAAAATTTTTAGCAACGAAAACTAGTACCAGACAGATATTATATTATGTTACTTGAATGTTTCTTAAATTTCATGTTATTTCAAAATGACATGTCGGACGTCTCGGCCCGGGCCCGGCCCGGTCTATCGTAAGTCATCCTTATCGATTGTATGGCAGCAGTTAGTTTCGTATAACTCTTAAATATGATATTTTATACGAGTACCTAATTTATATTTTACTTAATTTAATTTATTTATTCTCTCATATAAGCTTACAGTAATATACCAAATAGCTACACGTTAAACATTATGCATAATTAATTAACAAATACAAAATTCTGACACAAATAACACCATAGAATTAGCCTCATGCATGAAGTTTATATTTGAACGAAATATGTTTTATTCGGATGTTTGTTACCGTTATATCATGTTACAAATGCATTTCCGTTTTTAAATTACCATTTAATTACTTAAAATTATAAATAAAAAGTACAAAAATTTGCCCGCGAAAAGCTAGTGAGCGAAACGCTCGAAACGCCACGTGACGTCACGCGTTCGACAGATTACTGTCATTAGTAGCAAACGTCAGTTGGGCCGCCCAACGTGTGACGTCATCACGCTCTGTCGAATTCGCGCCAAAAATTATGAGCGTTTCAACCGCTCAAAAATTTTTAACATTTTAAATATTTTTTAATAAAATAATGTTAAGGTTTACAAAAGTATTTTTATCATTTCCGGTGTTCCAACGATATAAATTATGAATCCAAAAATAAAAATAAATTCATGCATGGAGCTAATTACAAACTACATAGAAGAACAACAAAACACTAATTACGGTTAAACAAGCAAGTCAAAAATTGTGCTTTCGGGGATGGTATCCGCCACGTGTGTATCCCTTGCTTATAGATTAAAGTGTCTTAAAGGGACTCTGCGCTGTTGGCTTCGGCCCCACGTACGCCTCCCAAACGTCCGGACCCCATGGTCCCGTGATATGGAAAAGACATACAAATAAAACATCGTAGTCTATAAAAAATAAAATTATTAATTAATATTTCATTTCATTTCATTTATTTAGCATTACAGCGTTATACCAAAGCGCTAAATAATATAGCAGTGTATGTACAAATAACACAAATCAATAACGGTTTAATAAAATGATTTGATTTATCCATAATTTCCAACTAACAATGCAACTTTTAGTGCTAACATTTAAACGAAGCACATCATAAAATCAGATAGAATAAGCAAATGCCAGTGAAATAAAGTTTTCGTAGCAAACATTTTTATTAGCGTGATGGATTTCGCCACTGTGCTTTGCTAACAATGCATTAATTTTATTGCTAATATTAGCTATCAATTTTATAAAGATAATGGTTTACTCACGCTACGCAGACCCATTATTTTAAGTATTCATTATTTTATATCAACTTCTATTAGCCTTTAAAATTTACAGATGCATGATAGGTTGTAGTTTTTCCTCAAAGATGGCGCTGTACTACAAACCATCTCAACTGCCAAACCTTTTGACTCGACTTTTCATTTTGAGCGAAGAGCAATAAATCTAATGCCGTGCCTATAATATGCCAATATCGTGCGAACGTAAGGTCATTGCCCTGTCCCATAGATACCCAGGGAAGTATAAACTAAAATAAATTCATATTTAGCAACTAGCTTCGATTTTAAATCACATTTACAATCGGGACTATCGCGAATTTATTATGTTTACCTTTATTTACCCTTAACACCCAAGTAAATTTAATGGGGAAGATGGATTTAACTTATCAGCAACTTGGGGACCAGTGATCCAGAAGTTAAATCTTCGGATGTGTGCGTGGATGTCGAGTGTTGCGTGTCGGACTATTTGACAATAATTAACATTTATTTGTTGATATTCGCGTTATAGCCGACTGTCGTATATTATGTTATATGCTACAGCACCGTAAAATGGGGTGAGTAGAGTTCGCGGGGTGAGTTGGGTTACGAATGGGGAGAGAAGGTATGAAAGGGGGCCGAGATGGGATTTTAAGGCTATTGCTACAAAAATAATATATTCCAATTTAAAATGAAGCTATAGTAATACTCATTATAAAAAAAAATACGATCCAACAATCTTCCAAAATCACCTTTGTATGAAAACCCATCTCACCCCAATTACGAGGGACTACGAGGTGAGGTGGGATTTCCTGGTTATCGTCAAAGTTATGAAATGGAACTACCCAAAATGAAATAAAAACTAAAATACAAACGTCCGGAACACTTATTATATACACCATTCAGTTTTCATATGTAAAAATAAAATGTTATCGAAGTTTGAATGTCAGTTTTGCTCCTACTCACCCCATTTTACGGTACCGGCCAATAATATATCACATTTGAGTGTTTTTGTATGAGCTTGTATAGAGTAAACAATATAGGTTAGTTTGTATATTGCATATTTTACTAGTCATTTTATACAAATATATGATGAATATTGCAATGAAATACTGTGAATTACAATAGAATACTCAGCATATTACTAAAAAACCTCTAGTAAAAAAATGAAGTCAACAATAGATTAAAAAAACCTATGAAAAAACCATTGCATGAGACCAATTTTTCTCATCGCCCGTACAAAGGAATATTACTAGACTACCTAAAGTAGTGAGGTGGAAGTCACTCACAAATATAAAAAAAAGTTATACCGTAAAAACATGGAGGTGATATATTATTGGCCGGTACTGTATGCGTATGTGTACACATTTTATGAGGTTCTTATAATAATGTTTTATTTTAATTTAAAATGCACGGTCTGTGCCCTTAGTCTTTTCTTGTCCTTATGATGACTGGTAGAAGTGGTAGAGAATGCCTCAGGGCATTAACTTCGCCTCTTTTGTACAATAAAGTTGCAATAAATATTTAACGCGTTAAAAAGCTCAACAAAAGCTGCAGTGGCAAGGCCGAGGACGCAGGTTCAGACAAAAGGTAATCTATCTATCGCCCACTGTACCTTTAGTTTACAATCTATCGTCAAAAATGCACTTTATATCGTTAACTTAAAGTCTAATATTGATTGTAAGATTAAAGCCCTTTCAATGAGTTTGTGGAGTAGGTCGGTAGTAGGTGTATGTATGGCAGTAAATGTTGTAAGTATGTATGGAGTTTATACGCACTTGTTACTTTCTTTGTTTAGTTAGAATGAAAAGGATGATGCTAAGGTTTTCAGCGAATGGCGGCTTCAAGGTTGGAAGTCACATTCCTTAACAGTCAATGAGTATACAAGTATGAAAGCAAGATTGTTCGATAGAGTCAATATGCATTGACTCGGCAAGCGACAGAGTGTGCAAGTGCCACCATGAAGAAAGAAAGAAAGAAAGAAAGAAGTCATTTATTCCATAAAGCGCACATACAGACAAGAAGATGAAAGAAAAAAAAAATAGTTCAAAAACAGCAGACACGATTTTATACACACAAACAGAGAATTGCACAGTGGGTCCAGCAAAGTAAGGTAATAAGTGCATTCCCGAAGCCAGGGAGGTTTTGGGATTATTACCCCGAAATCGTGAAAAAAAAATTGCCTGGTTTATCTTTAAAATTTACTTTTATTATGAGTTTCATTACACATAGGTCTCGTCAAGTTTATTACAAAATTTCGTAACAAGTATGTTTACAGTAGGTAACTGATCTACTGCGGACCCTTGATAAACATGCTACAGACCCGACTTTAAGAAACCCTGGTATACATTGTGGAAAAAAATGATGGGCCCTGGAGAGAAAATATCTTAAAACCTTAAGTTAGCTTATTTTACATAAAGGAAACATTCTGTTATTAAAAAAAAAAATTGCATTAATTATGAATGTAATTAATGTGCACGTAATTTCCCACGAAAAGATTAGATGCTTTATGTATGTATTAGCGTAATATTCCCCAGTGAATGAGATAAAGCTTATCCAAGGATTCATCTGATTGTATTCATCTTCTGATCTAGTTTCGTAGTTGTTTTAGGTTAGTAAATTGAAAGGACTGCAATTGACTGGGAAAAGAGAATGTTCTTGTTTTATAATAAAGAGGTTTCCGGTTTTAATTTATTTTTATAATGTGAAGATTACATACTTATTAAAAATACTGTCCAGTGGTTAGTAGTAGTACTAGTAGTAAGTAGTTAACACTTTATTGCACAAAACCCGAAATCTAAGAACGCACGATTGTTGCAGCCCTTTCTTTTGGTTTAAAACTGAAGACGCATGATTGAAGCTACTTATTTTCTGGATATTCGCTCTTGAAGTTTTTATCTGCTTGCGCTTGGTGCCCGCGTAGCCCGCAGTAGCACCCGCTGCCATTCATCGTTCGGCTCGACGAAGATTGGAATTCGAGAACGTTAAGGCCAGTGATGATATTTTATTGGTTTAGCCTCGTGTATTGACAGAAATTAGTTTAATTTATGGTACATATTTTTACTATTATATTGTTTTACTATAAGAACTTTGTTTTCATTTTCCACCGTTCTAGTTCTGGCTACAAGTTCTAGTGCCGTCATATAGCGGCCGACTTCATACATTTTTTTATGCTACTCCATCCATATGTAGCCGTATTATTTTACTGGCACCACTATCCTAGGAAAACAGAGCTTAAGGAGTAATATTTACAACAGTCATTAAACGTCGTAATGTAACTCAAAAAGGCTTATATAAGCTTGTATGGCTCTACTGATCATAATGATGATAAATCATTATCGGACATCTTGACATCATATATCATTATCAATCAATTCATTATTGTTAGGATGGTCATTCTGATCATTATCGTGTAAAAGTATCATTTGTAAGTATGTTATGTTTATGCTAATATTGATGTTTATTGCTTATTAAGGTTTTGAATGACGTCGGAATTAATTAATGTGATTAAAGATAATAGAGATAATAGAGGTTGATATTTTTTTTATGTTCTAAAAACGGTAAATTCAACATTTTTTGCTACTAAATATTTGTTATTTAAATAAAATAAAAACATTTAATTTCGATATTTTTGACGTAAATTTATAACATATGATAACGTTTGCCATATTTTAGTAGTTTAATTTTATTTCGATTTAGATATAAATTATTAAACTCTTATTAAACAACTACATTTGATTTTTGTTCTTATAAAATGAAAAATATCTGATTGCAGATTTGCTTCTTTTGATATATTTAAATATAATAAAAAAGAAGTAAAATATGAGTACGACTACTTTAAATTTTTTTTAATCAGTAATTTATAAATAGCAAAGTTAGTTTTATTTTTAATATTGTATAATATGTAATTCTGGATGTAAAAATATTTAATTTTAAAATTTTATAAATTCTCCGCAAGTTAAAAATAATTTTATTACTTTCATCGCTATTTCCATTGTACATATTCAGGATAGTAAAAAAACCTATTTATAAACGATAACTCTAAAAAAAACACGATAATACGCACGGAAAAATCCAACAAAACAAAAAAATCCGCACACTTAAAAAACACGAAAATCACATAATAAAAACACTAATAAAATAAATGTATTACCGTGCACTACGATCCAACACACACACTCACGGCCGATCACTAACTGCGCGGAGTCGCACGCGCAGCTTTTATACATGCTCTCGTTTACTAGGGGGGTCGCGCTTTTCAGGTGCATCTAATTTGCCAACTTTTCGATGTATTTTTTAATACAGGGTGCGGGTTATTCTATTGTATAGTTTTAATGTAAAATGAGTTACCAACTTGCTACATGAATATAAATAAAATGACAGCACAATTTTAGTTTCCATCGGTCCTGTATGTGTCGGCGGCAGATCGTAAATAAATAAATAAAATAAAAATCGTTTATTTCAGATCTGCATTGATCCATAACGGTGTTAGTATAAAAAAAAAAAACTATGTTAAATACTAAATTAATTAATAATAGTACAACTAAAAAATATTTATCTCTAAGTAAAAACTAAAAGTTAGGTATTTGGTTAGACGTGGCCACTCAGAGACCAGGAGCGCAGGTTGCCATGCTTTATTTCGCTCTCCCAATGGCCACCTCCACCCAAAACTTCGTAACAGGGCATAAAATCGGGCATATCGAGATATTCATACCTAGGAATATCATACCTTGAAGTACGCACGATATGGCTAGTGGTCGCTAGGCAGATCATGAAATGCCGGCGTTTCATGATCTGCCTAGGAATATCACACCTTGAAGTTTGCACGATATGGCTAGTGATCGCTAGGCAGATCATGAAATGCCGGCGTTTTATGATCTGCCTAGGAATATCACACTTTGAGGTTTGAACGATATGGCTAGTAGTCGCTAGTCAGATCATGAAATGGCGGCGTTTCATTATATGCCTAGGATATTCCTAGGCCCGATATGCCCGATTTTACGATCTGCCGCCGACATATATACATGGAGGCATTTCCAGATAGCAATTTCTTCTTCACCTGTCAACAGTTTCATTTGACAGCGGACAGATTATATCCATAACCGTTTCATAACAAGGTTATAAATTTCGAATCATCCTCTTGGTTATCTGGTTTAGTCTAATTATTTTAATAATAAAACAACTTCCGCTTTTTTCATGATTCGCTTCACTAATTAACACATTATTAATTGTGAATTGGATTAAACTTATCTTCTAATTCTCCATTGTTCTCATCTTTTTTAGTTAAGTATCTCTCATTCTCATAGTTTATTTTTAGGGTTCCGTAGCCAAAGGGTAAAAAGGGGACCCTATTACTAAAACTCCTCTGTCCATCTGTCAGTTTGTCATTAGGCTGTATCTCATGAACCGTGATAGCTAGACAGTTGAAATTTTCACAGATGACGTATTTCTGTTGCCGCTATAACAACAAATACCCGATTCGCACTTATTCGGGTTTTTTACTAACCCATAATAGACGATAATGAAATAAATTGATTTTGAATTATTAATTACCTACCCTATATTTAAATACTTTGAGTAACCAGGGATTCTTACAACATTAGATATTTAATTTAACATGCAGTGTTAGAATTTAATATGGTAATTAAGTATTGTTGAAATAAGTATGTAAGTGTATTTTTTTGTAAGATATTATAATAATATTTTAGCCTGTACACGTCCCACTTCTGGGATTGGGTTGTAGTCCCCACGCTAGCCCAGCCTAGGATTTCACATACACCTTTGAATTACTTCGCGGATGTATGCAGGTTTCCTCACGATGTTTTCCTTCACCGAAAAGCTAGTGGTAAATATCAAATGATAAAATATAAGGGTTCTTTAATTCAATTAAATTTAAAAAAACGATTACCTTGTTAGGGTTCCGTACCCAAAGGGTAAAAACGGGACCCTATTACTAAGACTCCGCTGTCCGTCTGTCCATCTGTCTGTCTGTCACCAGGCTGTATCTCATGAACCGTGATAGCTAGATTGAAATTATAGATAGATTGTTGCCGCTATAACAACAAATACTAAAAAGTACGAAACCCTCGGCGTGCAAGTCCGACTCGCACTTGGCCGGTTTTTTATGTCATATTCTTAACTAGATCATAATTTTGATTAACCTTAAGTTCCGCGACCTTGACCGTTGCATCTCGCGTCGAACCTTTGGTGTTTAAAGGGAACGAATTACATCTTTAACTGGCGATAAATCCGTTTAATGAATTATTTACATACATATAATCACGAAGGAAGCGAAAGTGAAGGAAGCGAAAGAGGTATGTCAGGATCGTAGGAAGTGGAAATTCGTGGTCTTTGCCTATCCCTCCGGGAAATAGGATAGGCGTGATAATATGTATATATGTATATAATCAAGCCTATTTCCCGGAGGGGTAGGCAGAGATTACGGATTTCTACTTGCTACGATCCTGACATGCCTCTTTCGCTTCCTTCACTTTCATAACATTCCTCATAGGCTCGCCGGTTTAGGCCCTAAACCGCTAACCCTAAACTTTAGGGTGCTTTCAACCTGGCTTTTCTTCAGGATTTCCCCACGAATTATTTAATTACACTAAATATGTTTAAGAGGCCGTAGTCGATTTTGGAGCAAAAATTTTAAATTGATAGATTTAGTCGTTGAAATTATACACGTTTTGTTACGCAATATCTATATAACAAGTATTGGTTTCTATTAGCACGTCTTCTCATCTTGCCTTTTAATAATGAGGTCGCAAGCGTGCGTCACCGGTAATATATGAAAAGAAGGGGCAGTTTTAAAAAAATCATCAAAAATTTATGGTGGTAAATTTTACAAATTTATGTATAAAAATAGTTTCAACAAATGTTGTACATTGTTTAAGTATCAAAATTACGTTGAAATTAAGTCGATTTTCAGAGAAATTGTCACTTGTTTTGAAGTAATTTCTGGAGAAAATTGATTTCGTCTAACTTTCATTTACACTACTTCAAAGTCATAATAATAAAAATGTAGTCTGATAAACGTCAAGTACAGGATATGTGTAATACAAAATTACCATGTTTAGCCGTCCAAACTTTACGAAATTTACAATTAAGAGCGACAAAATCAGTGCTTTACGCGCGTTTACCTAAACGTCCATCAGAAAAGTAAATATTACTAATTTAGTGAGTCTGTTTTCAACAAATTGATCTGATAAAAGGTAAGATAAGATGCGCTAATAGAAACCAGTACTTGTTATTTCAATTAGGTAACAAAAGGTGTACAATTTCACCGACTAAATCCATCAGTTTTACATTTTTGCGACTAAAATCGACACCGGCCTCTTAACACATATTAAAATGATTTCCGCGAAGGTCTTAATAAAATATACCTAACATTATGAACACACTACAATCGGTTTATGCAAGCAATTGTAGTAATTTAAGGGTTCCGTACTCAAAGGGTAAAAACGGGACTAGGGACTAAGACTTCGCTGTCTGTCTGTCAGTCTGTCCGTCTGTTACCAGGCTGTATCTCACGAACCGTGATAGCTAGGCAGTTAAAATTTTCACAGATGATGTATTTCTGTTGCCGCTATAACAACAAATACTAAAAACAGAATAAAATAAATATTTAAGTGGGGCTCCCATACAACAAACGTGTTTTTGCCGTTTTTGTGCGTAATGGTACGGAACCCTTCGTGCGCGCACTTGGCAGGTTTTTTTTTTTGTTCATATAATTTTGCAAATTTACAAACATCGTGAGGAAACCGGACTAATCCTAACAAGGCCTAGTTTCCCCCTCTGGGTTGGAAGGTCAGATGGCAATCGCTTTCGTAAAAACTAGTGCCTACGCCAATTCTTAGGATTAGTTGTCAAGCGGACCCCAGGCTCCCATGAGCCGTGGCAAAATGCCGGGATAACGCGAGGAAGATGATGATAATTTTGCAAATTTATAATTTTATTTATTTAAGTCAGGCCATCCAAAGAGGTAACGGTGCAAGTTTTCTTCGTACCCAAACACACAAGGGCCTGACACTCTTTGATAGAGAAAGATAGTCTTATTGCGATTCCTATAAGAGGAAAGAGTAAATAGTGCCATGCTTTGACCTTATCACCGACCGGGTGGCATCATAGGTAGGAGGCGATGGCGAAATACCGATATGTATAAGAGTGAAAGAGAAAAAATCTTATGCTGCCCAAATTTTATATGAATATTCTTTCTCTTACCCCCAGTCGCTCGGTGACGCGTCTATAACTACTTGTATATACAATGTCTATGCAAACAGATGATGGCGACAGCCCGCGCAGCATGGTTCCCCTATCACTAAGTCCGTCACTTTCGCACTCACATACTTGTTAGAGCGTGACAGGCTTGGTGATAAGCGTACCGTGCTACGACCCAGCATACTCAGCATGGTTGCATTTTTATCACCTGTCACTATGCCTGTCACTTTCGCACTTACATACTTGTTAGAACGTGACAGGCATGGTGACAGGCGATAAAAATGCTACCGTGCTCAGCCCACTGCGGCCAGTGCTACCGTAGCACGGTCGCATTTTTATCACCTGTCAGTGACAGATGATAAAAATAAAGGCTGTCACCATGCCTGTCACGTTCTGACAAGTATGTAACTGCGGAAGTGACAGGCGTAAGGCGATAAAAATGGAACCATTGCTGCCACCGCAAGCATTTTTTATTTATGAGTTTAAATATTTTAAGTTTTGTTACGCTTAATTTACTGTAAGTATATTGTCGTTTTATGTTGTCTCAATAAATTTATGTATGTACCTATGTATCTTTTTGGCAAACAAACATATAGGGATACATTTTTTGTCGCTTAAAACTTTTTAGGAGTTTCACGTATTCATCGCGACTTTTTAAAATGTATAAAAAAAAAATTTAATTTTCTTATTTTTGTTGTTTTGTTTAACACCAATTTCATACAAATGAAGTATACATAAGAAAAACTTCAAACCAAAGGGGAGGGCGTGGTGATTCAAACACAGCTTGAATAAATGAATCAATATGTTTCTAGAATCTGCAAAGTTATCACTACCGCTAATATTGTAACCAATAAAAACAACGAGAAAACAAAAGTGACAATAAATATGCAGCACAGAACATATTAAATTATTTTAAAACAGGTCATTCTCGTACTCGCCCCTCGACCAGTGAAAACGTGTCGTTGCTCCGTGAAGAGGATCCTCGTAAATTGGATCGAAATGTCGAGCTATTCGACTTAATAATACGTGAGAGATCCGTTTTAAAATAATTTAATATGTTTGAGTCTCACGGGAGTTTTATAGTCAGCACAGAACCCTAAAAAATATAACAAATTTACGACAAATTGATTAATGTCCTACAAAACATATGTTTATATCCATTAGTTTTGGACCGGAAACGAGCGTCATGTTCATACTTGGAGATGCTAAATCATCTAGTGTCTTGATATTAGTTGGTGATTATGTACCAATTTAATAATACTTGCTTTGTTAATTTTAGTTTAATATGTTTTTTTTAGGGTTCCGTACCCAAAGGGTAAAAACGGGACCCTATTACTAAGACTCCGCTGTCCGTCTGTCTGTCTGTCACCAGGCTGTATCTAATGAACCGTGATAGCTAGACAGTTGAAATTTTCACAGATGATGTGTTTCTGTTGCCGCTATAACAACAAATACTAAAAAGTACGGAACCCTCGGTGCGCGAGTCCGACTCGCACTTGGCCGGTTTTTTTAATGTTATTTTCGTTGGCGGGTGAACTAATCCATTGTCATTAATCATTATATCGTCTTTATCTACTACTAGCGACCCGTCCCGGTTTCGCACGGGTTACACAAAACCTTTATTGATAGGTAAAAACCGTATCAAAATCCGTTGCGTAGTTTTAAGGATCTAAGTATACATAGGGACAGACAGACAGTTGGAAAGCGACTTGTTTTTATACTATGTAGTGATTTAAATTGGGGAATTGGGCGACAAGGTGATACATTCTGCGAGTGTGGAGTAACCCAAACAACAATACACATGAGACAATGTTCTCTGTGCTCAACGATGTGCACTGAGGAAGATTTTTTTTATACTACGTCGGTGGCAAACAAGCATACGGCCCGCCTGATGTTAAGCAGTCTCCGTAGCCTATGTACGCCTGCAACTCCAGAGGAGTTACATGCGCGTTGCCGACCCTAACACTGCTCTCCCTCGAGCTCTGAAACCTTACTCACCGGCAGGAACACAACACTATTAGTAGGGCCTAGTGTTATTTGGCTGCGGTTTTCTGTAAGGTGGAGGTACCTCCCCAGTTGGGCTCTGCTCTAGATCTAGAATGACATCCGCTGTCCAGTGCCCTACCACACAAAGCGAGATGTCATTCACAGTGCCCATACCTCTCTTTTGGACGTAGTTTAAGGACATACCAGATCTCCTGAGGGCCACACCCCGAGGGCTAGAAGTGGCAAAACATTGGCAGACAAAAATTTAGTTTTAAGAAGTTTGATCCCTTTAGACGAGAAAAAAGAAGAAGAAGTGATTTAAATATGAGGGGTGAATAACAATACCCTAGTTCAGTACCCCTGTAACATTTTGTATGGGATTTTGAGTTTCCATAGCGTCCCGCTTGGCGCGCTGTTCAATTTCCCATATAAAATGAGACATAACATAACATAAAGCAAACGCGTACATCCGTCACTATTACACTAGGGTTTCAGACTCGTACTAGTATTAATTAGCTAAAAATGAAATACATTGACAAAATCTCAAAAGTAGAAAGCTTGTGAAGTCTGTAATTTTCCAAACCCATAATACCTACAGTAATTTATTTATACGTCAGAAAACAATGACGACGGACGGACATACGGACCGCACTAATTAGTATACTATGTAACGTAATTACTTACTTATGTGATTGTATGTCGATTGAAGGCCGGAATGTGAGAGTATTGTGCTTATCATTATTTTTCACTACACTGTATAAAACAAAGTCCACCGCGTCTGTCTGTTTGTATGTTCGCGATAAACAGAAAAACCGACTAAGTGCGAGTCGGACTCGCGCGTAAGGGTTCCGTACCCTTACGCAAAAAATCTTCTCGCCATCGCCGACGACCAAATCCCGACGACGACGACGACGGCGACGACGCCGACGACGACGACGACTGCCCAATCCTCGTTTTGAGCTGGGCTGCCATCTCTGTGGCGATTTTGGCCCACAGCTCGCCCGGCATAAAGATCATCTAACAAACTGTAATTTGTTTCCTTATTCAATAAATTAAAAAAAAAAACAATTTTTAGGGTTTCGTACCCAAAGGGTAAAAACGGGACCCTATTACTAAGACTCCGCTGTCCGTCTGTCCGTCTGTCTGTCTGTCACCAGGCGGTATCTAATGAACCGTGATAGCTAGACAGTTGAAATTTTCACAGATGATGTGTTTCTGTTGCCGCTATAACAACAAATACTAAAAAGTACGGAACCCTCGGTGCGCGAGTCCGACTCGCACTTGGCCGGTTTTTATTGCTTAGTCTGGCACTCGAAAATAGGCGTCCAACGAATAGTAGGCCTCACAGCATTCCACAGTTTAGCTGTGCGAGGCAAGAAATTTCTGGAGAAGCGCACAGTAGGTAACTATCAAACTTCTAAACAAACTATCTTTCTGATTATTGACTCTATTATGTAACCCACCAACGATTTACTTTACAAATCTCTTATTTCTATTTACCCACTTTCAAAAGCACACCTTATACTGAAAACCATAAGGTTGAATTTGCATTTGAATGTATCATTTTGAAAATTACCTACTGCAGTGGATAAGATGATTCAGTTTTTGCCGTTAGGTCGAGGATGTCACAGTCATAAACCAAAATGCCTTAAGTACTGCATCTAAAACTTGCTATACAATTGTGAATCTTAAGCCGCAGACGTAAGGTCTAAAACTCATGCTTATTTTTTACAACTATCAACTTATTACGCTTTTCAAAATGGCTGCTCATGTCACTGGATGGTCTTATATGGGAGAGAGCCAGCAAAAAGTTGATGTTTATTTTTAGATAGCCTTTGATGGACGTAGTTGTGTGTGACCTTAGTTTTATAGGAATTTAAAAGGTAAATAAATATTTTGAATGTTTATTTCGGTTTCTTTGTTGTTTACCGCCATTTACAATAGGACAATAGGTGAAACGTGATAAATTTAATAATAAGGTGTAAGCAAATATCAGCCAAAATTGTAATTATTTGGTCATAAACATTGAATTTTAAGTCGGATATCGTGGGTTAGAATTTTGATTCAATAAGTTTCGTAAAATATTATGTACTGAGGCAACAATTTACAAAAAAAACCCAGAATAATCTTTACAATATCTAGTGTCGCATTCGGACTTTAAAAATGATTTTGCAATTTGTAAGTTCAAACCGGTTTCCTGATTTCTCATCTAAATATCAGATAGGAGTGGTTTCATAAAAAATTTTTTTGTATTTAAACTTTATTGCACAAAAATATACAATCATATACAAATGGCGGACTTAACGCCAAAAGGCCACCAGTCAACCTTGGGGCCAAACAAAAACACTAAAAGTACTTACTAGTAAGTGTAAGTACCTATTCAACTTATTTTTAGAATTATAAGTAGCTTTCTTAAAACCAGGAAAGCGCTAAAAAAGGACCAATAAGTAAGTAAGTATTTATATATTATATACATCGTTGTCTAAGTACCCACAACACAAGCTTTATTGAGCTTACCGTGGGACTTAGTCATTTTGTGTAATAATGTCCTATAATATTTATTTATTTATTATTTATTTATATAATAACGTATACACATATACTATTCGTAAATGGCGCCGTACAGCATAACACCGACCCATGATTGCCGTGCCCAAGTGTCATAATATTAAATTAAATATCAATTTGTCATAGTTCCCGACCATACGAGTAATTACTGTTGAGTTAACGGTATGGGAATCCGGAGAAGGACGGTCAAGGCGGTTTAGGGTTAACGGCTACTTTGACATACTGACATTCGTTGACAGCCAGGGCCTGACACTCTTTGATAGAGAAAGATAGTCTTATTGCGATTCCTATAAGAGGAAAGAGAAAATAGTGCCATGCCTTGTCCTTATCACCGACCAGGTGGCATCATGTAGGCGATGGCGAAATACCGAAATGTATAAGAGTGAAAGAGAAAAAATCCTATGCTGCCCAAATTTTATATGAATATTCTTTCTCTTACCCCCGGTCGCTCGGTGGCGCGTCTATAACTACTTGTATTTACTATGATACTATGTCTATGGTTAACAGTGACAGTTGGCAGCGTTTCTAATTGATATTCGTGATAAAAATACGATTTAACACGGAATTGCAACTGTATTTGACGATAAAGTATGAGTATCACACGATCAAAAACGTGTGAAGGCCGAATCACACTAGCTAGTACAGGTAATTGGACAGTATATTATCATCTGATATAGATGTCATATACGAAAGAACATGGGGAGACTTAGCAACAAACCGCGCTGAGTGGAGGAACAGCCTTAAGAGGTCGCGAAACCCATGATAGGTCCTGGTTTCAAGACTTGGTTCGAAAACGGGCAATACGAGTAAGACACATGCGCGATGACGGTCGCCTCGGTGCGGCTCAATGTACTTTTATTTGTCATAAATGTGGGCGATTGGGGGTCATCCATTAATTAAATCACACGTTTAGGGGGGGAGGGGTCAAGAAAATGTGACATGTTGTGACAAGGGGGAGGGGGGAGTCACAAACTTTGTGACGTCACATTAACTTATTTTTTTTTTAATTCGCTGTACAGTTAAATAACAAGTTTTTGGAACGATAATCGTTTTTAATCGTTAAATTTTCTGTCCTAACCTGTTTTGGACCATAAAATTACTAATATTTTTTTTCTCAAAAATATTTTGATAAAATATTAATTATACATAATTCGATTTGCCGATTTCATTGAAAAATTCAGTTGAAATTTGACATAGAGATAATTTGAGTCCCGGTGGTCCCGGGGAAGGACATAGGATAGTTTTTTTTCCCGGAAATTATCTCACTTCCACCCCGAAAGCGAGATAATTGATACAGCGCCTGACAATGATGTAACTATTATGCTCAAATTGAATCATTGCCTTTACACTTTATCAAGGCGGTAGAAGTTAGAATTGTCTCTCAAATAAGGATAGTTAGGAAGTTGGTATAGGGAATCAATAAAAAGCAGATTGGATAAAAAAAGAAGCTACACAAAATACTAATTCTACGCAGGCGAAGTCGCGGGCAGAAGTATTGTAATAAAAGTTGCATAAACACGACCGCGACAGTCTTCAGATCTATGCATCAGTAACCTGATGAGAAGATTCTTTAATCGCATCCATATTTGGTACAAATTCTGGGCTAATTTTATTCGATTAGACATGTATGTCTAATGTCACACATGTTCCATCTTATTTTGTAATTTACTAATTAACATCTCATTGCATTGGACTGGTAGTTTTAATTTAATTTTATGATTGAACTAGTGTTTGACCGCTACTTCCTCTGCGTAGAATTAGTATTTTGGGTAGCTTTTTTTTAAATCCAATCTGCTTTTCATTGATTCGCTATACCAACTTCCTTATATATGTGCCATTCTCAACCTAAAGGGTATTGTTGGTTGTAAATAAGGCGCTATTTCCATATAGCTTCAATTTGAAATCAACCTTATCAACAACCGACAATGTGGTACCTTTTGATTGAAAACGTCACATATCCTTATTTGAGAGACAATTCTAACTTCTAACGCCTTGATAAAATGTAAAGGCAATGATTCAATTTGAGCATAATAGTTACATCATTGTCAGGCGATGCATCGATAATCTCACTTTCGGGGTAGAAGTGATAATTTTCACCCTCTTAAGGGATGATTTCCGGAGTAACCTACTCTCATTTATATACAAAAAAAAATATTATTCCCTTCATGTAAAATTCATGGGTTAGGTATCATCATCATCATCATATCAGCCTTTTATTGCCCACTGCTGAGCATAGGCCTCTCTTCCAGTACGCCACTTGTGGGTTAGGTATACCATACAATAACGCTTATTTTCTTTACTGCTACCATTATTTTGCTCATTATGATGCTCATTTTTGCCTATTTTCTTGAATAAGTTCTAAACTGTTTCTCTGAAAATTATAAAAAAAATATATTTGAGATTCTCACAATAAGCTCTTTCATTTGATATGTAGCACGATATAATTAGAAAAACTTTTTTTTTAATTTTCTCATTTACCCCCCAAAAGTGGCCCTCGTGTTAAAAATTCATTTGTTTACGTTACATGTCCGTCTTTGGGTCACATACTTACATATGTATACGTAATTTCAACTTTATTGGTTCAGTAGTTTCGGAGAAAATAGGCTGTGACAGACGGAGAGACAGACAGGCGCACGGCACGAGTGATCTTATAAGGGTTCCGTTTTTTCTTTTTGAGGTACGGAACCCTAAAAATCAAAAAAGGACAACTCGGGGCTTAAAAGATTCGAGGGAGCAAAATACGAGTCTAGTTTAATATAAATTTAGACTCAAAAGAATTGTAATCTAACCAACACTACGGTTTCTACAAGAATCGTATCCAGTGTTCCTCAGTACTAGATAATGGCCCAATACCTACTTAAAAGCCCAGTACTCATATAATGGTCACATTACGGTCCATTATACAGCTATAGGTGCAACCTTTGCGTTTTGCGATGATGGTGTCAATCGTAGTACTTATTGTGATTGAGTAACGTTACTATATCTGTGGGATTGCATGCCATCATGCGTATTGAAATGTATATGTATTGTGTTATTTTTGTGCCGTGTGAACTGTAAGGGAGGAAAATAGAAGAAAATATCAAAATAAACTATTTATTTTAGGTACAGATAAGTTCTTATAAATACCCTACACCACACTACACCACTCACTAGATCCCATAGTGTTGTGTTCCTGCCGGTGAGTAAGGTTGCCAGAGCTCAACGAGGGTGCGGAGTGTTAGGGTCGGCAACGCGCATGTAACTAATACCTCTGGAGTTGCAGGCGTACATAGGCTACGGAGACTGTTCACCATCGCATCGCATGAAAGTGGCACCCTTTCAAATGAGATCGATTTAAAATCTTATTTTTAAACGCAACCATATGATAGCAACTACATTATACTTACTTGTAGAATATAGGTTTCAAAATCTTAAAGCATAAGCTCTAGATTTCATAGCAAATGTCATATTTATAACAATGAACTCATGGAACTCATTTAATAGGGGGCTGTCAAAAAGCTGTCAATCAAGTGTTAAAGTTCAGCTCGAGGACGCTACACATTCCTCGCCTGACTCACCTGGGAACGAACCTGCGACCTTAGCTTACGAGTACCTGGGGCAAAAACACATTAACAAAAAATAACAGAATTTACAAATTGAAATCTTAAGGGTCCCCGGCAAGCTCGGTTCTCCATATAAACGTAGTTACGCTCTCATTTTAAAACGAGTAGCTAGTTTGCTCTGAAACTTTGTACTTAGAATATGATAGTAATTAGCTTATGTAGCTTCAGATACCATAGTTAAAAATATACAGCGAATTTAAGTTTTTATATACAAAACTTGCTTTTGCTCTATTCGGTTTTTTTTATAAACTGAAACTATATAAACTAACTATAAATCTAGATATACCTCATGTCATTATATGTGAAAAGTTTCATTACAATCCAACACGAAGTTTTAAAATAAGAACGAAACTCCGTTTGTATGGGAAGGTGATATTCAGCCGAGCTTGCCGGGGACTTAAGTTTATGCAAAACTTGTAATCTTTTTTTCACCTCAGCAGCTTGAACAAGCCTACTTTCGTCACTCCCTGGAGTGAGGAAAGTGCGACTTTCCTCGATCCTGCGTGTAATCCGAGTTTGCGCAATCCCAGAAGGTGTGCATACATTTATGCTCTTTTTCAGTTTTTGCTTGTCGAATACAATCGAAAATGGCACATCCGACAGAAAATCTGTTCTAATCGTGATGAAAATTGATATTTGAGGATCCGAAAATTGGCCGCCATTTTAAATTTCATTAAGGGGCATGTTTTTTTCTTTGACTTGTTTCTTTATTACAGTCAATTAGTCTTTGGTCTAAAGTTGCCCCGCCATATTGAATTGCCTAAAAGAACCATTTCCTGAGTTCATTAGTATAATCACCCGCATTTATTACGAAACAAAGAAGATACACTCTAATTAGTGCACCTTGAACTGTATTCGGTGGAACCAATCGATTGCCGACTGTACTTTTTAGGGTTCCGTACCCAAAGGGTAAAAACGGGACCCTATTACTAAGACTCCGCTGTCCGTCTGTCTGTCTGTCTGTCCGTCTGTCCGTCTGTCACCAGGCTGTATCTCGTGACCTGTGATAGCTAGACAGTTGAAATTTTCACAGATGATGTATTTCGGTTGCCGCTATAACAACAAATACTAAAAACAGAATAAAATAGAGATTTAAATGGGGCTCCCATACAACAAACGGGATTTTTGACCGAAGTTAAGCAACGTCGGGCGGGGTCAGTACTTGGATGGGTGACCGTTTTTATAGTTAATGGTACGGAACCCTTCGTGTGTGAGTGCGACTCGCACTTGGCCGGTTTTTTATTGTAATGGATACTTTTATTACACTTTTTTAATGGCGTTGCTTCATACACATATTGTAATAGAAATATTGAGAGTCAGAATTAACCAATATTTGTTTACTACCATACTCACAAATAATAAGCTGGATCAAAGTCAAAATACAAAGTCAAAGTCAAAGTCAAAATATTCTTTATTCAAATAGGCCTAGCAACAAGCACTTTTAAATTGTCAAGTTTTAAATATTACAAATATCAATTATCAGAGCGGTTTCCATGAGAATTAGAGGAACGAGAAGAAGAATAGAAAGACTTGGTTGTGAAGACGGTTGTGGAATACCCATCGTAGAACATTAGATTCCCCTTCTTTTTGTGATATTGTTTTATATATTTTTCACCTCAGCAGCTCGAACAAGCCTACTTTCGTCACTCTCTGGAGTGAGGAAAGTGCGACTTTCCTCACTCCAGGGAGTGAAACAATGTAGCTTTTTAGTTTAGTGAAGGCCATGAACTTCATACTACGGTACGGTACGGTACGGTCCGGTACGGTCCGGTCCGGTCCGGTCCGGTCCGGTCTCGTCTCGTATCGTATCATATCGTATCGTATCGTATCGTATCATATCGTATCTTATCGTATCGTACATATTATAATACTTTTTTTTTCTGTTTATTCTGTGTAATTCGAAATACATTTTAACCTTTAATATGTTCTCACTACTGAGGTGAAAAATTATGTGTGCAACACGAGAGCAAAGTTATTTTACATCTCGTGTTTTGGAGTCCCTCGCAAGAAAAACCAACTTTCCTCTCTTGTTGCACAAATAACTATTGTTTTATTTAACGTAATAAAGTTTTGAATGATTCACGGTTAGTTTCACTAGACTTATATTGACCGGGATACCTTTTCGTGATTACCTTTTGTATTATTTATGAGCTCCCGATATTTCGACGCAGTTACATGCACCATGTTCACGGGCATAAGTCTAGCGTAATAAAGTTTATTTCTCATATTTTTGTTTGTTTTATATATGTAATTAATTATAGCTAGTTTAGAAATCCAATAGGAGTGTATACAAGCTGGTAAAGGCTCTCTAGATTGTTCAAAAGCTGACATGAAAGTTGCATTTTATTCACACGTGAGGCAAAGTAATCAAATGAAAATTTTGAGTTGTTTTCTTATGTTTGCTGGTAGAATTGACTTTTGAATGATGATGATGAATGACAAATATTTAATAAAATTCATTTTGAATAGATTTGCTTTGATTTTGTTTGATATTTTACAGTTAATATTTTCCTTGTGTTGGTGTAGTAATAGTTATTTACGATACAAGTGCGGAAAAGAGGAAATTCGAGACGAGTGGCGATAAATTAAAACACGACCGCAGGGAGTGTTTTAAATCGACACGAGTTGCGAAATACCTATTCGCACGTGTATCGTACAACGTTTTACAGTTATTCAGTACATATGGCCTTTTAAACTTTCGACATATATATGCACGAAAAGTGCTATTTGACGCACTAGTGCGAGAAAGTAGCACCATATGTACTGTAAAAAAATTGTGTTTCACTCGGTGGCAAAATTTGTTTAACCCTCGTGCCTTGAAACTCTTGCAACGCTCAAGATTGGGAAGTTAATTGAATCTAAAGTTTATTTTTACTTTTTACGCTGCACCCTGACAGGCGGGATACATTTTTAGGGTTCCGTACCCAAAGGGTTAAAACGGGACCCTATTACTAAGACTCCGCTGTCCGTCTGTCCCTCTGTCCGTCTGTCACCAGGCTGTATCTCATGAACCGTGATAGCAAGACAGTTGAAATTTTCACAGATGATGTATTTCTGTTGCCGCTATAACAAAAAATACTAAAAACAGAATAAAATGAATATTTAAGTGGGGAGCTAAGTAAAACTTCCTTAGGCGCGACTAGAGGGGTTACTAGTTACTTACTTTGTTACTTAATTTTTTTTTTTTGACGGAAGCAACGCTCAGTAGTGACACACGCACAATAGGACACACGTCAAAGTGCCAACATAGCGATAAACGTCATCGTCAAAAAAGTTTTACTTCAATCGCGCGTAAAGATTACACGAACACACTATTTTTTTTAAATCTTCGGCTGAAGTTATGAACAATTATATGTGACGTTTTCAACCAAAAGGTACCACATTGTCGCTTGTCGATAAGGTTGATTTCGAATTAAAGCTATATGGAAATAGCGCCTTATTGACAACCGACAATAAGTACCATTTTGGTTGAAAATGGCATATATATGCTTTTGTTTTAATTCTTTACTAAAATATATTTAACCTCAAAACGGTCGTATGTGTATGAGGTTATGAGTTAATTGAGGTTAAATGAAGGACAACTAATCCATTGTTACACAATTTGTCGATGTCTAATTAACAATAGCTATTTGTTATTGGCTTTGCCCGCGGCTTCGCTCGTATTGATCGATGAGCTAACACCTGCAACAATTGATACTAATTGTTAATTGTAATGAAATGAGCACGAATGCGTATTTTTGTTAATTGTTCGATTGTAACGAGCGGAATAATTTTACATTTGTATAACCTTTTTCGGGTTCTGTAGTCAACTAGGAACCCTTATAGTTTCGCCATGTCCGTCCGTCCGTTTGTCTGTCATGGATTTGAAATTTGGCATGGATATTTATATAAATCAATAAATCCGACAGTCGTACAATAAAATAAAATATTTTTTTAGGGTACACGTAAAGTGGGGGGGGGGAGGGGTATTTTTTTTTCGCTTCATTCCTACAGTGTGGGGTATAGTTATATAGGTATTTCAAAACGAATAGGGGTCTTCAACAAACATTTTTTGATACAGTAAATATTTTCGGAAATAATCGCTCCGAAAGAAAAAAATAATGTGTAAATCGTAGAAATATAAAATACTAGCTTTTACCCGCGACTTCGTCTGCGTGGACTTAGTAACCGCAGCTAAAGTAAGAATAGCGCCTGGAAAAATTCTCATAGCAATCTAAATTTGAGCATATTATGTAAGTACACAAATTAACAGGCACTTCGTTAATTATCTCAATTCCACCCCGCTTTTTACTTTCTTAAGGGATGATTTTCGGGATAAAAACTATCCTATGTCCTTCTCAGGGACTCAACCTATCTCTATGCCAAATTTCATCTAAATCGATTCAACGGTGTAAGCGTGAAGAGGGAACACACAGACAGACAGACCGACAGACTTTCTCATTTATAATATTAGTATGGATTGTCTTCGGTTACCGCAATAGTTACTCATGAAATAAAACTATGAAAACGGATTATATCGCGTATATTGTATTTATACCACATCCCGACGTTTCGAACCATTTACAGCGTTCGTGGTGCAAAAATACCCACATACTAAAAATAATGAACCATCATAGACTATAAACTTTAAGGCTGGTTGTACATGCAAAATCGATTCATAAGGCTAGTTATACACTACAATTATTTTCAAGTAAAGATATATATATATTATATATATACGCGATAAAGCTACTCCGGCTCCCACCCTACACCTCTGACCCGAGCGAGAATTGCGTTGCGAGACTTGCATCTTTTTACATGTAATGTTTTTGATGGGATTATACTTACATTATTAATTTATAGACAATAAACAATTTTATGTATATATCAACAACTATCAATAAATGCAATAATGTAACATTTATTAATCAATTGTATTCTTCATTGCAGCGTAATAAAAACTACCTATAGTCATTTAAAACTTTCGCAGTTTAAACACATATTAAATCACATTTAGAAACGGGTCTAACGCGAATTTATTTTGTTACCTTTATTAATTTATTGTGTTGTGTCGAAACGTCGGTAAATAAAGGTAACAAAATAAATTCGCGATAGACCCGTTTCTAAATGTGATTTAATATGTACCTATAGTCAGTTAATGTTGTTGTTAGTGCTTATAAAATTGCTATAATATGAGTGTTATACGGAGGTCTGTAAATGGGTAAAGTATGCTTGAGTGAAGGCAAACGGATGTAGGATTCACACCGTGTGACATTGTTAAGAGTAACCGGCAAGCTCGGTTCTCCACAAACTTAGTTACGCTCTCATTTTAAAACGACTAGCTAGATTGCTCTGAAACTTACAATAGGATAAGGTATATCTAGGTCTGAAATAGTTTATGTAGCTTCAGATACCATAGTAAAAAAAATACAGCGAATTTAAAATAAGAAGTTTTTCATACAAACATTTAAAACTTTCGCGGTTTGAACACATATTAAATCACATTTAGAAACGGGTCTATACGGGTTTATTCAGAATAAATTCGCGATAGACCCGTTTCTAAATGTGATTTAATATGTTTTTCATACAAAACTGGTTTTTGCTCTATTTCGTTTGTTTTATATAGGTATACTAGAGCTATATAAACTAATTTCAGACCTAGATATAGCTCATATCGTTGTATGTGCAAAGTTTTATTACAATCCAACACGTAGTTTTAAAATGAGAACGGAACTCCGTTTGAAGGTGAAATTCGGCCGAGCTTGCTGGAGACTCAAACTGTGTATGCAACGAAGGTGGAAATGAAAAGGGACCTAGCCCTCCAGTTCAAAGGCGGTGTTTCTAATTACAAGCTTTTTTTTACCTAGCCCTGATATTATGTATGTATGTTTGTTAGTTAATGTGGGTTAAATCTTGGAAGCAAAATTTGACCCACTTCCCGATTTCCGATTGAGCTGAAATTCTGCAAACATGGCAATGCAATATTCATTAATATTATGATATGGAGCTGATCTGATGGTGGAGACAGGAGGTGCACCTCATGGCTATGGCCATGGGAACTCTATGGTAAAACAAGGCAAACTAATAAGTGTTTGGTGTATCAGTCAGCAATTGAAGCTTGTACCAAAAATGATTTTTTTACCAAAAACTTTTTGAGTGTGTGCAAAGATAGATATAACTCCTAGATGGATACAGTCTAAGGAAAAAACGTGCCTCGAAAATCAAGAAAATTTGATTCTCGTTCAGAGGGCGCTACTAGTTTTGGCCTACAGTCGTATAGATGGCATTGACGGTTTCGTTTGTTATTTAACAATTTTAACGCATATCAGTGAAAGAACATGGGTCAAAATCATCAAAATAATTAATGCAAATAAAAAAAAAACATTTATCTATATTTAAATACATTTTATCGTATTTTTACAAATCTTCAATTTTAGTTTTAAAGTGTGTCGACAGATGGCAGTGAATTTACTGGGGTTACAAAATTTACTATGACAGTACCGCTCTAGTATAAGTTACTCTATGGTGTGTGCGAAAAGAGAAGAGTCATAGAATGTATTCACTCCTTTACATTCCACGACTCTCCTCTTGTACGTATAATGAAATGACATACAATCAAAATGCGTATAAGTACGGTATGATAGAACATGATTGACACAAAGATCTCCACAAATGGGCACGCTCTCAACAGATCCATCGACCGCATTCTTGTCTGCACACTTGCAGGTATACTAAGTCAGCTGATGGTTCAATATAAGATGTTTATTTGCATAATAACTTTTGCCCGCGACTTCGTCTGCGTGGAGTTAGTAATTTGGGAAGCTTATTTTTTATCCAATCTACTTTTTATCGATTCCCCATACAAACTTCCACCCCTCCTTTTCACCCCCTTAAATGATGATTCCTGGGATAAAAACTACCCTATGTCCTTTCCCGGGCCTCAAATGTAGGTAACTCAAAAAGTTTATATGTCTCTTCTTGATATAATATAATACGATAGTAGCCTTTTCTAAGAACTTTCTGAGTTGCCTATGTACATAACATTATGTGTATTATTTGGGGTCCCTTTGTTTGAAAGTCATAAATGTCATAATTAAATTAAAATTCATTTATTTCGAGTATCTGATGTGACTCATAAGTACATAATACAAACATTAAACAAAACACAAACATTAAACAAAACACAAACATTAACCAAAACACAAACATTAAACAAAAAACTACAAAAATTACATATAATATAATGACTGTCATATCAATAGTCATAATTCTGAAACCGTTAACTTTTCAGGATTTTCCTCAAGTTATACTATAGATAGGTTAGGTTAGGTTTGTTTTATGGCAATCCTGAAAATATACGCGTTTCTGAGAAAAACCAAATTATGACTAACGAAAATGCGGACAAACAATACATTATAACTTAAAACTATATAGGAAACAATAGAGACCCGTATTGCTTACCTACAAATATAATTTATCTCATGAAATAGATTTGATATTGAAATTTAACATTCAAAAGCATACATTAGTAATAAATATTTCACAGGTTGTAACTGTCGGTCATTTTGCATAAGCGTCCTTCGTTTGAAATATTCCGCAATTTAGCCAATTTAATTGACTCAAATTAAGAATTACAATAGTATTGTTGACCTACAGTCATGTTGCTTTATTGATGAGTCAAACATATTTTAGGCATAAATAATTGATTTTAATTGTTATTAAATACAGGCAAATAATTATAAATATATCCGGTTGGTTTGGGTCAAGGCATGGCGGCATGACTTTTCTTCCTAGCTTATCTTAGCTAGGGAAAAACAAATCATTATATTTTTAGGGTTCCGTACCCAACGGGAGACGGGACCCTATTACTAAGACTCCGCTGTCTGTCTGTCCGTCTGGCCGTCTGTCCGTCTGTCTGTCACCAGGCTGTATCTCACTTTTTCTTTAGTGTATGATATCTATATCAGTCTATGATTTTTCTTTTCTGGTAGAGAATCTTTCTGGCATTAATTGTTTAAGTTGCAAAAATTTGTACTTATTTACAGCTGCAAAAATAATCTTATTAATGCCGCAAATGTTAAAATCCGGACAGCAACATCGATTTTTACGAATTGGGCAAATGTCTTTATAAAATGACCTTATTGACGTTTTCTTGCAGCATTAGGCACTGCAGCGTGACATCACTGTAGCAATAATGAGCAGTAATGTTCGTGTACTTAGTCTGATAGTCTGAATTTAAGACCCCGTCAAGCTCTGTCGAATTTCACCTTCCCATACAAACGGAGTTTCGTTCTCATTTTAAAACTACGTGTTGGATTGTAATGAAACTTTGCACATAAAGTAACATGAGGTATATCTATGCCTGTAATTAGTTTATATAGCTCCAGTTTATAAAACAAACGAAATAGAGTAAAAACAAGTTTTGTACAAAGTTTAAATTCACTGTATTTTTTTAACTATGGTATCTGAAGCTACATAAACTAATTACAGACATAGATATACCTTATCCTATTGTAAGTACAAAGTTTCAGAGCGATATAGCTAGTCGTTTTAAAATGAGAGCGTAACTACGTTTGTATGGAGAACCGAGCTTGCCGGGGACTTGAGCAGTTACGAAATATTTTCGGCTGTAAATTAGCAAATTACCTGGTTCATACTAACGCGTGATTCGGTAAATCATGTGGTTTTATAATCACATTGACAAAATAGGTACTTATCTATATTGTTAAAAACCGCATCTTATTTTACCAAGGCCGATTGGAACATTAAGAACTTAATTTAGACTTTAACAAGCATGACCTTAGGTCTTTAAAAGGCAAAAAAAAAACGAAATCTGAGATTTAAGGTGAACTCCTCTACCTTTTTTTAATTATTAGTTTGGAGGCTTAGCTGAGTCAGAACCGAATTTAGATATTACATACAACGAATAGTACCTATACTTAACTATGTATAAGTCTGACTAATAGAGCTCAAAAATGACCCCACGTGTATTGTGCCGCGAGCGATAGGGAATATTACGCGAAACTCTGCGAAGGGGGCGCCACTACCACAATCGGAGGGTCTATCGCGAAACAAGAAAATCGAAATTTCGTTATCTAACATCTCTGTCACTTGCATATTCGAGCGATAAAGAGGCAGATAGCGAAATTTCAAATTCGCGTTTCCCGGTAGGTCCTCTGTAAGTGTAAACAAACCGCCTTGATGCATCAATGTCATGTTTTATTATCTCTGAAAACTTGTCAAAAACCTGTTAAAGGTACAGTATGTATATAGTTCGTCAAACCAATTTGTCAGTCAGTAACAACCAGGAAAATTATACTTATCCCTTTCTTTTGGGCGCTAGTACTAGTAAGACAAAAATAGTATGATTCTCTCTGTCTATGTTTGAAATAAGACAGTCCTTTGACAAACTTTAGGTAAGTTATTCTATGGTTTAATAAAAAGACTAGCGCTGCACTCTGGTGGTAGAACATTGCAGTAATATCACTAATACCCCCTATTATATTTCCGGTTTTGTGAAGAAAAATACAAAATCCAAGCCGATTTTGCGATAACGCCGTTGAGATAATAGTACATTTCGATGCTAGTGCGGAAAGTATGTCATTACTTCACGAGTACCGAGATATCTTGGCACGAGCCGTAGGCGAGTGGCAAGACTCGGGACGAGTGAAGAATGACATTTCCGCACGTGTATCGAACGACGTTTTTTAATACAGTTGCGAAAAAATAAGAAAACCAACAAGTAAGGAATTCGAAACTTTTATATTATTAATTCTGTGACATCATTGACATTGATATTATGAAGAGGTGTTTTTTTGCTTTTATTCGACTAGAATGGATTTTTTTATTATTATTGAACCCACTTCAATGAAAGTTTTTTCAAATGCATGATCTATAAGACAGAAACAATTGTAAATATAAAACATTGTACTATTATTACCTAAATATCGTTATTTACGATTATTTGTGTATCTTATATTTATAAAAACAATATCGAA
This sequence comes from Cydia strobilella, assembly GCF_947568885.1. Taxonomy (NCBI): domain Eukaryota; kingdom Metazoa; phylum Arthropoda; class Insecta; order Lepidoptera; family Tortricidae; genus Cydia; species Cydia strobilella. The sequence goes on along the minus strand of NC_086063.1, from coordinate 9,855,380 downwards.
TGTTGCCTTTGGAAACTTAAAACATTCTTGCAGTAAGAAAATACGCCTCTTCTTTGACAGGTGTTCCGTTCCATTCAGACAACTTATTAAGAACGGTTTTTCAACATTAAAAAATAAACGCTTTATAATACTTATAATGATGAAGAGCCACGAAAACTAGCACTTTTTGAGCAACTGTATTAAAAATAATTTACATATTCTTATTTTTCCAATTTAATTTGCTATATATTAAACAACTGTACAAAGTGTGGAATGTTAGTATAACTACAATTTAAGGTCAATATCACGATTCCCTGACCATACTATATTACTTTAACGATTTTTTTCCCTACTAATGTTTATAAAAAACAATATTGCGTCAAACCAGGGTAAACCTTTTTCCTCACGATTCCCGCGCTTCTGCCGTGTGGCAACGATAATGGCTCCTAGATTGACAGTGTTACGACTAGTGATGGGGCGATTCTATCGACATATCGAATGTCAGGTAGCCTAGCCAAAATGCCAGTCATATAGGTTGTGTTTCTAATAACCTATAATATTTTACGATGTGAAAATATAGGACAAACTGAGCAACTTTTACTTTGGGACCAAGCTCGAAATCACGAAAAAAAATTGGCTGTTATAAATATTTTTGGCTGGTCTGATGTGGAGATTTTCTATGGGAGAGTCACTTTTTTTGGCGATATCGGCGTTGGCCCATAGGAAAAGTAGCTCAGAATGACCTAAGTATACATTTGAATTGTTAAATATTGCAGGTTATTAAAAAAAACCTCTATAATGGACTAGCGCTGATCAAAAAATGAAAAGTCACGTGATCATTTCCCTTATTTTAGTTTAAATTGGCGTTTTCTATCAAATACTGTCATCTTGCTTAAGCTCTCTGGACAGAGACAGGTAAATGTTCAAAAAAAAAAAACAAAATTCGTTTATTTTTTAACAAGGTTTATCCTGGGTGTCGAATCCTCCTTTTAAGTTTGACACTTGTTAGGAGGTATTCGCTCTTTCATATAAAGGTGAGAAAAAAATTAAAAAATAAGTTTGACAATATTATAAGTATTATAACTAAAACTAAACATTACAAGAATTGATAGTTCTAATGTTTTTTTTTTACTGTCGGTGTAGGATGTTATTTTCCTGTTCCTCTTCGCTGCAAGAGCGACGAGCTTCGCTCCGGCGAAAGGATATATTATACAATAACCTCTCAATGGCATCACGATTTAAACCAAATTAGAGTCAGACCAAGCTAACTCTGCAAGTGTTACAAACGTCATAAATTTGCAGTCACAGTTTGTGCTATCAAAATCGCAGAGTTAGCTTGGTCTGACTCTAAATACTTGCACAATGGTAGCAGCCGTTTTGTTTGTGACTCTTTTTTTGTTTATGCTGTTGTCAACGCGAATGCCCAAAAAGTTGCCAAAGATGCCACAGCAGCATTGATTCAGCCACAATTTACACTGACGCTTTCCAAAAACTGTCAAAATTTTAAAGAACCAAGACGATAATCCGCAAAAATGTCTAAAAATACGAGTTTATCGTGTGATGTGTCCCATCACTATACAATGCAATTATAACTCATTTCATTCCCATTTGCCGCTACCACATTACACTGTCAATTCCACAGAATAACAACTACACACCATAACCAAATAAATTCATACCTAACCCCTTGCTAATAAAATTCAAATTCCAATGTTTCAGTAGTTGTCTTATTTACCTTAACTGTTAGGGTTGTGACGTTGTAGATGTAATTTTATTTTTTAATGCAATTCTTTGCAAGATCACTGGCGTGTCGTAGTAAGTTTTATTGCGTTGATTATTTATTTGATTATTTAATGTGTTTATTTAATTTATTTTTAATGTTTGTAACAATAATCGTTGACACCATTTATTATTGTAGCAACCCTAATGTTTTGAAATTCGAAATCCTTTTTTGTTTGCAAATTGTGTTTATTTTGCGTTCCTCGTAAGGCCCATTTTATTTTAAGGACAAGTGAAATAACTACCCAGTGGCCTGAAAATAGGACATTTATTTAAAAAAATTAAATAAAACTTCATTTTGCGGGCTGTCATTGCGTGACTATGATTTGCGTCCTAAAAATAGGCCAATGGTTCAGCCAAATGTATACCTTTATTGATGCAAGGTGTCTTTAAACTTAATATCATTATTTCTTTATTTATTTATTGTGTTAGCAGATAAAGCATTTTTCATTTTTTTTCGCTTTTTATGACTTTATTCATTATTTAACTTAACGCTTATTCTGAAATGCTTTTTATATGCATTAAAGCTGAAGAAAAACTCCTTGAAAATTAAATCGAAAATAATATAACTAATTACAAACTATGGAGCGCAGCATTTTAGGTGTTAAAAGGACCGATCGCGTCCGGAACACCACGCTGCGCTCTAAAACTCGCATTGCTGACGTTGGCGAAAAAACAGGTTCAAATGGGACTGGGCCGGCCACTTGTATCGAATGCATCCGGATAGGTGGGCTAACTTAGCCACCAAATGGATGCCGACGAAGAAGCGTGGGCGGGGCAGGCCCAGGCGGAGATGGCGGGATGACTTTGACGCCCGGAAGAAGCGCTTTATCGGGAGTTATGGAGAACCAGGGGAGAGGCCTTATTAGTTATTCTGTGCCTTTGCTCAGCAGTGGGACACTCAAGTAGGCTGAGAAAAAAAATGTACAAACAATAAAATTACATTTAAAAATTCATCATAAAACATAAGTACATAACATTACACAATTACGCATTAGCAAAGTCACGCACATATTTCAATAAACTAATATGTCAAAATATTTAAAGTTTCACTCACTAATATGTTCCCATAGATCCTAATGCAATAGTAAGTGATTCAGACAAAAACTAGACTCACTTAGTCTATTCGATGATTAATGATCTATGGCGTGAGAATCTGCGCATGATCATGATCCGATGATCATCTTTATCGTGTGAAATAGGACCCCTAGGGTGTGTAAAATACTAAATGACTAACTAATACTTATAATATAAAACTAATAAAGTCGGTTAATATAGGTTCCGTTTTTTCCTAAAACCATAGAGTTACTTATACTAGAGCGGTACTGTCATATCATAGAGTAACTTAAACTAGAGCGGTACTGTCATAGTAAATTTTGTAACCCCAGTAAATTCACTGCCATATGTCGACACACTTTAAAACTAAAAATAAATATTTATAAAAATACGATAAAATTATTTAAATATGGATAAATGATTTTTTTAATTTGCATTAATTATTTTTATGATTTTGACCCATGTTCTTTCACTGATATGCGTTAAAATTGTTAAATAACAAACGAAACAGTCAACGCCATCTATACGACAGTGGGCCAAAACTAGTGGCGCCCTCTGAACGAGAATCAAATTTTCTTGATTTCCGAGGCACGTTTTTTCCTTAGACTGTAAACATCTATTACGGAGTTATATCTATCTTTGGTCATAGTAAATTTTGTAACCACACTAAAATTCACTGCCATCTATCGACACACTTTAAAACTAAAAATGAAGATTTATAAAAATACGATAAAATGTATTTAAATATGGATAACAGTACAGTAGGCCAAAGCTAGTAGCGCCCTCTGATCTAGAATCAAATTTTCTTGATTTTCGAGACAAGTTTTTCCTTTATTACGGAGTTATATCTATCTTTGTTTTCGTTTTTTAAGTTTTTTTTGGTTCTAACAAACTATGGACACTCATTCGTCTGAAATAAATGCATTTTTATTTTGCTAAAACTAATACAACTTTGCGTTAACCCCCTCTTAAATACACATAAAAACATTATTTCTAAAAATGGCCTTCTTACTCGTATATCTAAGAAAGCCTTCAATATACGGAACATATCAATTATTATTTACAATAATATAAATACACAAAAACGTCCGCCAATCTGCATCTTCATTTAATAACTATATTAATTATAATAACATGCATTTAACTTAATTTTCCTATCAATTAAACCTTAAACGACTTGTTTTTCGATCTTATTCAGAATTAAAAAGTATTATACACCTTAAATATTTGTATTATTCCTCACAAAAAAGGATTTTATAGTTATAGGCGCTTACGTCTCAAAACGTCCTTTTTTGTACTAGAGTATTTTTTATAATGCCTTAAGCGATTTCAGCGCTAAGGCCCCTTTTTCTTATGACTGACACAAGTTAGTTACGATATTTTGGAATTAAATAAGGTCCCCATGTGCATCAAGGTCCAATAATCGCGTGTAAAGTTATAATTTGTTAACAATGTATTAATTTATTATGTGAGTTTTTGACCTTTCGCAGTCTTCCGAGTATCATCAATATGGCCGTGCGTGAGAGGCGACGGGAAAAATGTTTGTTGGTTCCGTAGCTTAATTTATTGGTTTAAAAGTTTGTCACTAATTTAATTTTTGTTGTGTTTTTCATCAATCCAGCAGCGTAAAAACTATTATAATGTATTCAAAAGGTACTTATACAAAATACAGTACATAGCGGCCCCCTTTTTTAAATATCTGTCGTTAAATTTTAATAATCACAACTAATTATCACCGCCGCAGACACTCGTGCCTGCGGAATGATTCCCAGAGAATCCGAAACATGTCGGCAAAAGCGACTTAAAATAATAGTGAGTGAAACCGTACTGATCTAAATATTTTGAAATATGTCTCACGATAGTTTAAGTTTCGATTAATTACAATTATTTAGCAGTGGCGCTAGTGAGCACGTTGATGGGCTCTTAATGTGTGATTCAGTAGTACGTTTTAGTGCTTATTTGCAAAGGTGGATAAGATCTGCCCACGGAACCCTGTAACGACTCAATAGTTTCGTGGCGCCATCGCCATTATAATAACGAACGATCATCTGCGGCATTGTTAAGGTTAATGAATGAAAGGACGATGGTGTACTAAAAAGAACCAGCAAAGAACATACACATTTTGAAGAAATCAAGACATTTTATATGGAAACTAGTGACCCGCCCCGGCTTCGCACGGGTGCAAAGCTAATACAAACCTTCCTCTTAAATCACTCTATCTGTTAAAAAAACCACATCAAAATCCGTTGCGTAGTTTTAAAGATCTAAGCATACATAGGGTCAGACAGACCAGACAGCAGCAAGCGACTTGTTTTATACTATGTAATGATAATATCAGAGAAAACTTCTAGCACTTCCTGACCTCAAGCCTTGCGCTCGACTTCTAATGATGTTCTAGATTCTAGACTAAGCAAAATGTGCTAGATCTAGGTCATTTATCTTTATTCTTATTTGTACAATTATTGGATACTAGCGACCCGTCCCGGCTTCGCACGGGTAGTTCAACTTATTTACACAAAACCTTTACAAATTATACACATAAACCCTCCTCTTGAATCACTCTATCTAATAAAAAACACCGCAAAAAAATCCGTTGCGTAACTTGCGTAGTTTTATAAACCTAATCATACATAGGGCAGACGGACAGACAGCGGAAAGCGACTTTGTTTCATACTATGTATTAAAGTAGGTATGCTCGGTATGATCAGCTTTATACTTACATAATGTTGGATCGTTGCTATTAGGCACAGATTTTGTGCCAAAGAAGCACAAAGGTGTAACCAAAAACCTAACCTATGTATGTATAAATTAATATTAAGTATCGGCTTCTTATAACATTTAAAACTTTCGCGTTTTGATCACATATTAAATCACATTTAAAATCGGGTCTATCGCCCACCACCATACACACGACCAGTGAAACCTGTGTCGAAACGTCGGTAAATAAAGGTCCCAAAATAAATTCGCGATAGACCCGATTTTAAATGTGATTTAATATCGGCTTCCTATTGTATAAACCCGTCCAACCCGCCAACATACTCATATTAGCCTACACAATAACATTAGTACTTATTGTACAAAACATATACATACACACAAGTACATATATACTTACAGGAGGATATTTGAGCCCACACCCAACTTCTCAATATATATTTTTAATTTACTATTATTATATATAAATAACCTTCCGGTTTTAGACAGGCTAATGATGAGCGATTATATTAAAGAATAGCATATACAGAATGCTTAAAATAGTGGTTAGGGCAGAGGAAGTAGTCATGGGCATTATTGAAAATACTATGGCACCATTAATGATTTGATCGGCCGCTCGCTTGCCACCGTCACCGTGCCTGCCATTCTTGAACCCGCGGGCATGGCAAGAGACGATGGCAAGCGACCCGAAGGAGCAACAACGGTGCCGTAGAAACTAGGTAGGCCTCTGATGTGGGATACCACATGCGTGGATACCTTTGCACAGTCCCACATCCAGGCTACCCGTCCACAGGCCGGCGCTGCTGCCGCCTGCCTGCCTACTCAAGCGCCGCAAATACTCATTACACTGCAAGGCTATGAGTTTGCGGCGCTTGCAGTGGAGACAATGGGACCTTGGTCGGCGATGAAAGCCTTTATGAGAACCCTGTCGACACGGCTAGTCGACGCTTTTGGGGACCATAGGGCTGGCGCTTACCTCTCTCAGCGTATATTGCTGACAATACAGAGAGGTAACGCAGCCAGCGTTATGGGGTCAATGCCGCAGGCGGAGGTTTTGGACGGCGTGTTCTTTTTATAATTTCGGTAGAAATGTTTTTAAATATATAGTTTTTCTTCCTACATTGTTATTTATTATTTATATATATATGATTAATAGTTGACGGATTGGTTGCTTTCGGATGAAAGAAGTGCCTGGCGTCCATTGCCGTTGGCTCGTTCGAAAAATCGCGGGGCACTTTTGGATGAGACTAGCCCAGGACTGGGATAAGTGGCGTAGGTACACGAAGAGGCCTATGCTCAGCCGTGGGCGACTGAAGGCTAAAATGATGATGATGATGATGATGATGATATATTTTTTATCAGTATCACTGAACATCCGCAACTTGGCGAGCGATAAAATCTTGTCAGGGTTTAAATTGGTCAATTGAACTGTCAATTTAGCATCACAGATATAAAACCACAACTTGGGTCACAGTCATTCATCCATCCATCCTAATTCCTAATTATCCATCTGCCTTCACTATTCATCCTATAAGATCATGTATTTCTCACAATTTAACCATGAATTCTCCCACGTAAGTATTTTAGCACAACTTAGGCATCTAGGATAAGATTAGTGTTTAGTGCCGTGTAGGATTTGAGCTAATAAACGAGACATTAAAATAACACTACCTAACGATTGAGAATTCGTAACTAATAGGCCAGTCAAATTAAATTCAAAACAAGCGTTTTGAGGAATTAATTCCCAGCAAGCTGGGAATAATTTTAATACCTTAATTTTGTCCTAAATGCGTATAATAAATCCCAGGTGTAAATAATTTTTGAAGCCTTGGGAGCAGGGACCGGCCTGCTATCCCTTATCGGGGTTTTATAAGGGTATTGCATAAGGCTTAACTCACCATACCCTTTGCCAGACGAAACCCTTTGTTTTGCTTTTAAAAACCCTTATATCAAGCTACCACATTTGAGTAATCGGTAGCCCAAATACCCTTACAAAACCCTTATCATCCGCTCACCAACACCTTGCATATTGCTTATAAGGGTTAGCCTTATAAAGGGCTTCCCTTTTAGCATATAAGCGTGCTAATTTAAGTCGTCTACCTTGTTCATAAAGCCCACATTACTTCGAATCCGAGCGATCGTCGGCGGCGACGGCGGCTTTTTTTGACTAGGCACGTATTTTCTTTCCTTTTCATACACTACCGTAGATATATACTAATCCTGTCTCTTTCACGCAAAGGGAAACCTTTATAAAAAGCGCTTAAAGATAAGGGTAACCCTTATTAAGGGCTAGCCTTATTTTTGGTTAGCTTTTCGGTAAGGTTTTTATTTTTATTTTATTTTAAGTGTTGCCCATTGAAAGGGTTTTATCGCGGAAAGGGTTGTCCGGTCCCTGCTTGGGAGATACATTTTACCTTTGATTGACAAAACCACTGGATGTAGAAGGTACCCACTATCAATTACAATATCACTACCAGCAAGGTTGTTGTGGATCAGACTTTGGTGAAAAAAAAAACGGATTTTAACTCGGTTATACAAAAAAAAAAGGAAATTCAAAGTGGCGGTCTTTTTTTGCAATCTTTGACTACGAATCACCTACGAATTCATATTAAGGATCCTTTCGGATCCTCAGATGTTAATTATTATCATCATTATAGCAAATTTTCCGTCGGACGTAGCGTTTTTGAACTACAAGCAAAACACTGAAAAATAGCAAAAAAATTTCCACAACTGGAATGGAACAAACTCGGATTACACTAATTAAGAACCAAATGAAGGTATTAAGTCCCCGGCAAGCTCGACCGAATTGCACCTTTTCATACAAACGTAGTTCCGCTCTCATTTTAAAACTACGTGTTGGATTATAATGAAACTTTGCACACACTTTGCTGTGGTGTAAAGCTGAATAACTATATACGTGCATAGCACTATCCCGCTTACAATCCGTAGCAGCTGATAAATGTAATATTCGCGTAACTATAGCATCGAACATAAATTCTGCGCAAACGCATCGGGGTCACGCGCATTGAAGAATGCCCTAGCTTAGGGATCATAAACATGTATACATAATCTATACGTTATTCCAATTTGGTAAGGTTCATAATCGTATAAATATTTGTGACAGGTATAGTGAGGATGGCTGCGACTGACATGTAATTAATTTGGTGGATGTAATAAATTGTAATTAGAAGGTGTTTATGTGGTGTTAAATATTTCAGTTATTTGTGTTAGGTTGATTTATCTACTCATTCTAACAATTTAATTAATATACTTACTAAGCAAGCATTACCTACTACGAATACGTACTTAAATATAGCAAGCCTCTTTATTTACTTTTTCATATACAGGTTGTTTTTCATATTCGTTAATTTGTCTCGCGCCAGAGGTTGTATTAAGCGACTTTTACGATAACAATCCCTAAATCTTCGACATTATTATTTACAGTAATAAAGAAATCTAGCTTCTGCCCGCGACTCCATCTTCGTGGGATAATGATAATGATGATTTATAAAAACTATCCTATATCCTTTCTCGGGCCTCAAACTATCTCCGTACCAAATGTCATCTAAATCGGTTAAGCGTGCAAAAATAACATATAAACATTTACTTTCGCATTTTATAATATTAAGGGGATAGTTTGTATGAGTGACCAATCCAAGTCATCCACAGTACTGGTCAATCCCATACACTATTACGGCCATCTTATCTTCCACATCCATACCGTCTACGGCATGTATGAATATGTATGACATCGCGATAATTGGATGTCATTCCGTCGTGATTTATAAGTACACTCTGTAGTCTGTACTACTTGTATGTAATGTACATAGTTACATACTAAATAGTTGCCTTCGATATTGCCAATTTAAGAATGACACACGCTAGACCGGGCCGGGGCCGGGCGAAAGCTTCGTTTTCTATGGAAAGCACCACGTGATCACGGATCAGCCGTCATAGAAAATTACATGTCCGACGCCTCGGCCCGGGCCCGGCCCGGTCTAGCGTGAGTCATCCTTCAATCTTAAACTATTTTTTCATCTAGCACATACACAGTGATACTACAAATTTTGGTTTTACTACGGGACCAACCCCGAAATCGCGAAAAAAAAATTAACACATACAGTGTGGAAAAAATGTATGGGCCCTGGAGGGAAAGTGCCTTAAAACCTTAAGTTAGCTCATTTTATTTAAAGGAAACATTATTTTATTTTTAAAAAGAAACAAAACTGCATTCAAATGTTTTTTTAAATTCGCTTGTCTCGCCCGGGAATCGTACCGACTAAAAATTCAAAAAAATACACACTCGCTATTTTATTCTACTAGTCGATAGAGTTAATGTTAATGATAACATTTCTCCAAGAAACATTAGGTCGTCTTCTCTATCGTACAAAATATCCATAAAATCGAATATTTTAGTACTCAAGAATATTTTTAGACAAGCGAAATTAAAAAAATGAACAATCTTAGAAATGCAGTTTTGTTTCTTTTTAAAAATAAAAGAATATGTTTCCTTTATGTACAATGAGCTAACTTAAGGTTTTAAGGCACTTTCCCTCCAGGGCCTATCTATTTTATCCACACTGTATGCAGTGTTAATTTTTTTAAGACACAAGTTTGTTAAAACACTTTCTCTCCAGGACCCATTAGTTTTTTCCAACCTGTATATAGAGATGACCCATATAGCTAATTATCCGGTTCAAAGGACCATAAAAACCTGACATTTGCCACAAACTGGTCATTATTAGTCATAAATTCCTCATTACAGACACTGCGACGCGAGCTGCGACCTACATTACTTTACAATTAAGTATATAATGTATCCTTAATCAATGTAGATTACTTCACAATAGATCCCGCATTATAAAATAATTATCTACTTATACTACGTGGGACCATACGTGGTTTTTCATTTGCCATTTTTTTTTTTATTGTCGATTTTTTCCGTCAGATTAGGATAAAATTTGGTAAGTTTGAAGAGCCCTTTGTTTGACATAATTATTGAAAGTCATACTGTAATGATTGTCATATAATCATTAGTCATAATTCTGAAACCGTAAACTGTTCAGGATTTTCCTCAGGTTATCCTATATATAGGATATAGGATAGGTTAGGTTAGGTTTGTTTTATGGCAATCCTGAAAATTTACGCGTTTCTGAGAAAAACCAAATTATGACTAACGAAAATGTGGACAAAATACATTATGACATTTATGACAAAACTATATGGGAAACAATAGAGACCCTTGAAGAGCTCCTCATTCTGAGAGAAATTAATACGAAATCCCATTTGGGACAAAAAAATACTTAGGTATGTAATTTTCCGTTTACCTACTTACGAAATTGCCATACGTTTTCTTAACTCACTGGAAGATTTTTTAGGACATGCGATGAAATTGGGCTTATATTGTACAGAAAATTTTTTATTTCGTTATTTCCGGACCGCCTTCAAGAAAATAGCGTACTCCCATCTTAAAGGGCGGCAAGGCACTTGTAACCCCTCTAGTGTCGCAGGAGTTCATGGCGGTAATTGACCATCAGGTGATTTGTCTGCTCGTTTGCCTTCTATATCATAAAAAACCTCCACCTTACAGAAAACCGCAGCCAAATAACACTAGACCCTAGGTACTCATAGTATTGTGTTCTTGCCGGTGAGTAAGGTTGCCAGAGCCACAGATTAATTAATAGTTACTACAGAGCTCAACGAGGGTGCGAGGTGTCAGGGTCGGCAACGCGCAGGTAGCTCCATAGGGTACGGAGACTGCTTAACATCAGGCAGGCGGCAGGCCCGTATGCTTGTTTGCCACCAACGTAGTATAAAAAAAACTCGACTTTCATGCTCTATCTAGAGACACGTCTGTGACACATTAACCACTTTAAGTGCCTATTTTATAGTTCCCACAATAAAATAGCCACTATCCCATCGACCTAAAGACCTTTCTTATAAGTTTAAATCAGTCTTCATGATTGGATAAAGTAACGATCGAATGTGTTGGAAGTTTCAGGCCAATTCGAACGTAGACTGATATCAAAATGATATTTGAATCATGTTATTTAGTTATCGTGTATCATCACGCCCGTGTCAATACATGTACAGACAAGTACGAGCGAAATGCACAATAACTGAATGACATCAGAATGAATGAATGAAATTAATGAATGAATGATTGAATGATTGAATGAATTCTTCTTTCTTTCTTTTATTCTGATATCAGTGTACGTTCGAATTGGCCTGAAAGTCTTCATAATTGGATAAAATAACGATCGAATGTGCTTTGTGTGTGAATGAGCTTTTTGTACGATTGTAGATTATCGATGTAATTAATTACCTACGTATAACTGAGATAATTAAAATATCTCAACAAAATGTTAATTACTACATAAGTACTGGCAATATCTCAATTTAATGGTTTTAAGAGTCACACGAACCCGCCACCAAAAAGCCACTCCCATACAATCGAAAACGACATTCTGAAGTAACATGAAATTTGGCATGGATATTCAAATCTATATCTAGTATTCGTTTTCGTTGCTAAAATTTGTATAACAAATAAATAAGAGCGAGTATGTAGAATTTTACGGAAATAACTTAAAATAGTTAAAAAATTAATAATTTTTTCTCAATTTACGCAGCTCATAAATAGCTGGCTTCACTCTAAATAACATGACTCAAACATCATTCTGATACACGTGCGAATTCGCCTGTTTATCAATGTAATTAACTATAACTTTGAGATGATTAAAAATATCACAACAAAATGTTAATTAACTACAACATAAGTACTGGTAATTTACTCAATTTAATGGTTAAAAAAAAACTTGCTACGTATTTTATCCTTCATAAATAATTGGGCTGTAATTACCACGCTAATGCAACGCGGGTTAGGTACTTGACCTATATGATAGGTATGTAGGTTGACTCACCATTTTTTATATCAACAACATATTGCTAATTATCAAATAATATTTTTGACATATTTTGGCCGATTTTTTTTCCCTCGATTTTTTTTCGTCAGATTTCGATAAAATGTTGGTGGATAGATCCCAGGTAGCATTTATGACGTCAGCGACGTCTTTATGACGTCATACTGACGTCATTATGACGTCACTGACGTCTCTTTTCTTCCTAGTTTTCTATTAATATTGTACGATATAAGCGAAATTTAACTATGACCTAGAGATGGATATGGTGGAAAAAGATCTTGAGTAGTTGACGGATCTTTCCTAGGGGGGTAACTGCACAAAAGATCCCTAATAGGTCGAAGTGTCCAACGAAGATAAGATAACCTATGACCTAAAAATTCTTCCTCAGAGTTATGAAAACGTATTGTATTTTCGTAACTGAACGAAAACGTATTGTATTTCCGTAACGGATTTTTTTTCGGGACAAGTCGTGATTTCATAGGTATACACGGTGTAACATGAGGATACCGAATAATTTTAACAGCGTATTCCTGATCATATTTAAAGACTAAAATGTCCTATAAACTTTTCTGTAATTTGCCTAGTTTCTGAGTTAATACCAATTTAAAAAAAAACAAGTTTTTATTGTTACATAGTGCAAAACGCATATTTGATGTCGATGTTGCCACTGTGGGACGTAGTCTAAGTAACCTTATTGATAGATGTCAAAAAGTGACAAGTACCACTTTGTAAAAACTACGTTTTAAGAAAAAAAAAAGTAAAAGTCCATTTTAAGTGACTTTACCAATAATATTTATTTTTTATGTACAAATACTTACATCTGAAAAATCGAAAAAAAAAGAAAAAAAAAATTTTTTTTTGCGAATTTAAACTTATTACATTTTTTCCTTCTTTTGGTCTCAGAAAAGCCTGGTTAAAATCTTTCGGTTTCCTCGTGAACACCTTATATATTCCACCAATAATGAGCTCATCAAACCTGCCAAATATCCGAATCTAACGAGGGAAAAAAGGCAACAAAACCTTAAGGGATAAGTTCGCCTTTGTACAAATGATGCGTTTTTCTCGTGTTTTATGTTTATTTTTGTACAATAAAAAGTTTTACTACTACTACTACAAATTAAAATTGGCCCATATTTTAACACATGTCTCGAAAGCTCGTAAATCTATTTTTTAACCTCGCGATAGTTTCGCCACTCATTGTTCCAATCGTATAGTCAACGCCATAAATATCTATACAAATCTCAACCTTCAACTATTGAGATAAGATATAAAGTGTGTATATGTTTATAGCGGATGTACCATGTTTCAGAAACAATGTAGGTCCTTGACATGCGTCTGTATGTGCTCATTTGAACTTCCGATGGATATATAGCGCGATTGCTATTTAAGTAGTTCACGGTGTTTCTCGGCATTTGATTGGCTCTACATTTGCACCAAAAAAAATTATTTCGGGTTGACTGTGGGCTGGCCAACTTGCTTGAGAATTTTCTTATTAGTTTCCTTAAATTTTGAGCATGTTCCAGCATATTCTAGGCTAGGATGCCACTTTTTACTTGTACGTCGCGAGACATCGTTAGTCACACGTCGATATATCGATAAAGGCCACTTGCTATAATTACACGCTGACAGCCGCAACGTCTTATCATACGGATAACTCGCGCTCCGAGATTATTCAGATTATGAAAATATTACACTAACGTAAATCACACAGTTGTCGAATTTGAGACCCTTTCACAATACATAGACAAGTGATAAGTGACAATACAAAGGTAAAAAACTGTGGAGATGAGAATTCTTCAAAATGACACTAGGAGCGTTTTCACAGTGTCCAATCCGATATCGGATGTCGGAAGGTAGTAAAATGTAAGATATATGTGTCTGTATTTATTTATGCATTTAATAAATCATTATTACTAAAAAACGATAAATAACGCAAAAATGACGGACTTCATGCCAATGGCACTCTCCTGTAGCTGTTTTTGTCATAGGCGCCTTCCGACATCCGATATCGGAAAGGCACTTCCGATAAATTCAGCCATGTCGGAGCCCCCCCGTCAGCTGTCGGGCCGATAATATTTGTTTGTGTGCGTATGTGTAGGCATAATGCTTGTTGTAGTGTGCGTGACCGCTAAAGACGGCGCCCGGGCGCGCAGCCCGACTAATACGCGGATGTAGGATCCTATATCCGATATCGGATCGACAATCTGAAAACGCTCTAACTGTGTTGTGTCTATACAGGGAATATTGTTGTGTACGTGTCCGATCTAATATAGAAGGTATCATTATTATCGATTTATGATTTTGAAACAAAAAAAAGCCCTTAGAATCATAGAAGGCTACTCTAGGGTACCTATCACACATAGAAATATGTTCATAGACAATACAATTTTGACCGTAGTATCGCTGTATCTGTAGCGTATATCCATCGTAATAAAGAATTATATTGTACGGTTGGCCAAAGTCAGAATTATAATTTAAGAAACAATGACAAACTAGCACTGCCTGCCTCTAGTTATGCACACTTCAACAAAAGTTTAAGCAGTATTGCAATTAAAATATATAATAAGTTGACCAAAAATATAAGGGACTGTGACGATATGAAACTATTTGACATGAAAGTGAAAGAATATTTTATAAATAGGCCATATTATTCGACGACCAATCGACGAATACTTTGCTAATGTATTAAATTAATTTGACATGTCTCCATCCATATTTAAATTTTATGTCTACTGTAATTTGTGTTCTGTTTGTTTTTATCTGTGTTATTTTGTAATTTAAGTGATTTGAACTGTATTTGCATGCATGCAACTGTGCTTATAGCAAATAAATATTTGATTGATATACATATACTGAAAAAAACCCAAATTGTCAGTAGAAAAAGCTGCGATATTCAAATTTTCTACGGGAAGTCAACTCTTCGCGCCTACATTTTTAACTGCCGCCTTTTTCACCTGACAAGGTTGCTTTATATTTAGGTATCTGGAAAAAATGCAGTACCCGCATCCAGTCAGTGGTTCCTTTCGACGCTCTCCCAAGGGAGGGTGTGAGGGGTCTCTACCGCATTCCTGCTGCGGAGACTGTTTCCATTCGCGCCCCATCTTCGTGGGGCGGTCTTCCATCGTCATTTTGAGGACGACTGTGTAATCTGGTGAGGGCCAGCTTTTTCGCTACCGGCCGTTCTCCAACCCCGCGATCCCTAGCCTGGATACCGTTTGAGCGGGGCCAGGTTTCGGGGCCGCAGTGAAGGCGACCGGCAGCTTAGGCTGGCGTGTGCTTCGTGCCTGTGTTGGCGTCATCCGAGTGAGTGTTGTGTTGTGACCCCGCTTCCGCCGTTCCGTAGACCACTACCCCCCAACACCACCAGCCTTTAAGATGTTAGTAAAGTGCGTTGGGGTAAGATTGAAAGGGTTTTTCATGAGGGGTAAGACAAAAACCCGTCCGTATGCCGAAGCATTATGAGCGACTTTTCATCTTACCCCGCATGTAAAACCCTTTCAATCTTACCCCAACGCACCTAACGCTCTTTTTAGGGTTCCGTACCCAAAGGGTAAAAACGGGACCCTATTACTAAGACTCCGCTGTCCGTCTGTCCGTCTGTCTGTCCGTCTGTCCGTCCGTATGTCCGTCTGTCTGTCTGTCACCAGGCTGTATCTCATGAACCGTGATAGCTAGACAGTTGAAATTTTCACAGATGATGTATTTTTGTTGCCGCTATAACAACAAATACTAAAAACAGAATAATATAAATATTTAAATGGGGCTCCCATACAACAAACGTGATTTTTTTGCTGTTTTTTCCGTAATGGTACGGAACCCTTCGAGCGCGAGTCCGACTCGCACTTGGCCGGGTTTTTTTGAATGTTTGAAGCTCGTATCGGTCCGGAAATACCGCTATGTTAGGTGAGAATACCTTTATATCTTATACTTTCAGACTTCTTGCTGGTATAATATTTTAAACATCTGAATACGCCTTCGAAGCTTCAACCTGTTTTGATTGTGTGTAATTACGGAAAATATAATCAATTTGCTTGTGCATATTTTAAGATTAGCTTTTACAAGATTATCTTTTCGCTGTCCTGGCAAAGGTCTGAGGGTCGGAAGTCGGCATCTTTATTGACGATGTAATATGCACAACTAAACTTTTTGAAGGTACAAAAACTTGCGTGCAATATTCGATACATTGCTAACTACATAGTACGTACTATTAATTCAGATGATCGACAAAATATTGCAATGTATCGAAAATTGCATGCAATATACTAAATACTGCAAGCATTTTTGACATGGCATACCTTTCTAAATTCTAATTCCTACTTATTCTATTAGTTATAAAACTTCAGGTCCAGATGCTTATTTTGTGGATTTTGGCTGATGTCTGACTCGTAACATATTGCATGTTTCAGGTTTTTGTATCAGAATTAGATTAAGTGAAATTAAAAGTCAAGTTAATATTTAATTTCCACAATAACAATTACATCACATACAAATTACATTTAAAATACAATAACTAATCTTAAATTGAAATAAAACTAAAACCTTATAAAATAAATTAGAACTAAATTAGAACTAACTAAAAAAGTCCCCCAGATCTGATCCCTGCGGAAGGGTGCCCATAATGCTGGCTACATTCCCCCGCTGAATGGCAATTCCGATCCTTTGGCCAAGGAATGAGCCAGCTCTAGGATCTCTGGTGGTGTCTAGGAGCATCTTCTTCAAATCTTTAAATAAACTTAGTGCCTCCTGACCCCAAGGTCCCAGAGTCTCCACCGCAAACGCCGCAAATAAGTGATTGCTCGATAGTCCAGCATATTTGCGGCGCTTTAGAGCTTCAGCTGCTGCCGCCGCTCCGCCAGGCCTCAATGAAATTAAAATAATTTTAAGAAGTAAATTAATATTTTACAACCAATATGTAGTACTTCTAGCGCATCGAGCATTTGTGTTAAATGTACATTCTCGTGTTTTGTTATTTTTAATCGTTACATAATGTAACTCAATGGATGACTGTTATTGGCCTTGTTTTATGTAAACATAATTATGTCTTAGTTATATTTACGGCTGTTGTTATCCTTAATACCAATAAATCATCATCATCATCATCATCATGTCAGCCGATAGACGTCCACTGCTGGACATAGGCCTCCCCCAAGGCTCGCCACTCCGACCGATCCTGTGATCCGATTCCCGCGACTTTCACCAGGTCGTCGCTCCATCTTGTTGGAGGCCTACCGGCAGTTCGTCTTCCGGTACGCGGACGCCACTCCAGAACCTTCCGGCCCCACCGGCCATCAGTTCTGCGAGCAATGTGCCCCGCCCACTGCCACTTAAGGTTTGCAATTCTGCGAGCTATGTCGGTGACCCTAGTTCTACTGCGGATATCATCATTTCTGACTCTATCACGCAGAAAAACCCCGAGCATAGCTCTCTCCATTGCCCTTTGCGTGACCTTGAGCCTTCTTATGAGGCCCATTGTTAGCGCCCACGTCTCAGATCCGTATGTCATCACTGGCAACACACACTGGTCAAAGACTACCAATAAATAACTCGCTCTATTTTCTATGTACAGTACAACTATTTTTAGCAACGAAAACTCGTAACAGATGATCATGCAAAGTTTCATGTAATTTGAGCATAAAATATCGTTTTCGAATGTAAGCTTTACTATGATTGTATAGGAGCGGGTGACTCTTAGGATTAGCCGTAAGACCATTCTACGACTACAATAAAGAGTGCTGGGGTGTAGTCAGAATAAGAAATACGTAACCTTAAAAAATCTAATAATTTGATACCATTCAACATTGTGCCATTTTCAAAGATTTAACTCTCATTATATACTCGTATTATCAAAAATAACAAGGTATTTTACAATAATCAAGTAATTACTAGCCCTTGCCTAAAATAATTAAATAAATAAACATAAAAATAACAACCCTGACCTTTCGCTCAAACTATTTTGGCCTTAGTTCCCCCTGAGTCATTATTTTAGAACCTTATCACAATAAAAACCCGTTAAATTGCTTCTTTATAACCAAGTAATTTGGCTATTGTTATTATGACAAGGTTTTATATGTTATACGGTTCAAATGGGTAAAACTATATGGTAGCGCAGTTATTACTTTAATATCTGCTTTGTGGATGAGTCAAGGTTCGATTCTCACTTTCTGTGCACGTTTTCTATTTGTTTCAGAGAGGAATAAACATTACAGACTGGTAGTTACATAAACATAGTATAGTAGTTATAGACATGAAACCGAGCGACCAGGGGTAAGAGAAAGACATATTCATGTATTGACAGGTTAATGTATGGTAGCATAATCCTTCTTTTCTTTCACTCTTATAAATTTCGGTATTTCGTCATCGCCTCCTACCTATGCTGCAATAACCCGAACATTAAAAAAAACCCGATCGGTGATAAGGACAAAGCATGGCACTATTTTCTCTTTCCTCATATAGGAATCGCAATAAGACTATCTTCCTCTATCAAAGAGTGTCAGGCCCTTGGGTAGTTATAATAGCGTTGTTGATGTACTGTCAATGTCAACAGCAGTAGGTACCTAGTGTAAAGGCGAGGCGAGTTGATCAAAATGTGCACCCGCTCTTATTCTCATATCCGTCGCCCGGTTTTTAGTTGGCAAAATACATGTCCTAGTGATTAGTTAAATACTAGCACTGTAGTTGATATATTGTCTTAGAATTATGTTATTGCTTGTGTATTTTTTAGTTTTTAAGTATTTCTTAATTTAATGGTTGTATTAATTTTGACATTTTTATTTGTATTTTTGACTAAATTACAATTATTAAATACTAACTCAAGTGTTATCGATATCGACAGAAATAACTAATCTGACTCATCTTTGAAGTAAATAATATAAAGTAAGTGTTAGTTCTTTTACTATCTTTTTTATTTCTTCGATTTATTCTTATTGCAACTGTATATCTGAGATCTGAAATTAAATTTAGTCATTCTGGCAATTAATAAAAATACATATATACATATATGTATTTTAGAATTAAGTATTCTTGCAAATAAAGAATCTTTATCTTTATCATCTAATAATAATTAAAATATTGTTTTTGTAAGTGTTTATAAATTTCAAAATTACCTCACGGTACTAAAGTAATATACATTAAGACCGCCTGTTGTTATCTCTGTCTTTATGTATTATGTGTGTTTCTATGTAAATGAGGTTGTGCAATAAAGAGGATTTGTATTGTATTGTACTGTTTTACTTTATAATTTAAACGACAATGACTTACAGTAAGTTTTACTTATCCTCGCACTTTTTAAACGTAGACCAAATTGCACCCGTTTAACCCCCATCTTCACGATGAATGAGGAACAGGACAAAAGTACTGTAAATCACCACAGTAAATCATACGATGTAATGTATTTCCAACGGCTCGCCTACGCAAACACCACGTGATATACAACCTGCCCTGCCCGCGGTCTGTCATCGACTGACTCTGGTCAGTGACGTCACCATGACGTAAGCGCTCGAGACGTCTATACACTACAGGACATTTAAGTTAATCTCGAGTGTCCTATTAATTACCTGTCTCTGGTTTTTATGGTATTTTGTGGGTGGTCTTGAATTGAAATTCAAATGTTAAATGTTTTGCAAATAGCTTTATGTTGTCCGCAAATCGTGTGAATCAATGGCGAAGCGTGAATTTGCTCATAATATAAACAATTTTAAATAGGTTATTTTGTATACAAAATCTATAGAAAATAAACCGTTTTTATTACTCTTTGGTAGACTAAGAGTTAGTATGCCTTAGTCCTATTGAGCATGGAAAATGATTTATTATACTGATTTCAATAGGAATTCTGTGTTAAATGGTCTATGCAATAATCTAATAACAATTTGTAAATTTGTTTAGTGTTGGACTATAACTATACCAACGGGCGAAATGAGATATTCGCCGTAATAGTATAAGCTTTGGTAGCTCAGTTGGTATAATAGCAGTACTTTTTGTCGGCGGCTACTCTCCGTGTCATTCCGAAATGAGTTGGCATATAGTTTATAACTTATAAAAGGTTGGTGCTACATATAAATAAATAAATAAATATGGGACATTCTTACACAGATTGACTAAGTACCACGGTAAGCTCAAGAAGGCTTGTGTTGTGGGTACTTAGACAACGATATATATAATATACAAATACATAAATACATAGAAAACACCCAAGACTCAGGAACAAATATCTGTGCTCATCACACAAATAAATGCCCTTACCGGGATTCGAACCCAGGACCATCGGCTTCACAGGCAGGGTCACTACCCACTAGGCC
Organism: Cydia strobilella; assembly: GCF_947568885.1. Classification (NCBI taxonomy): domain Eukaryota; kingdom Metazoa; phylum Arthropoda; class Insecta; order Lepidoptera; family Tortricidae; genus Cydia; species Cydia strobilella. The sequence continues at coordinate 9,834,637 of NC_086063.1, read as the reverse complement.
AGACCGGTCGTCATACATATGGTGCTACTTTACCGCACTAGTGCGATAATGGGATCCATGGCACCTCCGCGCACAAGACTCAAATGAAGACATGCTGCGCCGATTCAGGGAAATGCACATTGCTGACCTAACCCCTGGTAACGCCTACATCGGACACAGGCAGCACAACCCACTTCTAACTAACACTAGATTAGGAGAAATTGACTATATGTACCAAAAAAAGACAGGAGTCGGCAGCTCAGCAAGCGAGCAACCGCTCCACGTCCCCATAGATTATAGGAAATTAGTTGTAAGAATAGTTATAAGATAGGACAATATGAAACAACTTTTAAATTTATATAAATTTATTCTGTACGCACACACTAACAAGCACACAGCACAAACAACATGACACCTATACAGATCTTTTAGACACACATAGGTAGATTGTAAGTAGCTGACACACCCACAGGCCGAACACACCACCGACCTGATGGACATAATGTAACATATAAACTAGAGAAATAAACACCTTTATATTCTATTCTATGCGATAATTAGCACATTACGTAATTATTTCGAAAATTTAAATTGCCATATGTACTGTAAAACGTTGTACGATACACGTGGGAATAGCTAATTGTCGATTGGTCGTTTCGAATTTCCCATTTTTCGCACTTGTATCGTAATGTACTATTACTTATCTTTCTAGTCTGAATGATTGACCGATTTGCATACAAGTGAAAAAAATAATTGAAAGCATCTTAACCATCGTACAAATTATATTATAATGCCGTACAATTTTTAACCGATAGTCAATTATACGCATAATACATGCAATAAAATCAAATGTTAACACAGTGACGTAGTTTTATTACCAGCATTTTGTACCAAAAAGGTATAAGTCCAGAAAAACCAATATGAAAATGCATCTAAGCTTAGAGGCACATATAATCTTTTCGCTAAAAGAAGGTGAAGCCTTTAACAATACAGTCATTGTGCGTCGGTTAAATAAATGCTCTCATCTGAGTGTACTTGACCTATGGCTTGAACTTGTTAAAAATACCACAAATTTTTATTCTATGTGCGCTAGTTTAATGTGTTTCTATTGTAAGTAAATGTGACGTTTTCAATCAAAAGGTACCACATTGTCGCTTACCATAAGGACGAAAATTGCTTCTATCTGCACGAAAAACTTGTCAGAGCGTCCTAATGGCAAGCGACAATGTGATACCTTTTGCTTGAAAACGAGACAAATAAACACTATTGTACGAAAAAAATATTGGTTACATTTTAACAAAACTTCCGTGGGACACAGACATATTAGGTAAATATATAAAAAACGGGTCACTCACTTATTTTAAGTCTAAAACCGGTCAACATGTTTCACTCCGTACCGAAGAGTATCACCAGGAGCTTGCGTTGGCGGACCGGCACGAGCACGGGTTAATTAATTAATAACCCAATTAATTTTTTACTAAATATTTAGATCAGTTTACAACCGCCGCGGACACTCGTGCCCGAGGAAGGATTCCCAAAGAATCCGCGAGCGACTAAAAATAATAGTGGGTAAAAACCGTACTGATCTAAATATTTTGAAATATGTCTCACGATAGTTTGTTCGATTAATTTTGTACTGTTATTAATTTTATTTATTTTTGTATATATATTTCTTTGTTGTTTTTATACTTTTGTATGTTATAGTTTATCACGAATAAATGCGATGATTTCTGATTTCTGATTTCCAATAATTCTCCCTTAAATACCAAAAATGTTAATTTCCCTAAAATCAAAGTGTCCTCCAAATAGCAGGTATTAGTTACTTATATTTTCAATTGGGTTTTTTATTATTTATTAAAATTGTCCAATAGCTATAACATACCACAGCCAACACACCCACACAGCTGACACACCCACACAGCTGACAGCACGCCGCCCGGTCGGGTGACCTAGGTACCGATGGGCGGATGTGGTGGACGCTGATCTGCGCGAGCTCCAGGTCCAAGACTGGCGAGAAACGGCACAGGACCGGGCTCAGTGGCGAACTATCGTGTTGGAGGCCAAGACACACTTTGGGTCGCTGCGCCAGAGGAGTAAGTAGTAATCGCTATAACGCACCAGCTTCACTCGAACGCACTATACAATAAACTAACCTAAAAATTCCACTTCAGTTGCTACTGCCCTTGACATAAGGAGTATTCTCGTGTGACACACCTTTCCGTTGTCTGCTCTGTATTCGTCAAATCAGAAACATCCAAGGCGTGCCCTATCACGCGTTTGTTTGTTTTTTCGTTGTCACGTCATCAATGTCATCATGCTTATCTCACTTCGCATAACAGGCTAACAGTTTGACAGTTGACAGTCGCTTCAATTTGACTTCAGAATCAGAATTCAATCTTCGAATTCAGAATGCACCGGCGTTGATGGTGTAGTTGACAACCTCTGCCGAGGTAGTTTGGCGCTCGAACGCAGTGCGAGCTCCAATAGTCCGAGGCTGAAATGATGCCTTTCGCCCGAGTTAAACACACTACTTTTCATTTCGAATACGAGGAAAAAAAAACGTGTATTTTTATTAAAACACGACTAAGCATAATTTCTTATAGCATTTCTTGAGGGTACTTTCAATTAACCATTTAGGTAAAAGTATCGTTATTTATGGAATGGGGAGTTAAAAATCAGAATGGAATTTGTGTAACAAATCCATTTAAACCAAATTTCAATTCCATATCGTGAAAAAATAAAAATAAATCGTACTTGGAAAGTAAAATGCTCTAGTGCAGAAACGTATCACTTTCTGTAAGGCGCGTTCGATGTCTTTGCCTTTGCGCGCATCTCAAATAGATACCCAGAAGCGTTATCCTGTTGACTACAATGTCTTCAATCTTCTGATAATCACAAAATGCAGTAGGTTAATAAAATACCAACGCCAAATCCGTAAATTCGTGATAATATTAGCCTTGCCTCGCGAATCTTCTATTAAATCTATTGTACGAATATCATCAATTACTTGACCATTTTTGTACCTTAAGTCGTTGCATTAAGGTTCATTTTTAGTTAGTTACTACTGGGGATATTATCGACAAACGGATATCGGGAACAATACCAGCCTAATAAGTTGGTAAAATATGCGGATGCTTGAGACTTGTTATGTGCAATATTAAATGATGATTTAATAGATAATATGTGCAATGGTCATTTGCCTGAAAATACCCGCTTTTGCCACGGCTCGCTAAAAGAATCAGGAAGCCTGACTGACATCATTTAAATATCATTTTGATGTGACAATGTAATTATGAATTGTCCTCCAGCACGGTCGCATTTTTATCGCAATTTACATGATGACCACGTTTTGACCTCTCAATTCATTTTCTGAGCTATATTATGACCTTGCTTCATCTCCGGATTTCCCTCTTTCTGTTTCATAACACATCGTGAATTACCATTAAATCGAGTCCATTCTTAGTACCATCGTCCATTTTATTAACCGACAATTAATAAACCTTCATTGTAAGGACTTAAGGCTCACTTTTGTTCAGTTGAGTGTTGATGTAAGTAAGTACTTTTAATATTCTAAGAATTGGATCAGATCTTTAACATTAGGCGTATGTCCATGAAACATTCAATATCCTGGTTCTTTTCCAATCATTCTATAGTCGAGTGATTCTCATTCGATTGTTTTCAAAATTTTAAATAAAACACCGGCCACGGGTCGGTCTTCCGTACCCAAAGGGTAAAACGGGACCCTATTACTGATACTCCTCTGTCCGTCTTTGTCCGTCTGTCACCAGGCTGTATCTCATGAACCGTGGTAGCTAGACAGTTGAAATTTTCACAAAAGATGTATTTCTGTTGTCGCTAGAACAACAAATACTAAAAAGCGAATAAAATAAATATTTAAGTGGGGCTCCCACACAACAAACGTGATTTTTTTGCCGTTTTTTTGCGTAATGGTACGGAACCCTTCGTGCGCTAGTCCGACTCGCACTCGGTTTCTCTTTTATTTAAAAACTCTGTGTTTTGTATGACGTCTTTACTCAATACAAAATACATTAAACAACGATATTTCTAGTACAAAAATGTCGTAATTGCTAAAAACATTAATTGATATTGCGCTCTAATTGCGTGATTAAAACAGACATGTTCTATTTCAAATGTTCGTGCAGAACACTTGCAACGCTGGTAAGGGTCTGATTGCATTACCTACTCGCCTCAGCTTATGAGTTTGTGACCTACTCGTATAGTATCGTATCGTAAATAGTTAGCACGAAGGCTTCCGTACCATCACGCAAAAAACGGCAAAAAAATCACATTTGTTGTATGGGTCCCCACTTAAATATTTGATTTATTCTGTTTTTAATATTTATTGTTATAGCGCCAACAGAAATACATATATCATTTGAGAAAATTTCAACTGTCTATCTATCACGGTTCATGAGATACAGCCTGGTGACAGACGGACAGACAGACAGACAGCGGAACCCTAAAAAGCAGTCTAGTGCCATTGTTGTAAATCCATACTATTTTAGTAAAGTTTCTGTCTTTGCTGGTCTCTTTGTCATTTGTGTTTATAAAGACACGAAACACATTTTTAAGTTACCGTACAATCAGGTAACTTTAGTCCACAACTTACGACTATGGTCCAAATTCAAGTTCCAGTAAAATATGTATAAGTCTTTTTCAAATTATGTGTGAGTTGGGGTAAGATTGAAAGGTTTTTTTTGGAGGGGTAAGACAAAAAATCGTTCGTATACCAAAGCATTACGTTCGACTTTTTATCTTACCCCTAATGTAAAAACTTGAATCTTATCCCAAGGCACCTTATGACACTTAATGGTTTTCAAGGAGCGAAATATTATCCGAGAGCAAAGCTGAGCGACTCAATAATATAACAAGACCACGGCATTTTCACATAAAACGCGGTTATACTGACCTATGTTATAGCTGTCCGTCTGTCTGTCCATCACGACTCAGTAGCGTACAACCTTTGACCCTATTACAGGTTCATTCCAATAAATTAAATCCAAACGAACCTAAATTATTATTAAAACCACATAACCAATGTTATTCTTAGACCTATATTATTTTACAAAACTAATCGAAATTGAATTTTAATTCAAAGTAATAAAACTTAATTTCGCAAAATTGCGAAGTATAAATTATTGCGGGGTTTTCATGTGGGGTAAGATGAAAAATCGCCCGTAATGCTTCGGCATACGGAGGATTTTTTGTCTTACCCCTCATGAAAAACCCTTTCAATCTTACCCCGCGCACCTTATGTCCTTCCCGGGACTCAAACTATCTCTCAAATTTCAACAAAATCGGTTTAAGCGTGAAGATAATTATTATATAACGTTATTATTCTATTACATATTCTATTACTTACATATTTTGACGACCGGTCTGGCCTAGTGTTGGGTAGTGACCCTGCCTGTGAAGCCGATAGTCCAGGGTTCGAATCCCGGTAGGGGCATTTATTTGTGTGATGAGCACATGAGCACAGATATTTGTTCCTGAGTCAAGGATGTTTTCTATGTATTTAAGTATTTATATATGACTGGTGATAATTTATTTCAATTTAATATTTACTTTATAATACTACTAACTTATAAAACTTAAAGAACTAAAACTAAAAATAAATAAAAATAAACTTAAAATAAATAACTAAAAACTATTCCCCTGCGGCACGCGGCATGGTGCCGTAGATGCTGGCAGCATTTCCTCGCTGTATCGCAATGCTTACTCTTTGTGCGAGGAAGCTGCCAGCTCTACGATCACCGGTGACGTCTATTATTTTTTTAGCTAATTGCTTAAATAATTTATATATTATATATATCGTTGTCTGAGTACTTATAACACAAGCCTCCTTGGGCTTACCGTGGGACTAAGTCAATCTGTGTAAGAATGTCCTATAATATTTATTTATTATTTATTACATATTAATGTGCATGTATGTAAATGCAAGGAATTGCATTTAAGAAATCAATTTGCTCTTCTTTATCGATGTGCAAGGTCGCGCTTGCGGCCTTTCAACGGCGGTCGTGCAGTCCCTTTCTATTTGTGACTTCGGACTTAGGGTGTCTTTATAATGCAAAGCTACTAGCAATTTTATACAGCGTTTTTTTTAGAATTTCATCAACCCTATAAAACTCACTACATACTCAAACATATTAAATTATTTTAAAACTCACGAGTCACGTATTATTAAGTCGTAATTTAATAGAATTTCATCATTTCTGTTTTTTAGTTTTTTGACGCGATAACGTCTTATAAATCGATGAACACCGGTAAAGCTGTAAAAAGTAATGAAATAGATTCATTTGTATTTGTAAAAAGGTCCACGTTGTGGACAGATCTTCATGGTAACGTTGTAGACATATCTCCATGGTAACGTGACGTGACATTCTTATGACGTTATCACGCAAAAGTATCGTCCGTAAACCGACTTTACAGACAACCATTTTTTAGGCGTTTTTCAGGTATCGCTGAAGCTACATGGTGGAGGCGGATCTGCGCAAACTCCGAGTCAACAATTGGCGAGAATAAGCGCGGGACCGAGTAAAGTGGTATATACTGTCTTGTGTCAGAAGCCATGGCTCATTTTGGGTCGCTGAGCCAACGGAGTACGTAAGTAATAAAACTCAAACTCAAACTCAAATGATGAAACGAGTAACGAGTGTTACTTAAATGAGTAAGTAGTTTTCGTAGAATTATCCGGGCCTCAAACTATCTCCATGCCATTTTTTTTCTAAATTGGTTCAGCGGTATAAGCGTGAAAAGGTAACAGACAGATAGTTACTTTCGCATAATATTAAGTAGTATGTTTAAAAAAACGCAGCATTTCTTTAGCACCAGTATAATACGCCCTAACCGTATATTTGAAAGGGACTATTTATTTCATCCGAGTATGTAGATCATTCTGATCTGTGTTGAAAGTATTGAAATTTTTGTACAAATAAACAAAAAATAAAATAGAAAGGGCGGCGTTTTTTAGCACCATGCTGACGCGCCTTACGTCACCAAACCTTATTTTTGAAAGGGACTATTTGTAACATCTACGAAATTCACTGTGGTTTATGTGTATAAATAAAAAATACAACAGAAAACTCCGCGTTTTTGATCATCACGCTAACGCGCCCTAACCTTACATTTGAAAGGGACTATTTGTATCATTCTATATGTAGATCACTGTGGTCTATAACGAAAGTGTTGAAACGTTTGTTAATTGTAGTATTGCGTAGAGTACTTAATATAGGTTGGTCATGGGAAATATCACGCTTAATGTATTATTTATTACTATTAAAAAAATACTTAGTTTATTTGGCTGTGTGTACGATGTACATCGTTATGTTGCTATAATCAAGATATTGACCATGTTTTTTCCGTTGTAAGTTGCGTTGGGATAAGACTAACTATTGTATCAATTAGTGTGACATATCATCACTTCACTGCATAACTGCATGATTAGTATAAAACAAAGTCGCTTCCTGCTGTCTGGATGGATGTCTGTCCCTATGTATGCTTAGATCTTTCAAACTACGCAACAGATTTTTTTATAGATAGAGTGATTAAAAGAGGAAGGTTTATATGTATAATACATCAGTATTGCACCCGTGCGAAGCCGGGGCGGGTCGCTAGTTTATTTATAATTATGACAATGATGACAACTCTCAGCTATGCCTTCACTTATCTATTCATCCTCAATCAGCTGAACCAATAGTGTATGTAAACATTACGAGCTGTCATACCCTTTTAGCCTCGCCTACATTCCAGGCACGACTTAAAGCCTAAGGTCACTCAAGTCTAGATCACCTAAATGCGACGAGTAATGCGAGTCATCAAATCAGCTTAGTGTTACACTAATACTAGCACCCAAAAGGAAAGTATGATTATAGTTTTTTTTTGTTCTTATTTACTGACAATTTGGTTTGACCAACTATATTTGTGTGTTTATTCGCATCGGTGCAGCGGATGTATCGGAAGTACCAAGGTGACGGAGAATGTCGCGGGCCTAAGCGCAGGTTCGAATCCGTGGAGTCGCTATTATTGGTAAACTTTTAACTAGTTAAATAAGCTCGGTTCTCCACGATACAAACGTAGTTATACGCTCTCATTTTAAAACGACTAGCTAGATTGCTCTGAAACTTTGTACTTACAGTGTCAAATTGTACTGGTAACCATGATAACTCCAGGTTTAACCAGTTATTCCCGGGTTAGTGGGAAAAGTGGCGCTTAGCAAGTTAACATTTGGCAAGTTAAAAGCACATTTCCTTAATCGCACTTAAACTATCGTGAGACATATTTCAAAATATTTATCAGTACGGTTTTTACTCACTATTATTTTTAGTCGCTTTTGCAGTGCACGACGAACAACCGCCGCGGACACTCGTGCCTGAGGATGGATTCCCAAAGAATCCGAAACATGTCGCCAAAAGCGACTAAAAATAATAGTGAGTAAAAACCGTACTGATAAATATTTCACATTTCCCATCATAGTCAAATGAAAAACTCATAAACAAACCAACTCTACGCCATCCTCTATCCGCTAAGCACGCAGCTGGCCGGGTAACATTTAGAAAGGTTAAGTTTAACTGCAGCTCGGTTACCGCGGTAATGGGGTTTTTGGATTAACTATATGGTTAACTATGAGCGAGTTAACACGGCTAACCCTAAAACCCGGTAGAAACGGTAATCGAAATTTAAATAGTCTTTGAATGACTGACGGGTTTGCATTAGGAATAAACAATTATCAACAATTTGGGGTCCGAACGCGTCTTCATTATTTAAGGAATTGGCTAAAAGAATAATAGATGTCACCGGTGATCGTAGAGCTGGCAGCTTCCTCGCACAAAGAGTAAGCATTGCGATACAGCGAGGAAATGCTGCCAGCATCTACGGCACCATGCCGCAGGGGAATAGTTTTTAGTTATTTATTTTAAGATTAGTTTTATTTATTTTTAGTTTTAGTTTTTAAGTTTTATAAGTTAGTTATTTAACTTAGAGGTGAAAATGTATATGCATTTGTATTATCAATGGTTTGTTAGTATAACTCCCATAATCTTAATATTTAGACAGAAACATCAAAACTTTACCTTTTGATAATCAGATCGTTAACCAAAAGGTCATCTTTTAGTCTTCTAGACGGACTTGTTAATCAATTAACGAATTAGGTTTAGTCATAAATGCTAAATCGCCGGTCCTTTTAAGCGTAGCCTTCAAAAATAAATGTATAGTGGCGACGTGGGAAGAGCGCTGCAGTTGGCTGCAGTGATGTGTCGATGCGTTTATGCTGTTTGGTGTACATTGCTTGCTTTGTTGTATACTTCTTAGTAATTAGTCACGGGGCACGGTCGATCTGGCGATTTCATGTTTAGGTGTGGGTGGAAAAACACACCGGAATGCGATTGCGGAGCGCTTATACAATCTATCCAGCATATAATTCACGAGTGCCCAAAACGAATGTACCCTGGTGACCCTCTGGAGTCTCTGGACTTAATAGCGTTTAGTGATAACGCAGCCCAATGGGTGAAGAACCTAGACATTAATTTGTAAATTAATAAACATAACTGTAGAACGACTCATAAATCGTAATGCCATAAGAATAAATAAATAAGAAAGCCGATGTGTGCAATGACCAATGCACACGCGTTTTATACGACGTTTTTCAACACACATGCGAGGAAAAATAGGAAAGTTCGAAAAAGAACGCGTGTTTAATATCTATCTAGGATTATGAGCTGTTCAATAACTTGCATGTTACGAGCAAGTGTTAAAAATACCTATATCAAAACAAGTGACTCACCTATTTTAAGTCGAAGATGATCGACATGTTTAGCTTTAAACTGAAATAAATGTCATATACGAAGGAAAAAATGACCAAAGCCTCCAGTGTCCAGAGATGGAATCGAACCAGCGGTAAACGGGTTACCGGACAGGTGCCTGAACCGCTCGGCTCACGGTGGCATGTGTCGAAATTTCCAAGTATATGACAATTTCCCGAAGGCTTGTGGCGCCCCCTGGCCATCTCTAAGGTGGAACAGTATGGTTCGACCTTCTAACTGAATCAACTCGGGTGATTACGGGCTAGCGAAGAGAGATGAATGAATGATGATGATGAGATGAATTTGTTCTTAGAGATGTTTAGCTTTGCTTTGCGTTGCCGGACCGACGTAGATTTGTCTGTGTTTCACGCAAATCATGTTATTAAAATACCGAGTAATGTACGCAAACCAAGTAGGTGCCTACATTAAATCCACACTAAACCTCTAAACGGAGAGTTAGATTGAGTTACGGTATCCAAAGGTCTCCTAATTTCGCATGCCTTGGATGCACATAAATAACTACGACAGCGACGTTCACGTTTCGGATTTGTTGCAATTTTACAAGCTTTTATTTAACTTGCAATGTTTGTAATGTATTTATTCGGGTTAAATCTTGCAAGCTAAAGACCAACTTCCCATTATTCAATTGGGCTGAAACTTCACATACATACATTGTAACAACAAAAACGGGTTTAGGATATTGAATAAGAAATAAAAATCACATTTTCTATCACAGTTTTATTATAATAGTTTATAATCACAATAATTAAATAATACAGTTACCATTATTATACATAATGGTTTATTCGTTAAGATTTATTTATTGATCACCTTTTGTTAACTACGTTATTAACAGTAAAAAAACCCTTTAAAAACATCATTAGTTTTGCTAATTCCTGCCATCTAGCATCAAGTAGAAGAAAACGAACTTTACAGTTTTCTGCTACTCCCCGGAAGATGGCGCTAGTATATACATTATACATTCAAGTTAAATAAAATCAAAGAATTGTTCAAATCTATCTTTAAATGATAGAAGCACTTTTTTGTTTTTTACACAATATAGAATTCAATGTAATTTCTTTGTTGCTATAATAATTTTGTTAATAAAGGTTAAATTAAGATCTTGTAAGAAGATATTCTTTTAACTCTTAAATTTTAACTCTTAAAGTAGACCGCGTAGTAAACAAAAGGCTTTTTTAAATACAACAAATAAAAAAATAGGCAGACTCGATTTCAAAAATACGCGAGCGATCTATTAAAAAAAATACGGTCCAGCCGTACAAATACGTTTATATGATGTTTTTCTATACATAGTTTGTCTGTACATGGAGTAATCTTAAAGACAATCATTTTACTCTTAATTATAAAATTACGCTTAAATATGAAATAAAAGAGTTGTTAGGAAAACCTAATACCGTAAAATGTGTCGTTTTCAAGCAAAAGGTACCACCTTGTCGCTTGCCATAAAAACGCTGTGACAGGTTATTCGTACAAGGATACACGCAATTTTCGCCCTTATAGTTAGCGATAATGCGGTACCTTTTGCTTGAAAACGTCACAAATGGTCATACTTTGCGCCAATATTTGCTCCAATTTAAGGAAATTTTGAATATTTTTAAACAGTCCATTATTATGAAATAAAACTATGAAAACGGATTATATCGCGTATATTGAATTTATAATACATCCCGACGTTTCGAACTCTTTACAGCGTTCGTGGTCAACGGGTGACTGAGGAAAAATTACAAAGTGCAAAAATACCCACTATGTTATTGGTATTATTGCACTTTGTAATTTTTCCTCAGTCACCCGTTGACCACGAACGCTGTAAAGAATTCGAAACGTCGGGATGTATTATAAATTCAATATACGCGATATAATCCGTTTTCATAGTTTTATTTCATGAGTAACTATCGCGGTAACCGAAGACAATATTAGTCCATTATTAAATATTCAGTCGAATTGAATATTAAGAAGGACATTATATGTAACATATTTGTATCGGTAAGTCAACTTTACGAAATGTTGTATTATATAAAACGAAGTTATGAATAAGGAGCACAAGATACCCATTGTTTGGGGTATTTTTGCTCCTACCTATAGTTTACTTAGGGGTGCAAAGTTACCCCATTATGAGCCAAATGAATAGGCTCCGCCAAAAAAGAGATTAATTTCATGGCTAACGTGTATTCAAAATAGGTATATATATATATACAATTTCGTTTATCTGAGTATATAAATAATAATATAGAAATATTATGCTTGAATATATCAGACGTTAAGGCCTTTTTTAGGGTTCCGTACACAAAGGGTAAAAACGGGACCCTATTACTAAGACTCCGCTGTCCGTCTGTCCGTCCGTCTGTCTGTCTGTCACCAGGCTGTATCTCATGAACCGTGATAGCTAGACAGTTGAAATTTTCACAGATGATGTATTTCTGTTGCCGCTATAACAACAAATACTAAAAAGTACGGAACCCTCGGTGCGCGAGTCCGACTCGCACATGGCAGGTTTTTTTTTAATTGGAGCATAGTCCACCATGGAGCAAAGTAAGACCACTTTACGGTACTTATTTGTATAAGATTGAAAAACACCCCTTGTTTATAAATAATGTTAGCAAGAATATAAATAATTTAAATCTTAGACAATTTATATATTTTAAATTTATACCTTTTGAGTTTAAAATTGATTTCGCGCATTCCAATAGGATTTACCATGGCGCGTTAAATATGTAATAGGCGTGGCATTCAAAGGATTAAAATGAAGGTCCGTTTAGTTCGCTCGCGTACTAGTAAACAAGTACTTAACTACAGGAACATTCACGTTAAGTATACGACGCTTCGTTTGCTTGATTGTCTACTGCTTTACTTTATTCACTCTACCTGAAACAAATAAACATTTAATTTTAATTTTACCATCAAATTGAGAAAACCACTTCTTGAACCTGGAGGAACATTATCGCATAGAAAAACAGCCAAAAGTCTTCATACATAAGAAAGTAAAATATTGGAACGAATAATTATAATTTGCTAATTCTGCACGTCAGTTATGAGTCGCATGAACTTAAGACTTGCTGAAACGACATCAAACTTGGCATAGACAATCAAATAACATATAATATCTATCTAGCAAAGATAGATATATTTTTATTTTTAGTTTTAATGGTGTAATAGATGGCAGTGAATTTACTGTGGCTACAAAATTTACTATGACAGTACCGCTCTATCCTATTATATCATCTTTGGTTGCTAGGAATTGTAATACAAATAAAACAGAGCGAGTAAACGTTTTACATACAAAAATAATTCACCCTCTATTTTATTTATAACTTCGATTGCATGGAAGCGGCTTTCTGGCGGAGGGCTCGTGAGACACTTAACAACAACAAAGTATGTTCTGCAACACTAAACGTCATATTTTTATAGAAACATATGACCTTTACGAGTTCGCTCCCATACTCAGGTGCTTGCCAAGTAAGTGCAGACAGAGTTAAATTTTCATCAATACTTCCGAAATATGTATTTATCTAAATTGGATGACTATTTCTTTTAAAATTATCCGTTTTAAACTTACTGACACTCGCAGGGTAAACGAAAGTAGTAGTTAGCTGGCTCCCGTAGGCGTTGGACACGTGGCAAGTGAACTCGCCCATGTCGCTCCACAGGAGAGGCGAGATTACTAGCTCGCCTGAACGAAGTACCTGGGTGGAAAACAATGATTTAAATGAGTCGTGCATATAATGAAAATATGCGTGATATGTGCGTGAGTCTGTGAGTGTTTAATCTGACCATAGAGTAACTTATACTAGAGCGGTACTGTCATAGTAAACTTTGTAACCCCAGTAAATTCACTGCCATCTGTCGACACACTTTAAAACTAAAAATAAATATTTTTAAAAATACGATAAAATGTATTTAGATATGGATAAATGATTTTTTTTATTTGCATTAATTATTTTTATGATTTTGACCCATGTTCTTTCACTGATATGCGTTAAAATTGTTAAATAACAAACGAAACCGTCAACGCCATCTATACGACAGTTGGCCAAAGCTAGTAGCGCCCTCTGAACGAGAATCAAATTTTCTTGATTTTCGAGGCACGTTTTTTCCTTAGACTGTATCCATCTATTACGGAGTTATATCTATCTTTGATCTGACGAAATAAATTCCCAAAGCTTTGTGATGGGGTCACGTTCGCCGGGGCGGTCGCGGCCTCATACACCTCCCTTGTTCCAGACGGGAGCAAGGGTTTCCTAGTTAGCTCAGAGGAGAGAGAGGGTGCAGAGGGAGACAAGGAAACACAGGTTTAATGCTGTAGTATAAATCGGCGGGCTTTTATGCCGGTTTATTATAAATCAAGATTACTTAGGTCTAGGTATCCTAAGCTAGGTACGACGCGGGGTGGCTTCTAATTATCGCAACGGTACGGCGCGGACCCTAAGCTGCTCGCGGATTCGGGAACGGTATCCCCTAAGAGTGAAGGGGATGGCGAGACGGGAAGGATATGCGAATCGGGGGGGAGCGCCTAGGGTGCCTACGCGTCTAAAACACGCCGGCTCTGACCAGGGCGATAGGGAGTATCAAGGGTGCCTACGCGTCTAAAACACGCCGGCTCGGACCAAGATACAGGGTAGGACGGGTTACGTAATCCAGGTGCCTACGCGTCTGAAAACACGCCGGCTCTGACTGGGCTACGGGAATCAGGAAGGGTCGGAGGGGAACCGGGTGCCTACGCGTCTGAAAACACGCCGGCTCGACCGGGAGATCAGCTGTCCTCACTGCAGAAGGCGGTGAGCCCAACTGACGCTGTTGTATGGGCGCGCGCCGCTTTTATACTCTCGGCACGGCGCGCGGCGGGTGGGGCGAGTGGGCTGGCACTCGATCGGTGGCCGCGGCTCGATAGGTAGCTCCGCTGTCTGTCACGTGGCCGTTGCATGATGTTGTAATGCGCGGCTAGGCGCGCCATTACAGTCCCGTCACCCGTCTGGAGATTTTTACCTATGGGGAAAAATCACCGTTAGAATATGCTGGCTGAAAGACGATACCATTTCTTTTTTTTTTTTTTTAATTCTTATTATTATTCTTTTTTATTTACTGGATGCTATTATGTTTATCTCATTTTTGTATTTATTCTAAGTATTCGTCTTCCTATTTGCAACACGTTTATTTATTTTGAGCCTACGTTCTCTGTTTGACCCGCGTCTTGTTTTTTTAAAAGTTATTTATTGTAAATATATTGCTATTCTATTATACTATTCCCACTATATTGTTGTTCACTTGACTTAATGTTACCCATGCACTTCACTGTTATGTACTTACTTGGTCTGTAGCCTATTCTTTCTATGTGCTTGTATCATTCTATTCTATTTATTCACTATGTCGCGGGTTTATTTATGTTTATATTAAGTATCTATTGCGGTTTACTGGTCACACTTGATTGCACGGTAATTATTCTTCATTTTATTACTTTACTTTATTTAAACAATAGGTTTTCTTTTTTACACATTTTTTTTTTATGCTTCTACGGTACTTAAATCTGCTGACGGTTTTTTTTTTACTACGCTTTATTACGGTTTTTTTTTTACTACACTATTTGGTTTTCTTATTACGGTACTTTAATATAATCACTGTTATATTTTTATATTATTTCACTTCATACATTTTTTTTTTATTTAGTCTTCTTTTCCCCCCTTTTTTCTTTTGCTGTGACGTTCGTAGGGCGGGTGCGCCTGCCGCGTTCGCGGCCTTCTCGTATGGCCGTGTTGTTGGCCGCCGTTCCTCTTTCTGCCCGCCCTGCGCGTCCTTTTCTTGTTTCCGCCCTCCGTGTCTGGTCTCGAGGACGGTGCCGGTGCCAGGGGGCTGGCGATCTGTAACTTACTTTTTGGTATCCATCCTATATCTATTTTTCTTCTATTAAATTGACGTTTAAGGGTCCCATGTTCCATTTCTGAAGTCGGTTCGTGTCCGCGCTGCGTGGTTTCTGTTTTTCTAATTTTCTTCTTCCGGTTGTATTTTATCGCTGGACTCTGTGTGTGTTGTGTAAGGTTCGCTTTTGCTCGGCGGTGCGGGACTTGGTTTGTTGTGTATTTACCTTTTTCGGATATCTGGTCAATGTTCCTGGTATGTGGTAAATCTACCTGTGGTAGCGGGTACGCATCCTTTTCGGATATCTGGTTATTCTCACGGTAATCTACACGGAATCGGTACTGACCTGACGGTTTTTCCACTGTTACGACGGGGAAACTATGTGGGCTGTGTGACCTCTCGATCACGCCCTGTTGAAGTATGTCACTCACGTGTTTGCCGGTTATTTCTTGCTGTTTCGGATTTCGCGGATTGTATCTCTGTTTTACGGGTCCTGTGTGCTTTAGTTTTATTCTGTGCTGTTCCTTTGTTAACTGTGTGGTTGGCTGCTGTTGACTGGATTCGGCGGTTGTGCTATTCTGATTTTCTTCTGGCGTGTCTATTTTTTGCTTGTCCTCTCCGTTTTTCGGATTTTTTCTCTGGGTATCTTTGTCATCGGGGTCTTCTTCGTCTTGGCTCTCTCCTGGCCATTTTATTGACATTCCAAGTCGTTTCAGGACGTCCATTCCTATTATAATGTCCGTCGCTGACGGCAGCACCCTCAGCCAGTGTCTGATTTTTACCTCTTTGACTTCTATGTCGACCAACAAGTTGTTGTGGGTTTGTGTCCTGGTCCCATTTGCTAGTATTACTTCTCTTGTTTTTACCTTATTCTGGTAAGCGCTGTTCTTACATTCATTATATATTTGCTGGTTGATGTACGAGTTGGTGGATCCTGTGTCTATTACGCCTCGGTATCTTCTTCCCATTATGTGTAAATCGGTGTATATGCGGTTGTCGCTCGTCTGTGGGCTGTTGGCTGCTCCTAGCTTTTCCTGCCCTATCCAGGTTGGTTTCTTGCAGCATGTCCTGCTTAGCACTCCCAGTCTTCCACACTGGCTGCAAAACACTTGGCGTCTGCCCCTGCAGGCGTCTGCATTATGTCCCGGTTTCCCACAGGACCAGCAGCTGGTCTTGGGGTCATACTTCGGATGCACTGTGTGGCTCGTATTGTCTCTCGGTTCGGGTTTCGGTTTCTGGTCTTTGTGGGGTCGGTCGTCCCTACCTTGGGTCGTTTGTTCGCTGCTTGCTTGTTTGTCCTCCCTCCATTTGTTGTTGTCGCTGGCGTCTCGCCACGCTCCTGACGACGTCGTTGCACCGTACGTGGGTGTCCTTATATTTTCATACTCGGTTCCTAATTTCAATAGTTCTGGTAAAGTCTTATAGTCTTGCCTTTTGATGTATAGCTTGTAGCTATGTAACATATTCTCGTGGATGCGGTGTAACTTCGCTGTTTCGTCGAGACTTCCGTACCTACGCATCAGCGTCAGAATGTCTGTGACGTAGTCGGTAAACCTCTCCTGGTCTCCTTGCTTTCTAGTGACAATTTTGGCCATGAGATCCTCTTCATAATTGGCCGGGTAGTAGTACAGCTTAAATGTTTGCAGGAATTGATTCCAATCGGTCCATGAGTCTACGTAATTTCTGTACCAGAGCAGTGCCCTACCTTTTAAGATGCGTGGTAATGCTGCTAATATATCTTCCTTCTTAATCTTGCTCGCCTTGATGAGTTCTTCCAACCTTTCTATGAACTCGACGGCGTCGTCTGTGGTCTCAAATGACAGGTTCCACTCTTTTATTAGCTTTGTGATCACCTTTGCATTGTTTTCCGCCATTTTATCGGCTTCTTCCTCTTTCAGGATCTCCACCAAGCCCTTGCGTATCTCCTCTACGGTTAAGTCTTCAGTCGGTACGCCACGTGCCGTGGCTTCTTGTATTAATTCGGGTTTTTTCAGTCGGTATATCCAACTTGTAGGCATTTCTAATACCTACCGGTAAGCAGCGGTATAAGGTGTTTTTTTTTTTTTTTTTTTTTTTTTTTAACCTTATTACTTGGATGGAGCGTGTCGGGGGTCCTGGTGTACCTCTGTGCGGGCTAGGTGTACTCTACGGGTGGGCGGGATGCGACAGTCCCAGTTGCCTCGGTGCGGTGATGCTACGTGTAGCGGCTGTATGGAATATATGAGTACACGGGGCGGTATATGTTAAATATTTATTTATTTATTTATTCTGTCCTCTCTCGAGCAATGGTTCCTTCCAGGATACCTTATGGACTCCTACGTGAGTTTTTTCGTTGGGCGCCAGATGTGATGGGGTCACGTTCGCCGGGGCGGTCGCGGCCTCATACACCTCCCTTGTTCCAGACGGGAGCAAGGGTTTCCTAGTTAGCTCAGAGGAGAGAGAGGGTGCAGAGGGAGACAAGGAAACACAGGTTTAATGCTGTAGTATAAATCGGCGGGCTTTTATGCCGGTTTATTATAAATCAAGATTACTTAGGTCTAGGTATCCTAAGCTAGGTACGACGCGGGGTGGCTTCTAATTATCGCAACGGTACGGCGCGGACCCTAAGCTGCTCGCGGATTCGGGAACGGTATCCCCTAAGAGTGAAGGGGATGGCGAGACGGGAAGGATATGCGAATCGGGGGGGAGCGCCTAGGGTGCCTACGCGTCTAAAACACGCCGGCTCTGACCAGGGCGATAGGGAGTATCAAGGGTGCCTACGCGTCTAAAACACGCCGGCTCGGACCAAGATACAGGGTAGGACGGGTTACGTAATCCAGGTGCCTACGCGTCTGAAAACACGCCGGCTCTGACTGGGCTACGGGAATCAGGAAGGGTCGGAGGGGAACCGGGTGCCTACGCGTCTGAAAACACGCCGGCTCGACCGGGAGATCAGCTGTCCTCACTGCAGAAGGCGGTGAGCCCAACTGACGCTGTTGTATGGGCGCGCGCCGCTTTTATACTCTCGGCACGGCGCGCGGCGGGTGGGGCGAGTGGGCTGGCACTCGATCGGTGGCCGCGGCTCGATAGGTAGCTCCGCTGTCTGTCACGTGGCCGTTGCATGATGTTGTAATGCGCGGCTAGGCGCGCCATTACAGCTTTTTTGGTTATACCCAAATTGTGGGCAATTTTTGTCCTGCTTTCGAAAAAAAAAGTCAATAGGGAATATTAAGCAAAATCTTATTATAATTGCAACTGTTGTCTTATTGTGTTATGCTTATTATGTATATGGACCAATGTTGTCTGCAATAAATGATAAATAAATAAAAACTCTGCGTAGAGGTCATCACTAGCACAATCACTTTCAGTATAAATTCCAATTGACATAAGAAATGCAGGCAGTGATACAATTTTCAAAAATAAATTAAAGGCGTTACTAATTAAATATGCTTGTTACGATATAAACGAATTTGAAAACCTAAGTGATAATTTGCAGTATTAAGGAGTCGTTCTCATCAATATTACCAAAATGATGGTGAAATTGTGAGCCTATTACTGATACTTTTCTGCTTGCTTTTCTATATTAAGGGTCCGCGGCAAGCTCGGTTCTCCATATAATAGTTATTTACGATACAAGTGCGGAAAAGAGGAAATTCGAAACGAGTGGCGATAAATTAAAACACGACCGCAGGGAGTGTTTTAAATCGACACGAGTTGCGAATTACCTTTTCGCATGTGTATCGTACAACGTTTTACAGTACATAATGGCCCTTTAAACTTTCGACATATGCACAAAAAGTGCTCATTCCCGCACTAGTGCGAAAAAGTAGCACCATATGTACTGTAAACGTAGTTTCGCTCTCATTTTAAAACGACTTGCTAGATTGCTCTGAAACTTATATATAACGTGTCTGTAATTAGTTATGACTATGTCTGTAATTAGTTTATGTAGCTTCAGATACCATAGTTAAAAAAATTCAGCGAATTTAAATTTTTAATACAAAACTTGTTTTTGCTCTATTTCGTTTGTTTTATAAACTGGAGCTATATAAACTAATTACAGACCTTGATATACATCATGTCATTGTATGTGCAAAGTTTCATTACAAACTAACAAGTAGTTTTAAAACGAGAGCGGAACTACGCTTGTATGAAAAGGTGCAATTCGGCCAAGCTTGCCGGGAATTAACTTTCACGCCATCTACCACCGAGTAGCGGAACTAACCTTCATCCTCGGATCCGACTTGACCGTCGCGCCCCGATTGTTCAGCCACGTCACCTGCGGCCGCGGGTGCCCCTTCGCATGGCAAGGGAGAACCACGTTGTTGCCGATGAGGTCCATAAACACTTTGTATGAAACGAGGATTTGTGGCGCGAGTGGTATGAGGCGCGCCCGGTCTGGTATTAAGTCGGTGCTGCCATCTGTGGGTGAGTAGAAAAAGTTTTGGTTATGAAATGGCTTTTTACTCATTTGCCATAGAGAATTAAGTAAGCTTAGATTGCTTACTCCATACATGAGTTTAAGGTATGGTATAAGATATTAATAAGTTTGAAACTCGCTTAAATTCTAATACTTATTAAGCTTAATTCTAGTTACAAATAAGTTTTGGCAAAGCTCGCTTAATTGTTATTATAAATGGATTCTTATTTATTTATGGAGTGAGCAAATTCGATAGCGATTTTAAATTGAAGTAGACACAATACCTAGCTTTTGAAAAATTAATTCTTATTCTAGAAAAATCGACCGAAGCTTTGGCCTCCTTGCACAAATAATAAGAATATAGCGTCACGTGTTCGACGCTTTTCTGAAATGCCCCCAAAGCGACATAAAGGGGCCCACTGATTATCAGTTCGCCGGACGATATCAGTCTGTCAGAACAAAAATTTGACACTTCCGAACATTTGACAGACCGATATCGTCCGGTGGACTGGTAATCAGTGCCTTTAATATAACAAAATTAACTCATTATTATTCACAACGACAGGACTAATAATGAGTCGTTGTGAATAATAATGAGTAAAAATCGTGAGTTTAAATGAGTGTTTAACAAAATGTGGTATTTTCAATAAAAAGGGACCTTATTGTCGATGGCGCTTACGCCATTATAAACGATGCTCCGATATAAATTGGCGCGACGCTGTGCGGCGTAAGCGCCATCGACAATAAGGTCCCTTTTCATAGAAAATGCCGCAAATTACCTGTGCTATAAACGACGCTATGGACCCTCTCCGTCTTAGCGCCAGCCACCGTCACGCAGGTGTACTCGTCGCGGCCCGCGGTCCGGGACACCAGCAGTGTAGATGAAACCCGAGCCAGGGAGGTGGGGTTCGTGTCGAAGATTTCGTTGGATTCTTGGTCGTACTGGAAGGAAGGAAAGTTTGTTTAAACAAATATTCTGAGCAGGTTTTTAGGGTTCCGTACCCAAAGGGTAAAAACGGGACCCTATTACTAAGACTCCGCTGTCCGTCTGTCTGTCTGTCACCAGGCTGTATCTCATGAACCGTGATAGCTAGACAGTTGAAATTTTCACAGTTGATGTATTTCTGTTGCCGCTATAACAACAAATACTAAAAAGTACGGAACCCTTGGTGGGCGAGTTCGACTCGCACTTGTCCGGTTTTTTTTTAGAAAACAAGCAGATGAGCCGCCTGATGGGATCGGTCACCATCGTCCATGGACTTACGTCCTGGCCACTTGCGTGACTGGCTTCGGCTAAGGTCGACAAAAGGTCCGATCGCTGTGTATGGTTGTCGCCTTATATTAGCCGAAGCCAGTCGCGCAATGTGGCGAAGACGTTAGGGTACGCACTAGCGGTTGGCCGCTTAGGCGGTTCGTGTGAGCGGCCAGCCGCCTGACGCGGTTATCATAGCGGCTGCGCTAGATATCTGATCGAACAATGTAAAAACGGGCTTAGGCATTTTAGGCAGATATTATGACAGTACCAGCAGTGTTTTATCGCTTGTATACCTTCCCATACAAACCGAGTTTGGTGCTCATTTTAAAACTACCTGTTGTATTGTAATGAAACTTTGCACATAAATACAATGATATGAGGTATATCTAGGTCTGTAATTAGTTTCTATAGCTCTAGTATATAAAACAAACGAAATAGAGCAAAAACAAGTTTTGTATAAAAAACTTAAATTCGCTGTATTTTTTTTAACTATTGTATCTGAATTCTGAAGCCTAAAGTAATTACAAACCTTATCCTATTGTAAGTAAAAAGTTTCAGAGATATCTAGCTAGGCGTTTTAAAATGAGAGCGTAACTACGTTAGTACCCAGGTAGCAAAATGACGTCATTTTACGTTATTTTGCTACCTGGGTATGCAGAAATGAGCTTGCCGGGGACCAATAAGACCAATAAATATGTATGTTATATGCGATACTATACTATTATTATACCACGTCAGTGGCAAACAAATATACGGCCCGCCTGAAGGTAAGTGGTCACCGTTGCGTATGGGCGCTTGTAGTTCCAGGAGTGTTATAATGCGAGTTGGGTATCCTTTTAAAAACCTAGAACCCCATACTGTAAATGCTTCGAGAAAATATTATTATTTTGGCATAGTAAGTATTATTTATACTTATATAGGTACATATAGCATAGAGTAACTTAAACTAGAGCGGTACTGTCATAGTAAATTTTGTAACCCCAGTAAATTCACTGCCATCTGTCGACACACTTTAAAACTAAAAATAAATATTTATAAAAATACGATAAAATTATTTAAATATGGATAAATGATTTTTTTTATTTGCATTAATTATTTTTATGATTTTGACCCATGTTCTTTCACTGATATGCGTTAAAATTGTTAAATAACAAACGAAACAGTCAACGCCATCTATACGACAGTGGGCCAAAACTAGTGGCGCCCTCTGAACGAGAATCAAATTTTCTTGATTTTCGAGGCACGTTTTTTCCTTAGACTGTAAACATCTATTACGGAGTTATATCTATCATTGCATATAGTAATAATGATGATGATAGATAGATGATAGCTACCTCATAAACCGGCTGGTTGTTTTTGAACCAGCGTATCGTAGGTGCGGGTGCCCCGAACGCCTCGCATAATAAAGACACGGTGGTGCCCGCTTGGTGCCCCGTCACTGGTGCTGGTGCCTTGGTGATGGCGAGGAATCTTCGAGGCGCGCGGAGAGGTAATACTGAAACATTACAGTACATTCATGAGTAATTTTAAAGAAGTGATGGCCAGGAATCGTCGAGAGGCACGGAGGGGTACCTAGTACTGAAAAAATACATTCATTGTAAGGGGGAAAAAACATTCCGCCACATAACATCGGATGTTGTGAGTGTTGTGTGTAGGCAAAGTGACAACCCTAGCGTACAAGTTTATAATCAAGATCAAGTGCGGGTAGTTTGCAAAACCCGCGCGGCAAGATGTTGATACAATTCCTCGCCAGTCTGCCTGTGACCACGAACGTAACGTCACGTTCGAAACGTCAGGCCATAAATAAACGTAATTTTGTACGCGATTAAGTCCCGTGTTAGTGCTCAAGTCAATAGACAAGTTTTTTTTTTTTTTTTTTTTTAATCTATTTAATAAAGGGGTTTTATCATAGACAAGTTTGAAAGATGTATCTTGAGAGAATAGAGTAAACCCTCCTGTTAACAAACACCCTCCCAGTGAATGAACAAAATCACGTTTTTTGTTTAAATAAGAAATATAGCAATTGCTACCACTTGTCGTAATTTTTTTCTTATTAACAACTCTATTTCCTATGCAATGGCAACCGGTGATTTTATTTTCGACCAGTTTAAATGTGACTGGTGCTTGAAGTTTACGTGTTTCTGCTTTTGAAGTTTTATATGGAAAAATTAGATCCCAGATAAGCACAGGGTCCGTTTGGAGCAACATAATGAAGTGCTTATTTAATTTAATGTACCTGTACAAAGTTAATTATTTCAACTATTAATCAATGCTGAGAAATTATTTTTCAATCTTGGATAATTCACTGGAGGTCTTACCCTATTAGAGCGTAGATTGTGGGGCAATAGTGAACCTTACACCACTTACAATTAGAATCAATGTTGTTTTCCAGTTCTGTGAGCAACCTCATGTGTTTGTTGACATTCGCGGCCCGGCAGCCCGCCACCAGAGCTAATATTAGGAGAGCATACATCTTGGAGATTCGAGACCTGGAGACAAAATAAAATTAAATAAATTATTTTAGAAAAACATCTGCAATCGATTATTAAGCTTAGACCAGCCGGGCTAACACATGATTGGCGCGAGAGTATCTCGACGCGACATAGACTACCCGTCCCCCCTTTAATTCATACAGTTAGTAAAAGACGGGTAGTCTATCTCGCGGCGAGATACTGTCGCGCCAATCATGTGCTCGGCCTACAGGCGTGGCCGGGTGGCTCACTCCGCGATTCCGTCGCGTCGCTACAAGTACATGCGGCCCACACCAATTTTGGTGTCTAGCCATAGCAGTTGCCGCGCACCGCTACGGAACGGACGCCTGCTCGCGCTTGCGCCAACTTGCGGTCATCTGTCGTAATAGACGCGTTATTTTAGAGAATGAACCTTCTCTAAATCTGTACCTCTATTATTTATTCTGTGCTTAGACATAAATAGTGGAAAAATTCAATGTCTCCGATGAAACTCGAATGCGTGACACTGAATCATTAGCCCATGCTCTGCTAACTGAGCTTCCGAGACTTCACCCGAGGGCAGCGAATATTTCCACTATAGTAGGCGCCCCTAGTAAGAGTACCGGAGTTCCAAGTCATATTGGAAATTCACCAGTAGGTAACGATGCGCCACCGCCACCCCATACTAAATTAATCCACATCAAATAATTCACTTTTAATTTATGTTAATGAAGAACTTAATTTAAACATACTTAAACGGTTGGCGGTCCTCGACTGTGCGTTTCTCCAGAATTTCCTTGCCTCGCACACAGCACTTTGGAATGAACTGTCGCATGCGGTATTTCTGGACTGATACGACCTTTAAACCTTCAAGATAAGAGCGTACTCCCATCTCGAAGGCCGACAACGCACTGCAACCTGTCTGGTGTTGCAGATGTACGACCGTTATTGCTGAACATCACACGATATATCTGCTCGTTAATATGGATGTTGACATGAATCGCGAATATATAAAATGTTATGTTTTTACCATAGCAGGGAATATTACAATGCTGAAAACCATATTTTTCATTTCTCATGTCCTGAAAGAGTAATTGTTGGTCTAAAAGGTGTGCAGAAAATGATACGTTTCTGCACTAGAGCATTTTTAGTTCCATGTACGATTTTTTTTTCATTTTTTTACGATAAGCAATTTGGGTTTAAATGGATTTGTTATACAATTTCCATTCCGTAAATAAAGATACTTTCGCCTAAATTGTTAATTTAAAGTACCCTCAAGAAATACTATAAAAAAATTATACTTAGTCATGTTTAAAAAAAAAACACATGCATTTTACTTTCCTCGTATTCGAAATGAAAAGTAGAGTGTTTAACTCGAGTGAAAGGCATCATTTCAGCCCCGGACTATTAGCGCTCTCACTACGTTCGAGCGCCAAACTACCTCGGCAGGAATGAGTATTTTTCATCCCTTGGTTAACAATTTACTATTGGAAGTGTAAATATGGGTAATAAATTAATTAAAAATAATGTGACTGCAAACGCAAGTCGGAGCGCGTGACGTCACGGTGTAAGAAACACGCACAGACAAGTTGTCAAACCTGAAACTCTCACACCTCTGGCACTGACAGCAGTTTGTTTATCACATCGTTACGTCATCCAGATCACGTGACAGCTCGGAGCGTTTTTGGGCGAAATTTTTAAAACTAAACTAATTAAAGTTCGACTGAAGGACTTGTATACATGGTCATGAAAAAAAAAACTAGTTAAAGTAGATTTTTTATTAAAAATTAATAAATATAAATTAATATTTTTTTTTGTAATAATTACGTGTCTATCTATAAAAAGAAAACAGTTCCAAAAAATTGTCAACATCCCTATTCGTAAAGTCTCGGTCACCTTATGACTTTGTTGCGACTTGCGTGTCAATTCCTTCCTTATGCATAAGTAATAATTATAGATATTTTACATTGTAAGTCAGCTTTTTCCCTCAATGTAAGTAATGGGTGTAATTATAGAAAACGCAACGTTCATTTAGTACAGAAATATTATCATTATGTTTTAAGTGTGTAGAATGAGCTTGTGGTTATTTCTTAGAAATCTATTGATTGATGGGTCGGTATTCGAACTTAAAAAATCTGATTCTCTTATCTTGATTTAATATTATTTGACTTATATGCAATTATGGATGGTATAGAAAGGATCGCAATCTCTTATGGCAGAATTGTTGTGAAAGTGACCGCGTTAAGCTTTAAATAATAGTTCCTAATCTCTCCGGTGGCGCTAGTTAGTGACATGAGTATAACGTGAACCATATTAGGCAACAAATAACCCGACCAAATTACGTAGGTTGTTTTTGGTAGTATTTCAGTGTATGGTGGCGCCGCCTAATTACTGTTTTTTGATGGACACTTTTCATACATAGAGATTTGGCTCCTTTATATAGTCTCCATGTATGCAATGAAGCTCGCGGCCAATGAGATGTACTACCCAGGTAGCAAAATGACGTCAAATGACGTCAGCGACGTCATAATGACGTAATAATGCCGTCATTATGACGTCGCTGACGTCATTTTACGTCATTTTGCTACCTGGGTAAGAACGTCAAATTAATACCATATTGAGATTATTTTCAAATTCGATGTCGGAAGTATCTGAAAATGCTGTTTTAATAATTTTATGAATTTTTTTTTATTCTAGAAAGTCTAGACTAGTATTTTTTTAACAATTTTGGTGTTTATTATTAAGTTTGACATATCCATAATAATTTAATTTTTTTAAGAACAATAATAACTGCATCAATAAATTGCTCTGATATTTAGATTAAGGTAATATTCCAAATTTCAAATCCTTTTATTATCGAACATACAGTTAATAATATTTAATACAATATTTATTTATTTATTTATGTGCTTGCAACACCCGTCGGCTCGACGTATCCTTTTGACACAAAGGCCTCCTCCATTGCCTTCCATGCCTCTCTGTCTCTGGCTAGTCGTGTCCATAGTGGACCAGCAGTTTTCTTTAAATCATCTGACCATCTTTTGTATTGCCTGCCTCTTTTTCTTTTTGTGTTGTAGCATGGGGTCGTGTTTGACCACTTTTGCTTTTCCCTGAGCATGTGGCCCGCCCGCTTCCATTTTAGTTTTTGATTTAAGGGTAACATCTTCTAATTTTGTGACCTCTCTTATTTCCGTCGCCCGTTTTCTGTCTCTTTTTGTGTACCCTAAAATGCTTCCATTCCTCTCTGGCACGTTATTAGTTTCTGTGAATTTTTTCTGTTGCGGCCCAGTGGACTAATAATATTAGTCTAATACCGTGGTCAGAAATGGGCCCCAGGCATGGAAGGGGTTCTAAGCCGTCAGTAAGTTCGGGATCGCCAAAAATACGATCTGCTACTTAATAGTAGGTACCTATTTAAACTGCCCTGTTACTGTTACCAAAGATAGATATAACTCCGTAATGTAGGGTTAGCCAATGATAAATGCATTTTAACGAAAGACATCAATACGAAAAGAGAATTTATCACTGGCCCACCCTATAGATGGATGCAGTCTAAAGAAAAAACGTGCCTCGAAAATCAAGAGAATTTGATTTTCGAACAGATGGCGCCACTACCTTTGGCCTACTCTCGAATAGATGGCGTTGACGGTTTCATGTTATTTAACAATTTTAACGCATATCATTGAAAGAAGATGCGGACTCTCCAGGTTCCATCCTCTCGACGTGTGGGTCCCAATATCTTGCGGTAGATCTTCCGCTCGGCTACCAGCCGAGCCAGTGGCCGAAGACCGTCTGGACGCCCTAGGTACCGCCAATCAATTTATCCTTGGCATTCACCGCTGAAGAGACGAAGTGCAGAAAGACATCAGCGAACTCGGCGCCGTCGACTGGACAGAAACGGCTTTGGACAGTAGCATGGCGGTCTTTGGTGTCGGAGGCCAAGATCCACTTCGGGTCGTCGCGCCACAGCAGTAAGTAAATAAGTAAGTGAAAGAAGATGGATCAAAATCATATAAAAATAATTAATGCAAATAAAAAAAAAAACATTTATCCATATATGTATAAATACATACATTTTTATACATCATTTTTAGTTTTAATCGTGTGTCGATAGATGGCAGTGAATTAACTGTGGCTACAACATTTATTATGACAGTACCGCTCTATCCTATTATATCCTCTTTGCTGTCAATTTCTCCCGGCTATTTTTAATAACTTCTTTCAAAAGCGTCCGTCAGAAATATTTACTAAGAAAAAGTAATTTATCCTTGACATTCTTTGATAAAAAATGTATTTTAAGTTTCGCTGTGATTTTAAAGGTTTTTGATCTCAAAGCTTTGTTCGCTTATTTTTACCGTAAATATTAGATAGGTACAAAAATAGGAATTCCTGAAATAGCCCTTGTTTGTTATATAGAAAAAAAAAACCGGCCAAGTGCGAGTTCGTTTAACTCGCCCACCGATGGTTTCGTACAAACTTAAAATTTTCTCATTGACTATAATCACAAAGACTTTTGACCAGAATCATAAGTAATAATCGTAATTGTGTAAAGCTCCATCTATCGGCAAATTGGCTAAATAATTTGCGCGATCTGTGAGGATGTTGGTGCTGATGTTGGTTTTTCTAGGATAATTCTTTATTATGTGAAACAATTTCAACAATTTTTGTTTTATTTCAAAGAATGTGGTTTTAGTGAAATCTCATAGATATTTCAAGTATAATAAACACCTGCAAAGGCTCAAATTGCAAATTAAATTACATAATGATTTTTGATAATTAAAAAAAAGTATTCAAGATAGAGGTGTGATTATAATTTTCCTGTAATATTTATGATAATGTTATTATTCTGTAAAAATTTTATAGTTTTTGGTTCGTAAACTTCGGAGATAAGGGGGAATTGGGTTAGTGTTTTCATGACTATTTCAAATTTCAAATCGATAGCTAGTAGTTCTCGAGATATTTAGCAATGTGACGGAC
Organism: Cydia strobilella; assembly: GCF_947568885.1. Lineage (NCBI taxonomy): Eukaryota > Metazoa > Arthropoda > Insecta > Lepidoptera > Tortricidae > Cydia > Cydia strobilella. The sequence continues at coordinate 9,805,891 of NC_086063.1, read as the reverse complement.
AGACGGAAGGACCCGAAGGACAGAGACGCACCATAAGGGTTCCTTCTGTACCTTTTTGGTACGGAACCCTAAAAAATAGCTAATGCTCCTCTTCTGTGTGAGTGAAATGTTCCGAAAAACGTTCTAAATTTGAAATTTCTTTTGTAAAGTTTGGAGACTAATAATGAGTTTAAATAGGTAATATTTTTCTAAGAAGTTTGATTATTTCATCGAAGACTTTTAATCTCACTTGTACAATATTTTCGTTTGGCACAAAAATATATATAAATAAGTTATTTAAGTATTATATTCATATTTATTATAAGATTATAATGAAGTTAACTGGCTGGAGTTTTCCACGTTTTGGTGCAAATATACGTTTTAAGAAAGCTTTTCATTGGAATTTTCGTATAAATATTTTTATTTGTTGTTGTTAATTTAGGTACTCTATCTTATTTCAGATTGCAAAGGCTACCTATTTTTTTTTTCATGACCATGGATACAAGTCCTTCCCTCGTATTGATAAACATTACAAAATATCATAAATTAGACAATAATAGCCATAACGAAATGTATTAAACTAGTATACCTACAGAAGAATACAAATTATCTATTAGCAAATACAACTTTTTTTATCCGCACTGCTTACCATCGGCACTGGCAGGGTGTTCAGCCTCACACCCTAGAACAGGGTTTCTTAAAGTGAGGTCCACAGACCCCTTAGGGGTCCGTAGCATGTTTATCGGGGGTCCGCAGTAAGTCAGTTACCTATTTTAAATATACTTATTAGAAAATTTTGTAGTAAACTTGACGAAATCAAGTGTAATGAAACTTAATTTTTAAAAATATAGAGAAGGGTTTTTATTATTTTCCTAAAATATTTTTTGACCGGGGTCCGTGGAAATATTTAAATTGTGAAAATGGTCCGTGAATGCAAAAAGTTTAAGAAACCCTGCCCTAGAACCTAAATGGTCGCGTACTGTGCGGTTTAAAAGGAATTTCCTCCCGCGGACGCTTCGGCTGTGGAATGAACTCCCTGCCGAGGTTTTCCCGAAGGGGCTACAGTATGGGGTTCTTCAAAAAGGGAGTGTAGGTTTTTAAAAGGTCGGCAACGCGCATGTAACACCTCTGGAGTTGCAGGCGTCCATAGGCTACGGTGACTGCTTACCATCAGGCGGGCCGTATGCTTGTTTGCCACCGATATGGTATTAAAGAAAAAATAAACTTTTTTGGAAAGGCTACGGAAGTTACTGATGTGTTGCTATCCTAAAAAAAACTGGACTGGATATACTAAAAAAATTAGACCAATTTGCGGGGAATGCGGAGGCTGGATTCGAACCAGCATCTTCAGCATACGCGGCTAAGGGGTCATCCATTAATTACGTCACACGATTTTCTAGGTTTTTTGAGCCCTCTTTCCTTGTCACACTTGGTCACATTTGGCAAACCCCTCTCCCCCTGGTGTGACTTCACATTTTTTCAACGAAATCGGCAAATGAATTAAGTATTAGGTATTAATATTTGATCAAAATATTTTTGACAAAAGAAATATTAGTAATATTAATTTTATAAGCCATAACTGATTAGGAAAAAAAATTAAACGAATAAAAACGATTATCGTTCCGAAAATTTGTTATTTAACTGTACAGCGATTAAAATAATTTAAATAAGTTAAAGTGACATCACAAAATTTGTGACTTCCCCCTCCCCCTTGTCACAACATGTCACATTTTCTTGACCGCCCTCCCCCGAAACGTGTGAAACAATTAATGGATGCCACCTAACGCCGTGGACCACTCACATACCCGGGTTTTCTTCTATAGTGTGTGATATGACATTTTTTTTTAATTTTTTTATATAGTAGTGTGTCTACTTAAAAACACAAATCAAAAATGATTAATAAAATAAATTATTTTGTTGTCTATTAATGTTGTATAAATAATTAATAATGAAAACCCTTTTGATTTTAAATCTTAACAATTTTGGTTTATTGTAAATATTCTAATACAAGTACATTAAGATCATTTATTTTAGAACCAAGTACCAACACCGGTTGCAAAAAGGTTATATATTATAAGTTCTAGGTAAATATTAATTTAAAATGCCTATTTAATATTATCAGTGTGAGAAATTCTCATGTATTTTTATTACACATGCGATAACTATTTATTTATGATACCTATAATTACTACTTATTATGTAACTTTTATCAATCACGTCCCTGTGATACATTTATTTTTCAACTAAACGTGTAAGAATGTATATTATGTAATTAAAATATTTTTGAAAAATAATCTGTAATTTTGACTGAGATTTGCACTTAAAAGCATGCAATTTTTGTTAAAAATTTAAGACAATTTACACTAAAAACTTTACTTAAAACAAAAAACAGAATATTTCACTAAAACGAAATAAAAGGATTTTTTTAAACAACTTAAAAAATAAAGAAAAGCTCACCTTTTAAAAAGCGCGCGAAACACAACGGACACTGCACAAATTCAAAAACGGAACGTTAACTTTTTAAAAGTTGTGACTTGAGCACTCGGGTGGTAGGAACGAAATGGGCCGGTCCATATCCGATCTCTATTTATATGCCTTCGTGCGTGGTTCGAAATTTAAATCTCATAACGCACGCGCTCCAATTGTGCATTTCAACTGCATTTTTCAACGATTTGGGTTTAACCCTCAAAATTCTGCGCACCTAAGTAAAATTAATGATATTAATGATCAGTTTTGAATGAGTGCCAGGTACCTCTATAAATGAAATTTAGATTTTTGATAAAAAAAATATTTTATTAATTTTTTTTACGCAAAAATTGGGAACTTTGTATGTTATGTATGTATATTAAAGATTAAAGGAACTTATTTAATTAATATGCTCTGGCAAAACGACTTTGTAAGTAGAAAACGGCGAGCCATTTAAATTTTATATGGGAGAAAAACCCCTTGCGCTTTTTAAATTTGCCACCTGTTTCTATTACTGACGGAAAGGGCATGCCAAACTATATTTTACAATACATATGGGGCATTTTCTATGAAAAGGGACCTTAAAATTATTATTTTTTATAAAATTTTAATGAATAATGATTGACATGTAATATTTAAAATATTATGGATAAATGCCTGTCTATGTCTATCGTCGATGGCGCTTACGCCGCACAGCGTCGCACGGCATTGTATTTATATCAGAGCTTCGTTTGTAATAGCGTAAGCGCTCAGTCTGCGCCGGTCCGTCACCGTCGACGCAAGCTCCTGATGACGCTCCTCGGTACGGAGTGAAACATGTCGAGCGTTTTCGACTTAAAACACGTGAGTGACCCGTTATTAATATATTTAATATGTCTGTGTCTCACCATAGAGTAACTTATACTAGAGCGGTACTGTCATAGTAAATTTTGTAACCCCAGTAAATTTACTGCCATCGGTCGACACACTTTAAAACTAAAAATTAAGATTTATAAAAATACGATAAAATGTATTTAAATATAGACAAATGTTTTTTTTTTAATGCATTAATTTTTTTATGATTTTGACCCATGTTCTTTCACTGATATGCGTTAAAATTGTTAAATAACAAACGAAACAGTCAACGCCATCGACAGTGGGCCAAAACTAGTGGCGCCCTCTGAACGAGAATCAAATTTTCTTGATTTTCGAGGCACGTTTTTTCCTTAGACTGTAAACATCTATTACGGAGTTATATCTATCTTTGGTCTCACGGAAGTTTTGTTATTAAAAGCGTAAGCGCTATCGACAATAAGGTCCATTTTTATAGAAAATACCACATATGCACTAGTGCGGGGATAAGCACTTTCTGTGCCGATGTCAGAAATTTAAAGGGCCTTAATGTACTGTAAAACGTTGTATCATCGCCCACACTCTTAACGTCTTAACTGTCCATGGGTGGACCTTTTATATCTTTTATAATAAATAAGGTCCAACGATGGACAGTTAACTAATGTTGCTGTTTGTACAATACACGTGCGAATAGGACTCGTGTCAATTTAAAACACTCCCTTCGGCCGATTTATCACCACTCGTTGCGAATTTCCTACTTTCCGCACTTGTATAGTAAATAACTATTAGTCAAATTGAGTGTGAAAAAAATAGTGAAAAAAAGAATTATAGCTATGTAACTATATGTGCCATTATCAATCAAAAGGGAACTTATTGTCGGTTCATATTTCATATTTATTTATTGCATCCATGGTACACAGGTATGTCAATAAGGCGCTATTTCTATATAGCTTTAATTTGAAATCAACCTTATCGACAAGCGACAATGTGGTAAGTACCTTTTGGTTGAAAACGTCACATATTAAAAGCCTACTTATTAGCCATTTTTTATTTTTTCGCAATCTATATCACCGAAAAGTACCTATTTCATTTCGGGTTACATTTATTTTAACCAAGGGTAGAATCCCCCTAAACCCAATTTCGGCCATCATAATCTGAAGCTTTTAAAGTGTTTAAATACTAACTAAAGTGTCCGTACGGAAATCCCACGGTGTAGTAAACTAAGTAAACCCATTCCTTATCTAATCTTATCTTTATTAACGGGGGTATTCCAAACCACGTGTATTTGAATAGGGTCAACTGCTTGAAATAATCAAATAGCTGTGAATTTTGAAATAATCGTCTCTGTGAAAATTATCAAGCAAGTTTCCACTAAGAAAGTTCCCGTTCAGATTGGGGATTAAATATTTTCAATGTTCTTAACGTTGACGACTGGTTCATTTAATCTGGAGGCACGGTAGTGCCCCCGCCAAGACGAGTAAAGCGAAGCGCGAGGGCACTAACTACCTTTTCTCGAAGTGCTTCGTCGTGTTTTTGAATCCTCATAACTTGGGTTTGGATTATACCAGATAAACTAATTTCTCGGGATATGATGTCAATAGTGGACTTACTAAGCATAAACAATTTCAATTGCATAGCTCTTATACTTTAGATTTTATTCATATCTATCTAATCAATAACCGCTGATCCGATTTAGTTTTTTGTATGTAGATAGTTTTAGTTATGGGAAAGGATATATAATAGTTTTTAACCCCAAAATCACCCCGTAAGGGTGAAAAGGGGGTGGAAAATGGGGATTGAAGTTTGTATGGGGAATTAATAAAAAGCAGATTGTATAAAAGATGCCCCCAAATACATATTACAGGATTTTTAATAGTAAATCACCCCAAGCCTTTAAATTAGGGGATGGAAAATTGTCATAAGCAACTTAAGGGGCCCACTGACTATCAGTCCGTCGGACGATATCGGCCTGTCGGTTGTTCGGAACTGTCAAATTTTTGTTCTAACTGACAGGCCTATATCGTCCGGCGGACTGATAGTCAGTGGGCCCCTTTACAAAAAGAAGTGAAATCGTACCAGAAAAATTTTCATGTAAAATGTTGCCAAGACGAAATCATAAGGCTCGCACTGTCAAATAGTTATCAGATCTCTCGTAGAGCCAAGCTTCTAACTCTACAAGCCCTAACTTCACAAACTCTACACCTTAGTCAAATTATGTGGCTTTACACGTAAATAATGTTGCGGGAGGGAGGTATCCCTTCAATTTTAGCAAAGAGGATATAATATTATAGAGCGGTACTGTCATAGTAAATTTTGTAACCACAGTAAATTCACTGCCATCTATCGACACACTTTAAAACAAAAAATTAAGATTTATAAAAATACGATAAAATGTATTTAAATATGGATAAATGTTTGTTTTTTATTTGCATTAATTATTCTTATGATTTTGACCCATGCTCTTTCACTGATGCGTTAAAATTGTTAAATAACAAACGAAACCGTCAACGCCCTCTATACGAGAGTAGGCCAAAGGTACTGGCGCCATCTGATCGAGAGTCAAATTTTCGTGATTTTCGAGGCACGTTTTTTCCTTAGACTGTACCATCTATTACGGAGTTATATCTATTTTTGATTTTAGTAACTACATTGTACTCATCTCTACCTGAATTTAGTCATAATTTATACTTACGAATACGAATACTTTTAGACCGAGGTTATTCTAAGCATCTACATTCCAGTGTATCAAACTAAACCTTGTCCTTCTAAAAGTGCGAGGAACTTACAAAGAAAATTCCCCTTTAAAATCACTTCCCACTTCTGAAACGCATAAAAAAAAAAACTTGAAATAAATCAGCGACAAGTCTATTCCCAATTTCAACTATAAAACCTCTTCCTTACGGTTGAATTTTAAACGCATATACCTAACACTTACGTCTTTACATTACTAAAAGTTCTGAGGATTTCACTGTTTAGTAATTTTGAAAACGTCTTATCTCTATACGATTTCCCTAATAAGATACGACATCTCCTTATTGAGTATTAAACCTGTCGAGTCTTTTCAATACGTCTTATCTCCATACGATTTCCATAATTAGATACGACCTCTCGTTAAGATCGTCATGTTCTGGAATATCCAACCCCGAGGCCCGTGTTTCTACATTCAGAATCACAAATCGTTGGCTAATCGATTCCATAAATCGAGACTTTATCCTTGTATTTTTTTTTAAGAAACGTTCTAGTAATAAAAAAAATGAAGGTGCCCACACAAGTAGGTACACACAAGTAGGTAGGTAGGTAGGTAGGTAGGTAGGGTGGTAGGTAGGTAGGTAGGTATAGGTATTTGTTTGCTGGATTAGGCTTGTTTTTGTAAGAACTTTTTTTTTTTAAATTTATTTAGTCTCACAAAACAGGTATCCTGCCCAATTTCTAAGATCAAGTTCGCCATAGATACCTATCTGAGGTTCGCCATTGATGTGTACTTACAGCGTTCTGAACTGGACTATAATCCTAAATATGTGTGCAAATTAAGATCAAAATCAACATTTATTTACATACAAGATATGTACAGTGGTACTACGTAAACGAAATTAATAACTAGCTTAAATCTAAAATAGGCCCTTGAGGCATTGTACCAAGGATGCTGGCGGCATTTCCCCGCTGTATCGCAATGCTGATACGTTGTGCGAGAAAGCCGCCAGCTCTTCGGTCACCAGTTACGTCAACCAGACGCTTCGCGATTTCTGCAAACAACTTATGCGCGCTGGGACCCCATGGACCTAGAGTTTCAACTCCAAACAACAATGTAGATCAAAATGTACATGCAATAAATTTGTCTTTGTATCAAATAAATATTATGGCATCATTACAAATAAACTTTAGTAGAAAAGTATTTTTTTTAATAAATCGGTTTTAAATTTTTAATTTTCAGTTGGTATAGTTTGTTTAGTTTTTGACACAAATGATGAAAAGCCGCAGTTAAAGAGGTATTTATCGTTGGATATATGGATATTACGTATCATTTTATGATTAATATGTACCGTATCTGCAGTACAGTTCCGTAAGTCTCGTTAAATAGGTATTGAAGTAGAACTGGGTCACTTTGTAAAATAGAAAATTAAAAAAAAAAAAATTGTTAATGATATTTTTTTCTAAATTGCTTTCTTGGGGTAGTATATGAGGATATCACGTATAATTTGTGGTATATTGTACAAAAAAAATCAGCCATATCATATCTGGAGGAGCCCAACCTTGGTATGTTTTGAAAATTCTTTGTTTTAATAAAAAAAAATGGCTGAAATGTATGTAAGTGGTATATTTTTAGAATCGCCTTAAAACGCCCTTTCGTTTGTTACCACACACGATAGGTTTTGGAAAAAAAAAATTCCATACAAAAAAATAATGTTTTAGCACTCCTAAGGGAAATTTTTTTAGGAACTCCGGGTCAAAATTTTTTTGTTGACCTCTAGTATGCGTGTGCCAAACGGCTAACCTGTACATCGATTTGCAGTTTTTCTTTGAAATTGGGGTCGAGCGGCTTCCACTATTCGATGTTTTATTTATATACAATACAAGTTACACAGGAAAACCTGTAATTGGCCATACTATTGTACAAATTAGCATAAGGTTAAAGAACTCTGTATCGCTGTTGGTTTTCTTAATAAAAAAATAAAAAAATAAAAAGATAAATTTAAACGAAAAATAATAGAAATTTAAATGAGTCAATGTGGCGCAATGTGGCTCTTACTTTTTTTGCAAAAACGAGCTTTTTGCATAAAACATCGCTTTATGTAGGTAATCAATGGTTGCTTAAATCTTTGACCAAGGTTAAGTTATAGTATTTAATATCGATTAACCGCGAGTTATTTGACATTATACAAAAAAATAGATAGGTAAGTATGTAACTTGATATCAAGACTTAATTGAACACCTAAGTTATTTTAGGGTTCCGTGCGCAAAGGGTAAAAACGCGCGGAACTCTATTACTAAGACTCCACTGTCCGTCTGTCTGTATCTCATGAACCGTGATAGCTAGATAGTTGAAATGTTCACAGATGATGTATTTCTGTTGCCGCTATAACAACAAATACTGAAAAGTACTTACGGAACCCTCGGTGGGCGAGTCCCACTCGCACTTATCCGGTTTTTTAGCATCGCATATCTGCTTCGTCTGACCACTAAGTTTTCTTGTTTTCACGTAGTTCTAATGGTGCGTCTATAAAAAGTAAGAACCTACCCAGGTAGCAAAATGACGTCAAATGACGTCAGCGACGTCGTAATGACGTAATAATGCCTTCATTATGACGTCGCTGACGTCATTTTACGTCATTTTGCTACCTGGGTACTCAACACAATTATATTGGTATTGTTCCTCGTAAAACCTCTAAGTATGTATAGGTATGTATTGTCATTGCAAAGCCCATGCTAACCTAGCGTAGTCACTTGGTCAGAGTCTAAAGGGGCTCACTATGGATGGTATAGAAAGGATCGCAATCTCTTATGGCAGAATTGTTGCAAAAGTGACCGCTTTCAGCTTTAAATAATAGTTCCTAATCTCTCCGGTGGTGCTAGTTAGGCTCTGGGACATGAGTATAACATGAACCATATAAGGCAACAAATAACCCGACCAAATTACGTAGGTTGGTTTTGGTAGTATTTCGGTGAATGGTGGCGCCGCCTAATTACTGTTTTTTGATGGACACTTTTCATACATAGAGATTTGGCTCCTTTATAAAGTCTCCATGGGGCTCACTGACTATCAGTCCGCCGGACGATATCGGCCTGTCAGTTGTTCGGAACTGTCAAATTTTTGTTCTAACTGACAGGCCGATATCGTCCGGCGAACTGATAGTCAGTGGGCCCTTTAACTGACAGGCTGATATCGTCCGGCGGACTTGGTATGGGTGGGCCCCTTAATGAAGGGACCACCGTAATTTGGTCGTTATCTGGAAGTCGTTATAGGCAAAGGTAGAGAGATAAAGATAGGTACATATAAAAACTAAACTCCAAAACGTTAGTACGTTTCGAAGATGAAAGTAAATATCTTTGTCCTTTGACGACCGACTCGGTCGCAATATCTGAATGGGATTTCTAAGAATTTGTTACAAATCATCATCATCATTTTAGCCTTCAGTCACCCACTGCTGAGCATAGGCCTTCGTGTACGCCACTTATCCCGGTCCCGGGCTCTCATCCAAAAGTGCCCCGCGATTTTTCGTACTTCATCGACCCAACGAGCCAACGGACGCCAGGCGCTTCTTTCATCCCAAAAGCGGCCACCAATCCGTCAACATTTGTGTTGTTACAAATCAAGGGCTTGACACTCTTTGATAGAGAAAGATAGCTGCGATTCCTATAAGCGGAAAGAGAACATAGTGCCATTGTTCTTATCACCGACCGGGTTTTTTTTCATGGTCGGGTTATGGCAGCATAGGTAGGAGGCGATGGCGATATACCGAAATTTATAAGAGTGAAAGAGAAAAAGGATTATGCTGCCTTACATTAACCTGTCAATACATGAATATGTCTTTCTCTTACCCCTGGTCGCTCGGTTTCATGTCTACAAATAATTCATAAAAACCGTCGCTACACCCGGATTAGGCGTTACACCCGAAGTCGAGCTATCCACATGAATCTTGTACTAAAATATGCTTTAAATTTATGGGACTGAATTTACGTCGCTATATCCGAATGGTCGCTACACCAAGGTCGTATGCAATCCACTGTATGAAGTTATAAATAAAGTTTTTTCAGGGGAAGTCATAGTTGAACCCTGGGAGAGTCGGTTAAATACTTATAAATATGTAATAAGGAAATTTCATCTACACCTACACCACAGAACTGAATGACAAAGAACAACTGTCAAGCTTTAAAAGTGCGACCAAAAATGAAATGCAAGTGTGTGCGTAAATTGTCTATGTGAGATCAAAAATAGTGATGTCATGTTACAACATATTAATAATCTATCGACTACTTTTTAGGGTTCCGTACCCAAAGGGTAAAAACGGGACCCTATTACTAAGACTCCGCTGTCCGTCTGTCCGTCTGTCACCAGGCCGTATCTCATGAATCGTGATAGCTAGACAGTTGAAATTTTCACAGATGATGTATTTGTATGTATGTATGTATGTATAAACTCTTTATTGCACAAAGACATAGAACAAAAATATGGCACAGAAATAGGCAGTACAAAGGCGAACTTATCCCTTTAAGGGATTTCTTCCAGTTAAGATGATCTGTTGCCGCTATAACAACAAATACTAAAAAGTACGGAACCCTCGGTGCGCGAGTCCGACTCGCACTTGGCCGGTTTTTAAATTACTTTGTTTCTTTTATCAATTATTTTTATTTTTATCTGACCATTTTTGAGTTTGATAACATGAACCGTGATACCAACAAATACTAAAAGTTATATTTGTACGGAACCCTCGCCTCGGTGGGCGAGTCCGACTCGCACTTGTTCGGTTTTTAATATAAGTAGGGAGGATAAAGGTTAAGTTCCAATTGTGAGCAGCAATGCGGCACGGCGTACAGTCGTAATTAATAGCATTGAAATTTAAATACAACAAACTAACAAACACACAAACACACACAACACACTAACAAATGTGTAAGTTGTAAAAAACTAACAAATTTGGAACACCGTGTCTGAATAAAGAAATTATTTATTAGAGTTTTGAATGATTCACGGTTAGTTTCACTAGACTTATATTGACCGGGATATAGACCGTGATTACCTTTTGTATTATTTGTGAGCTCCCGATATTTCGACGCAGTTACACGCATCATGTTCACGGGTGACTGAAGATAGCGGGTGGGTGTCAAAGTTGTGTAGACAGCGCTCTGTCTACCCTCATTCTTGCGCGTCGGCTGCGTTCACTTTCAACGTTACCAACGGTCGCATTCACACTTGTTGGTCCGGTCGCGTTCACACTCGTTGGTCTGTCCGAACACACTACACTCACGGTGTCACTACGCGTGTTTGATTCGGATATCACTGGTTTTTTACACAAAAAATCACAGGATTCCACACATTTGACAGTTTAAACCCATCTTCACGATTAAAATTATTTATTTATTATTATTATTAAATCTTTTTATCCCATTCCGCGTGTTTTAGGTACAGTGCAGTAAAATAATTTAATGTCCGTACTATTTCGTACCTTGTCACAGTGACAATCAATATGAAAGTCGCTAGAGACCTCATACTATTGTCACTGAGACAAGGTACGAAATGGCACTGAAACATTAAATTCCTTAAGTGTACTTATGAAACTTCACGTGTACCTATTATAATATTAAAGTGTTTGCCACCAAAATTACATGAATTGTCAATTCAGAATGACATCATAAGTATAAAATAAAAAATGAGGTTAATTTGATACAGGACCATTTAAATAAAGTATGCTATTCCCTATTCCTAAATTTCAGAGCATATAAAAACTAGAAACACTCCATCTGGTGCGATCTTTCATCAGTTTTTTTACTGATAATTTTTTAGAGTTGGACCAAACTCTGCTGTGCAATCACAAAGTGTGGTAATGATAATATGTCATTTATTGTGACACTGTCTCACTTTGTTCTGTTCAAGTCGGTACTATGTTAACTTTAAATTAACAATGTATGCCTTACAACATTTTCAAAAAGAGCTGATACTCTTTAAACTGCTGGATCGATTTCTATGACAGACTTTGGCATCAAACACATAACACCCCTCTTTTTAAGGGGGGGGGGGTAACACAGCACACTTAAGGGGCCCACTGACTATCAGTCCGCCGGACGATATCGGCCTGTCAGTTGTTCGGAACTGTCAAATTGTTGTTCTAACTGACAGGCCGATATCGTCCGGCGGACTGATAGTCAGTTGGCCCCTTAAGACAAATATAATTCTGATTGGTAAAAATAAAATTTCTAAAATACAATGGAATGATAGGCTAAAGGGGAAGTCTTAGTCCCAAAATTATGTTTGTGGTATATTCCATCGGTTGATCCGTGTAATTAATTCTTCTTTTTTTTATTTATTTTTTTATTTATTCTATATTAAAATCTTACATTACATCAGACAGAAAAGTGCCGTGAAACCCTATCGGGTTTGTATCGACACTGCATTCGTGGATACATTTTACATGTATCCACGAATCTCTTCTCTCTCAATGTCTTAATGTTATGTTATGTACTTATGTCGTCATATTGTATCTCTTTTTTGTATTCATTTGTGTAAACTGTGAGCAATTTATTTTTCGCCATATTTTATGTTTCTTTTCTTATGTTTCTTTCTTTTTGTCTGTTACCTTTCGCATAGAGTATCTTATACTAGAGCGGTACTGTCATAGTAAATTTTGTAACCCCAGTAAATTCACTGCCATCTGTCGACACAGTTTAAAACTAAAAATGAAGATTTATAAAAATACGATAAAATGTATTAAAATATAGATCAATGTTTTTATTTATTTTTATGATTTTGACCCATGTTCTGTCACTGATATGCGTTAAAATTGTTAAATAACAAACGAAACCGTCAACACCATCTATACGACAGTAGGCCAAAGCTAGTAGCGCCCTCTGAAAGAGAATCAAATATTCTTGATTATCGAGGCACGTTTTTTCCTTAGACTGTATCCATCTATTACGGAGTTATATATATCTTTGCCTTTCGTGATTCTCACTTGATGGTCTCATCGGAAGATCAGCGCTGGAAGTCGCCAGCAGCATGCTGAGATGGGGTCATTTCGTGACACTTTATTTTCACTATGTTCTTTTAATATATGTCTATTGTCTGTGTGTTTAAGAATAAAAACTATTCTATTCTATTATTTCATTATTCGACTTCCTTTCTAGACTTCCCACCCACACGCATAATTATTTAAGTTTAAAATATTCCCAAAACCATTACATCTTCATCAATTAGACTGAAATATAAACATTAAACAACTTCGATCGATCGCAGAAATCTCTCGGCGGACCTAAACTATTTTCTCTATTGGAAAAATAAACAGAAGCTTTAGCTTTATAAATTGTGAGTTTGTTTATCTTGAACTTGTGTGGGGGGAATTGGTGGGGGTTCATTCAACTTGCATATGTGTCTGTATTATACCCCTTTTTTTTTGACGGAGTGGGAATGCCACTTATTATTACGCACGGTGTGTGGGACTCGCCGCTCCTTTTCCCTCTCTTAGCGAGAGGGGGGGAGAATTTGGCCCTACCCACTAAACCCACTCCGGTGTTTCACCCTCTTTGCCGTTCGTGAGGGCGCACTGGGACCGATGACATTCCACCACGGGGTCTTAGGGGTCACCCCAGCCACACACTCTTCGAGTGGCATGGGAAGTAGCGAGCAAAGTAGGCAGAGACGTAGTGTGGAAACGATTAATGTTCACTACACATTCTCGCTTGGCTCGTGATTCAATTATAGAATCTTGAGCGTAGCGAGGGACTCAAAAACACGAGATGTAAAATAACTTTGCTCTCGTGTTGCACATATAATTTTTCAGCTCAGTAGTGAGAACATATTAAAGGTTAAAATGTATTTCGAATTACACAGAATAATACAGAGAAAAAAAAAGTAAGAAAAGTATGAAGTGACAGTTCATGGCCTTCACTAAATTAAAAAGCTGCTTTGTTTCACTCCCTGGAGTGAGGAAAGTCGCACTTTCTTCACTCCCTGGAGTGACGAAAGTCGCACTTTCCTCACTCCAGGCCCCAGGGAGTGACGAAAGTTGGCTGGAGCTGCTGAGTTGAAAATGTATAATTTTGCACATAGTTTGTAGTTTTATGATATTTAAATTATAATTGGTTCCCCGCGATACAGGCACTGCCTAGTGCGGAGACCCCTGGAATGTCTGTAACCTTTAGCTGAAAATAAATGATCTTTATTCTTTATTCTTATTCTTTTATGTGTAAAAAGCTCGTTGTTTGTAAATATTCTGTTAGTTTTCCTGTACGATTGTATAAATAAAGTGTACAGTCAAAGTTTTACGTATTTTATTCATCTGCGTCCCAACAGCCTACAAAAGCGGCATCCGTAACGACCAGGCTGCCAGCACGCGTACATAACGGCCCGGCCACGACATCGCGCGGCGGCGCCAGCGGCGAGCGGCGGCCATAGGTGGGAACGCAAGGTCCGATCGCTGTCTCGCTTCAACCTATGGCCGCCGCTCGCCGCTGCCGCGCGATGTCGTGGCCGGGCCGAAAAGCTGAGTAGATTCAGCATACATTGAGAACAATGTCTCCCTGATCCGCATCAAAATACCGACGTGTCGATTCAGAGTTATATTCGATCAGAATTCCCATTAAGCGAGATGTTTTCAAACAAAATACCTTAGATTTCTAGAAACTATGCGAGTTGGTACACGCGGACAAACAGCCTATTTATAATTAGGTAATTTTACACGGTATCGTAGTAAGAGTATCGTAATTTCCTGTTTCTAAGTTGATTTCGTAGTAATCGCGAAATCACGATAACATACTCAAGAGGTAGGTTACTTGCCTGAAATACATAATATTCAATATGAAAAGTGGTAGAGTTAACCAATATAACTCTGAAACGATTGACAGCACAGACTGTGCGAGTCTTTTTTATTGAATTATTTAAATTAAATTACTTAAATAATCATTTATTTCAGGCAATTACAACCCATATATGTATGTAACATACTATATAAATAATAAGAATTAATGTTTGACGACCGGTCTGGCCTGGTAGTGAGTTAGTGACCCTGCCTGCGAAGCCGATGGTCCTGGGTTCGAATCCCGGTAAGGGCATTTATTTGTGTGAGGAGCACAGATATTTGTTCCTGAGTCTTGGATGTTTTCTATTTAAGTATTTATATATTAGGTATATATATATATCGTTGCCTGAGTACCCATAACACAAGCCTCCTTAGGCTTACCGTGGGACTTAGTCAATCTGTGTAAGAATGTCCTATAATATTTATTTGTTTATTTAATGTTGAAACTTACAACTATAATTATAAAACCTAATATAATTTCATATAAGTTTGACGTTTAAAATAACACTTGCACAGTATGGGCTATCAAAATCGCTGCATACTTGTCTAGAGAAGATAAATAAACGGACCCACCGCCTTGGCCGTCCCTCCGTCATTATTATACAGTGTGGAAAAATAAACACTCGCAATTTAATTATTTCGAAAAAACTAAAATTATACAATTTAAGCCTTTTCAGAAATAGTTATTGTTTTTACAAAGGGGCAAAGTTGTTGTTTAACCGTTCAATCGTGCTATCCTTGTAAAATATTTGTAAATAAAATGATCCTTGTAAAAGAAATAACCTATTTTAAAGTCTTGTGAAAAACTTTAATGTATCTGGGTGCAAAGTCGAACTTAACCCAGCATCTCCCAGTTAACCTTAGGGCAATTGCATGTGCATTGTGCACCACATGCAACTTGCACCAGAGTCAAATGACACATAAATTTGCACCAATCGAATGACTTGGGAACAAGGGCCTGCCACTCTTTGATAGAGAAAGATAGTCTTATTGTGATTCCTATAAGAGGAAAGAGAAAATAGAACCATGCTTTGTCCTTATCACCGACCGGGTGGCATCATAGGTAGGAGACGATGGTGAAATACCGAAATTTATAAGAGTGAAAGAGAAAAAATCCTATGCTGCCCAAATTTTATATGAATATTCTTTCTCTTACCCCCGGTCGCTCGGTGACGCGTCTATAACTACTTGTATATACTACGTATGTATATGCTTGGGAATTAAAGTATGCGTAGTTTGAAAGTGAATTATATCAACTGGTATAATGCAGACTATGGGCACTAAGAGAGATATGGGCTGTGAATGTCATCTCGCTTTGTGTGGTAGGGCACAGCACAGCGGATGTCATTGAAGATCTAGAGCAGAGCCCAAACTGTGGAAGTATCTCCTTACAGAAAACCGCAGCCAAATAACACTAGACCCTACTCATAGTGTTGTGTTGTGTTCCTGCCGGAGAGTAAGGTTGCATGAGCACAACGAGGGTGCGGTGCTAGGGTCGGCAACGCGCGTGTAACTCCTCTGGAGTACATAGGCTATGGAGACTGCTTAACATCAGGCCGTATGCTTGTTTGCTAACGACATAGTATAAAAAACCGGCCAACTGCGAGTCGGACTCGCGCACGAAGGGTTCCGTACCATTACGGAAAAAAACCGTAAAAAAATCACGTTTGTTGTATGGGAACCCCACTTAAATATTTATTTTATTCTGGTTTTAGTATTTGTTGCTATAGCGGCAACAGAAATACGTCATCTGTGAAAATTTCAACTGTCTAGCTATCACGGTTCATGAGATACAGCCTGGTGACAGACGGACGGACAGCGGAGTCTTAGTAATAGGGTCCCGTTTTACGCTTTGGGTACGGGACCCTAAAAAATAGGTAAAATTAAAGAAATGCCAGCGATTCACTTGCTCCAATTTAGGGCGGTTACGCCATTTAGAAAAAGTGATGTAATATCGCATCTACGTGACTTTGTACACGGATAGACAGCCCGACGACAGACCAATTAACATATATTATGATTCTACAGGTTAAAAACAACCTTATGTTTAAGTTTTAAAACTCAAAATTAACTGAACTCAAAAATATCATTGATAAATTTATCGCACAGTTGAGAATATGCTTTAATAAGGTAAAATAAGGTTAGTTTTTGAATGGCTTTAAGATATGAACTTTGAAGGAACTAGTTGTCGTTATAGTTTTTTTAGATTTTGAATAGTATTTAAAGAGCTTTAAGGTTGTATTTTCTTTGGATATGGTTGTAGCGGGATTTTTCCCTATTGGGACTGGGACTAGTAATATAGGCTTGTTTTTAAGATAACTGATAATTATCTTTTACGTAGAATTACGAGGGTTCGATTACTCATAGACGTGAGAATTTCCTGTTGGATTTTTTCATAAAAGTAAAAAACCGGCCAAGTGCGAGTCGGACTCGCGCACCGAGGGTTCCGTATTTTTTAGTATTTGTTGTTATAGCGGCAACAGAAATAAGTCATCTGTGAAAATGTCAACTTTATAGCTATCACGGTTCATGAGATACAGCCTGGTGACAGACAGACGGACAGCGAAGTCTTAGTAATAGGGTCCCGTTTTTACCCTTTGGGTACGGAACCCTAAGCATAGCCAATTTGCTACTGTTACTTTTTGGAAAATTATAATAATATGCTTGGACTAAGTTAGGCTCCTGTTTTATAAAACTAAGATTAAGACGAAAGTGGACGAATACCCCGAAATCGCCTTACCATACAAACGTTTTTTATCTATCTTATCTATTTTTCTCTCTTGATATTAATATTATTGAAAATAATTTGACACAATCTGATGTAGGTATATATATATTAAACACAGCTCTGCCTTGTTTGATTCTTTTAAATTTTTAATTATAATAATAATGGCAGGTGTCCGGACTTATTTGCAATAGCCCAGTTTTTTTTTCACCCAAACTTAAACCATAGACCAGTACTCTGTCCATATTCTCTACAATAGCTTCCAATGCCTGCTGAAACCGGTTCACGGGTATCTATTGATGTACCCGTGAATGGGTTCCAGCAGGCGTTCTACATGACATCAAATCTCTCCAAACGGCCTCTACGTGTTGGATCTATATCCCCACGTACGCTTTATAAATGACCGGGATCGAAAGACCCGAGTTTTAAAATGGAGATACACATAATAATAATAATAATTCATTTATTGCAAGTAAGTTACACTCATAATGTGGTTAGTAAAACTTAATTACTTAACTATTAATTGACATTCATTAAATAAATGAAAATTATAATAATTTGACAAGTTAATTCAATCAGAAATTATTGTATCGGTGCATTGTTGACGTTGCTATTGTTGAAGTTACTAAATTAATTTATGAGACTAACTAATAGGTTACTAAACCACTGATACGCTAATATGTTAATCTTATTATGTTACCTTAATTACAATGTGTAAATTAGAATTAATAGAATAGAAAAACTGTACTATTGTGTGCCCTTACAGGGGTGTCATGAACTGGCTATATAAAATGTAACACCTTATTATGTACATGACAATGCAATATGGAATAAATGACTAAAAGACTAATTCTAAATTATGTATTAGTATTTCTTATACATCTATATCTATAAACTATTTTCGTTGTCAGCTGAGTTATAATAAGTAAGGGGCATTTAAAAATTTATATGGAATTTGTTTATAGCTATAGATAATATACATGAATATGCATAAAATATTTTTTATAATGATAATAATCAGGGAGGAAAATGGGGACTACGTTCGTACGTTCTTTCCTCTTAACAACCAATTATGAGTCCAACATTAAACCGGTCCATAGGGCCCGCCCTTACGGCTGACAGTCATTTTACTAGCTATTGCGTCATGCTCGTATTACCCCTTGCTAGATAACGCACCCCATTTCTACCCGATGACGTAAGATGTGACCGCAGTTGCTACTTTATATGTTAATAATCAGGGAGTAAAATGAGGACTACGTTCGTATGGTGAAGCCACCCTCTTTCCTCCTAACAACTAATTATGAGTGCATCGTTAAACCGGTCCAGTGCCCTCCCTTACGGCTGACAGTCATTTTACTAGCTATTGCGTCATGCTCGTATTACCCTTTGCTAGAAAATGGACCCCATTTCTACCTCGAGATGACGTAAGATGTGACCGCAGTTGCAACTTTATATGTTAATAATCAGAGAGGAAAATGGGGACTACGTTCGTATGGTGAAGCCACCCTCTTTTCTCTTAACAACCAATTATGAGTGCATCGTTAAACCGGTCCAGTGCCCTCCCTTACGGCTGACAGTCATTTTACTAGCTATTGCGTCATGTTCGTATTACCCTTTGCTAGATAATGCACCCCATTTCTACCCGATGACGTAAGATGTGACCGCAGTTGCAACTTATCTTTATAATATTAATAATCAGGGAGTAAAATGGGGACTACGTTCGTATGGTGAAGCCACCCTCTTTCCTAACAACCATATGAGTGTATCATTAAACCGGTCCATAGTGCCCTCCCTTACGGCTGACCGTCATTTGTGACGTTTTCAACTAAAGGGTATGGAAATAGCGCCTTATTGACAATAAGTACCCTTTTGGATGAAAATGGCACATTTTACTAGCTATTGCGTCATGCTCGTATTACCCTTTGCTATTAATACACCCCATTAAATTTCTACTCCACTACCCCAGTTTTTGTATGGGATTTTGAGTTTCCAAAACATTCCGCTTGGCGCGCTGTACAAACTCCCATACAAAAATAGACATAACGCAAACGCGAACGCTCGTCACGATATCGAATGAAAATTTACGCCTATTACGTATAAGCCTACTACGGCTAAGATAGTCGGTTTTTAGGGTTCCGTACCCAAAGGGTAAAAACGGGACCCTATTACTAAGACTCCGCTGTCCGTGTTTCACCAGGCTGTATCACATTGACCGTGATAGCTAAACAGTTGAAATTTTCACAGATGATGTATTTCTGTTGCCGCTATAATAACAAATACTAAAAAGTACGGAACCCTCGGTGCGCTAGTCCAACTCGCACTTGTCCGTTTTTTTATAATCTGTCATCATGCCGGTCATGTTCTAACAAGTAAGTGCGAAAGTGACGCATAACATGATAAGTGATAAAAATGCGACCATGATACCGCCGCTGGATGACGTAAGGTGTGACCGCATTGCAACTTTGGTAGCGATTTTATTAGTTTATTTTTTACAAGCTTTTATTTAACTTGCCCTGGGCCTTGTTCTTCAAACTCAATGATTCACACTAGGTATATAAATGTGGTATTTTCTATAAAAACGGACCTTATTGTCGATGGCGTGTACGCCATAATAAACGATGCTCCGATATAAATACAATGCCGCGCGACGCTGTGCGGCGTAAGCGCCATCGACAATAAGGTCCCTTTTCATAGAAAATGCCCCATTTGTATTGTATTTTAAAGTTAACTTATTGTGCATCTTATTCTAGTTTAATTTAAGTTAATGTAGTTAGTAATTAATTAAGTTAATTTAAGGTATTATGTAATACAAATTTGTATTATAAGGACCCATTTGCATGCTGCCAAAAACAGCTAAAAGGCTAGACCATGTAAGTTTTATAATATCTATGTAAAACCCTTTTTATGTGCAAATAAATGATTATGATTATGTACTTAAGAGGCCGGTGTCGATTTTAATCGCAAAAATGTAAAATTGATAGATTTTGTCGATGAAATTGTACACCTTTTATTACCAAATTGAAATAACAAGTACTGCTTTCTATTAGCACGTCTTCTTATCTTGCCTTTTATCAGATCAATTTTTTGAAAACAGACTCACTAAATTAGTAATGATTAGTTTTCTGAAGGACGTTTAGGTAAACGCGCGTAAAGCACTGATTTTGTCACTCTTATTTGTAAATTTCGTAAAGTTTGGACTGCTAAAAATGGTAAATTTGTATTACACATATTCTGTACTTGACCTTTATCAGATTACATTTTTGTTATATGATTTAGAGTTCGAGAAAATGAAAGTTAAACGAATTCAATTTTCTCCAGAAATTACTTCAAAACAAGTTACAATTTCTCTGAAAATCGACTTAATTTCAACGTAATTTGAAAACTTGAACAATCTACAACATTTGCTGAAACTATTCTTATACATCAATTTGTATAATTTACCACCATAATTTTTTGATGAATTTTTAAAAACTGCCCCTTCTCTTCATATATTACCGGTGACGGACGCTCGCGACCTCATTATTAAAAGGCAAGATGAGAAAACGTTACTTGTTATTTAGATATTACGTAACAAAACGTATATAATTTCAAACGACTAAATCTATCAATTTAAAATTTTTGCTCCAAAATCGACTACGGCCTCTTAACTGTATGTCCCAAAAAATCTTCCACTGAGTTACGAAAAAGTGTGATATTACATTTTTCGTAACTGAACGGAATGTTGTTTCGAAGTGTGATTTTGTATTTATACTACCCAGAATGAGAATGTGTGAAATTTTATCCATACCTTTAGTCTAATGAAAAACATAAAAAACCGGCCAAGTGCGAGTCGGACTCGCGCACGAAGGGTTCCGTACCATTACGGATAAAAACAGCAAAAAAATCACGTTTGTTGTATGGGAGCCCCACTTAAATATTTATATTATTCTGTTTTTAGTATTTGTTGTTATAGCGGCAACCGAAATACATCATCTGTGAAAATTTCAGCTGTCTAGCTATCACAGATCACGAGATACAGCCTGGTGACAGACAGACAGACGGACAGACGGACAGCGGAGTCTTAGTAATAGGGTCCCGTTTTTACCCTTTGGGTACGGGACCCTAAAAATTAGTCATTATATTTTTTTTGCGTTCTTCTAAGCACATACTAATCACTACGGACTTCCGCAAAGTAACGACAGGTAACGACCAATTTAATAATCATAATTAGTACAAAAACTGGTCTTCACCGAAACCGTTTTTTTACCCGACCGCCTCAGAAGGGAGGGTAATGTTTTTGCCGGTTGCGTCATATCGTCGATTACGGACACGTGTTTCCTGTCGTTAGGGTGACCATGCTGAATGAGTCTGCGGGACTGTCCTAAAATATTTTTAGAGTTTTGAATGATTCACGGTTAGTTTCACTAGACTTATATTGACCGGGATATAGATCGTGATTACCTTTTGTATTATTTATGAGCTCCAAAACAAACAAAAGCTCCGTGATACAAAAGGTAATTACGGTCTATATCCCGGTCAATATAAGTCTAGTGAAATATTTTTATCTTCTAGTTTTAATATTGTCTTCGGATACCGCGATAGTTATTCATGAAATAAAACTATTACTCGGATAACGTATAATGAATTTAAAACACATCCCAACGTTTCGAACCCTTTACAGCGTACCCGTTGACCACGAACGCTGTAAAGGGTTTGAAACGTCGAGATGTATTTTAAATTCATTATACGCGATATAATCTGTCTAAATACAGCGAAAGAAGTCATAGAAGGGAAAGTTGAAGCAAAGAGTAAGGAGGGAAGACCAAGGAGAGCGTACATGCATCAAATAAAGGAAAAACTCAACGTGGTGTCGTATCAGGCTGTCAAAGAGAAGGCAGAGGACCGCGAAATATGGAAATTGCTCCACCGACAAGAGACTTACTCTTAAGTATATGATGATGAAATACAGCGAAATTAAGTTTTTCATACATAACTTGTATTTGCTCTATTGCGTTTGTTTTATACACTAGAGCTATGCTTTAGTTTGAGTTTGAGCTATGGTTTATCCATTTACAGTCCTAGATATACCTCATGTCATTATATGTGCAGTTTCAATACAATCCAACACCTAGTTTTAAACGAAACTCCCTTTGTATGGGAAGGTGAAATTCGGCCGAGTAAAATGATACATAAACTGTCGTATACAAATACAAAATACAAAAATCTTTATTTGTTTTAAACACAAATTGCCATGATTTAGGTGATGGAGCCGCCCGGTAAGCAAAAAATTACCTGTGTCGGGGTGTGTGGTATATAACTCAGAAGCCGAAGGGTTTCTCACTGCAGAGAAAATACTAGTACCGCAAGAGCAGCACAGCACAGGTCATGGCAGGTGCATTATATGCAACACAAATGGGGATGGAATAAGAGTCCGTTGTGACTGTGGCCTTGAAGGACAAACTACCCGGCACATTGTTGAATGATGCCCAAAGATCACATTGAGACATTTCCATGGCAGCCCGGAGGACCTCTATATCAATCTGACACCAATCTGACATCGGTTGGCGGAGTAGCCTGACTGTCGACTTGTAATAAGTTATGCTTTGCCTACAATATTACGCCATACGCTTAAATTAATGGAGTTAGAGCAAGAAAAGTCTGACGATTTTGATAGCATACGCAGTGCAAAATGTTATTTACACGTCATAATTTCATAGAAGTTTGAAGTTTAAAATAACGCTTGCACTGCGTGTGCTATCAAAATCGTTGCAGACTTGTCTTGGTCTAAGTTTAACCGTCGTATTGACAAGTGCGTAGTTTATGAATGAAAACAGAGGCAAAACCGGTCCAACTTGTATCAGAGTCAAGTTCACAAAAAAGTGCAAAAAATGGGCTCGAAACACGAAATACTACGCAGTTCATACTTTGGGTATCAATTCGATTGAAATATTAATTACATTATAATGTTCTATACCATATGTATCTGTAGATTAAAATAATAGATTTAAAAAAAGTTAAGTGTATATTGATACCACTAGCGACGCTTTGTTCATTTTATCAATTGAGCTTGTTTACTCAAAGAATCTCAAGAATACCATTACGTTATTATACCATTGAGTGGTAAATCACAAATTAGGATAACTACCTCGAAGTAAAAGCAGATAATAACCGCCTTGAAATGTTAGTATAGATTAACGACTCTATTTCTTTAACAATAGACTACAAAATAATGACTAACATAACTTTTTTTGCATTTTACAACCGTCGACACTCAAAGTGGCTAAGGTGGATATGATTTTACAAAAGATTGAATATGATATTATCTTTTTAGACCATTTTAACCCCATTTAAAATAAGGAATAAGGTTAAAAATTCAATATACATGCAAATCATGCAATGCACTTCTAACTAATTTTGTAAGTAACTAGTTGGCGTCTACGAGAACAAAAGCAGATAATAGTATTGTAATCATTTAATGCCATTGTTAGTACAGGTAAGGGATGAGCTCAGTTGAAATGATTTAAACTATATCAATATACACTAATACACTTATCTCGAGGTCTACAGCTCACAGTCACTAGTTCAAGGCGTTTGGTAAGAAGTTATTATGGGCTTTGTATGAAATAAATTATTTATTATTGTATGATTATTATATTATTATGGTCAGTTATGGACTAGTTGAAGGCTTGGGTGCATGAAGCTGATTTGTATCATGTTAAGTAAGTAAAAATGTAACATATATGTAAACTTGTTATAGTCTCAAAACGCATCTACTTTCTACCAGAAAATCACCGTACAACTTCTTTACTAACCACCTGAGATAAGTGGTAGACTAAAAGCACAGAATAAGTAATAGTATACGACCACGCACCGCCCCACCCCGACTCGAATTACCTCGCCCCGCGACAGAAATCTGGCGGACTTCTGGCGTACTCTCGGTATTATTATTAAGCAACTTACTCACACTATGACGCATGACGCGTGTACAGACGTGCCGTTCACACATAAAAACGCAAGTGATTATCGATGTATAGCGTGTCCGCCCTGTGCTAAAAGTAAATACTGTGTGTAGCATACATGATACTGTCAAAATGATAATCATGTATGTAATCTTCGTGATACTACCACACCCATTCATGCTACTCTTGATTAGGTATTACTTGATAATATAATACTGCCATGTGTTTAACAATCTTGGCGTTTACAATCTTTAGAAGGATAACTTCATTATGTATAAAACATTAGGAACGTAAGCGCCAATATAGTAAAAGTCAGTTTTGTGAAGCATGGAACAGACAATAAAAATGTCACATTATCAGATAAAATGCTTTGTGTGATAATTAAATAGGTAGGTAATATAACATTTACTCATATCATAGACTATTTCTCTAAACTGCTACTATAATATAGATAATACTCATTTCCGTAGAAATAAATTCGATTAAATATTTGCAGTGATATCAGATACAGCAGGTTTATCTTTGGATTCATTTGATACATTTGATCAAGGCTGCTCCTGATTACGCTGTATCCGACGATTTTTGTACTTATTTTAAAAGCAGATAGAAGTTTACGTGAGATTGTAAATGAAATTAAAATAAACCAGTGATGATATCCGCAACAGGCTCCATCATTTTTAAGGTAAAATAATTAAATCATACCATTCGTATCTGGTTCAAATGTCCTCATCACACTGGAAACGTTATTTTGCTGAACGGTTAATTTACACAGAAAATATTCATAATTTTGGATCAAATACATATTTGTGATAACACACACAAATAAATGCCCTCAAATTAATGCTGATGTTTGCGTTTTTTTTAATAAACTGTATGTGGTAGGTACAGTCAAGGGCATAAATATATATACATTCCGAAAGTTTTAAAAATATGTGTACGCTCTTACACCTTAGACAATAAAGTCGTGTTCACATATTTTTGAGCCATTTGTCTGGATCGATATTTTTGCCTACGACTGTACGTAAGATTAAAGTGTATAATAAACCTTAACGAATGTTTGTAGAATGTTTCTACGTCTCATTTAACGTTAAAAGTTAAAACAAGCTACCAGTAAAATGCACAAAAAATAAACACAGCCATAAAAAATCCCCACCTCTCGTCGCATGGTCACCCTAGCCCATTCATAAGACTAGGAATGTAGCGCGGCTACCAAGAATCGTGGACACCACTAGATAAGATAACCAGTAACCATAACCACACATTCTTGTGGCGGTGAGACAGTTTTTTTTACGTTTTTTTTTTTGTGATATCCGGAAACCATTGGACGTTAGACTTTACTATGTGATTCTTATCTTCGTGTTGAAATGTTATTGACCGAATTTTGTATGAATGTGATATGTTGATAATCTTAAACTTAAAACTACATAGGTCACTGGATATTTATGTTTTGCAATAGACGAATATGAAACAAAGAGGACAGGTGGCCTATCGCATATACTTTTTTAATACAGTTGCTCAAAAAGTGCTACTTTACGTTGCTGTTTAGCGTTCGGAAAGTTGGTATTCGCGAACTAGTGCTTTTTACTTTTCCATTTTTTTTTAATTTATACTTGTTCTAATTCATGACTACTTATTGATGAGAGTTAATATTAGTTTCCTTTAAACGTCGTAACCAACAAAAAAAACCTACTGTTAATTTACATTAACATATTTACATATTCTTACGAATACAAAAAATATACATAGGTATTTCATATTTTAACACTTACCTCTTCTTCATTATAACACGATTATTTTTTAATATTGAAGATTGAAAAAACCGTTCTTAATAAGTTGTCTGAATGGAAAAGAATAGCTATGGAAGGAGGTACTACTTACGTAGGAATAGCTGCCGAAACGCCTGTCAAAGAAGAGGCATTTTTTCTTACTGCAAGCTAAGTTTCACAAGGCAACATTCGATATTGTTTTTATTCCTTACTTAATGTTTTTCTTATTTTTTCTCAACTGTATTAAAAAACGTCGTTAGATACACGCGCGGAAATGACATACTTTCCGCACTAGCATCGAAATGTACTATTTTAGGGTTCCGTACCCAAAGGGTAAAAACGGGACCCTATTACTAAGACTCCGCTGTCCGTCTGTCCGTCTGACCGTCTGTCTGTCTGTCACCAGGCTGTATCTCATGAACCGTGATAGCTAGACAGTTAAAATTCTCACAGATGATGTATTTCTGTTGCCGCTATAACAACAAATATGTACTAAAAAGTACGGAACCCTCGGTGCACGAGTCTGACTCGCACTTTGCCGGCTTTTAACTATAACATGCTTGCAGTATAACTATTTATTATAACAGAATGACCAAATTATGTGATATATATAAATTTGTGTGTACAGCCACCTGCAATAATATGTTACATAACAAACGCTGCAAAAATATCTGACACCATCTTATTTGTAGAGCCATAAGCGTGTGTCACATATTTTTGCGGCCTTCGAAGAGTAATATATAACTGCAGTTGACTGTACATTGTATGTTGTTAGATACAATGTTTTCTTTTGGTTTTCAAATGCACCGCCTACAATCTTTTCTGCTTTGCCTTAAGGTTGACTGGTAGAGAATACCTCATGGCATTAAGTTCGCCTTTTGTACATTAAGTTGTTCATTTGTATAATAAAGTTTAAATAAATAAACAAAATAGGTACATTAGTGGAGTATGATAAATTATAAACTAGTTATAATATTAGTTCACGTGCTCTTGTTTACTTAATAATATGACATGTTTACATATCTTCATAGTTAAGTCATTGTTAAACTGTACAGTCGCCATCAGATATATCGGAGCGGCCGAGGTGCTCACAAATATCTGAACACGCCTCTATTGTACAACTGCTTGAAAAACAAAAAACAGGGATACCATACGGCTTTTTGGTTGCTGATTTCAGGATCTAATCGGTATTGCTATGAGATCTTGTACCGAACCTTTCGCGCTTTCTCACTCCTATTTTTATGGCCACTTCTATTTTTATTTCTATGTTTATGCTTATTTTCTGTTTTATTTATGTATTTTATTTCAGAACTTTCTAACACCACTCAACTACACACTTTTTACAGTACCGTATACTTATCACCGTCATATTTACCTAACTGTAACGTGATCTGGGTTCCGGCAGAATATCAGTGCTCCGCTCAATAGAGTGGAGCGTATAGCTGAGTCGGAACCATTTTGTTGTTGCTGCAATGCACACAGCGTGCAGCTAACCACTAAAAACTAATTTTTCGTGTTTAAGTAAAAAAAAAATTTGTTAATTTAATTTAGTACATAAGTTTTGTTCTTACTGCAATGTACCTACTACCTACTTACACTTTACACTAAAATTGTGTGTTTTGCAGCATCCAAATAAACGTTTTATCTATCTATCTATCTATCTATTGTCAGGGCGTTAGAGTGCGTGTTCAGATATTTGTGAGCACCTCGGCCGCTCCGATATATCTGATAGCGACTGTACCTACATATATGATTATTTACCTATATACTGTATTAGGTAGCATATGCCATTGCCCTTTACTGGGTACCGATATTTAGGCTACCGGTCCGAGTACTACCGAGTCTTAGTAATAGGGTCTCGTTTTTACCCTTTGGGTACGGAACCCTAAAAATGTTAAGAAATCTAGTCTTGTACAGTCAATTGCAGAGAAAAGGCACCCCCCCTGCATACAAAGTTCTGTAAATTAGTATGGACGTGGTGTACCTTTTCTCTGCAGCTGACTGTACCTAAATTTGAATTTACGAGATTTTAAGAGGGAACGCAACATTGTAATTTTAACTATAAAACTCCCGTGAGACTCAAACATATTAGATTATTTTAAACCGGGTCACTCACGTATTCGACTTAATAATACGTGAGTGACCCGGTTTAAAATAATCTAATAACGCAACATTGTCTAAGGTATATATGGTTAAACTTAAGATAAGTATATTAAAACATGTATAATAGATTATTAACCAAGGGATGAAAGGCACTCATTTCTGCAGAGGTAGTTTGGCGCTCGAACGCAGTGAGGACGCCAATAGTTCGAGGCTGAAATGATGCCTTTCAACCGAGTTAAACACTCTACTTTTCATTTCTAATACGAGGAAAGTAAAATAAAAATAAAATAATAATTTTCTTGTTTACTGGTTTTACCCCTCGTGTTAATATTGATACCCGAGCAAGCAAAAAGCGAAATATTGTAAAATTGAACCACGAGCATAGCGATTGGTTCGAAAAGTGGATTCTTGAGTGTTGCGAGGACGGATACCAACATGGTCGAAAAATGGTTATCAATACGCCTGAACGGCTTTAAATGAAATGTACGGATTAAGAGTTCTAAATGGGATGGGAAGGGGGTGGAGGCAAAGTCGCGGGCAAAATCTAGTTTACTATAAAACCTACCTAACTAGACTTATATTGACCGGGATATAGACCGTGATTACCTTTTGTATTGTTTGTGAGCTCCCGATATTTCGACGCAGTTACATGCATCTGCACAGTTACATGTAACTGCGCCGAAATATCGGGAGCTCACAAACAATACAAGAGGTAATCACGGTCTATATCCCGGTCAATATAAGTAGTGAAACTAACCGTGAATCATTCAAAACTCCTACCTAAGTAGGTACCTCATCAACCGTCTGAGTTAAATAGGGCTGTACTAATCAGCAACCCACAGCATCCTACGGATACGTTTAACGTAACAAACCGTCCTAAGTTGCGTAAGTCCCTGTCCGGTCTTGAACCCGGGACCTCTGACGTCAAATCGGGGCCTTGAAGGTTTGATGACCTGATACGTCATTTAATCGCAGTGCGTAGTATGTTTGTCACTTTATCAAAGGGGCTTGGCCCAGATGACATCCGTTGATAGAAATAGTTATTTAGTAAATAGAGCAACGTTATTTTACATCTCTCGTGATTTTGAGTCCCTCGCCCCGCTCAAGATTCTTTCGCTTTCTCGGGACTCAAAATAAACACTCGCAAGAAAAACCAACTTTCCTCTCTTGTTGCACACATAATTTTTCACCTCAGTAGTGAGAACATATTAAAGGTTAAAATGTATTTCGAATTACACAGAATAATACAGGAACAAAAAAAAGTATGAAGTGGCAGTTCATGGCCTTCACTAAATTAAAAAGCTACTTTGTTTCACTCACTGGAGTGAGGAAAGTGGCACTTTCTTCACTCCCTGGCGAGTGAGTGACGAAAGAAGGCTTGTTCGAGCTGCTGAGGTGAAAAAGAAACATTTCTGACAAGAAATTGTAGAAATTAAAAATAAATCTAAGAAAACGGGACGACACTACAGTCGATGAACGTATGATAGACTACCAGACCAATTCGAGTATTAGTTATTAGATCGAATAACGAGACCTCGATGGCACGTACGTTTTTCGAAATTCAAACCCCGGGAAAAACGACACTAACCATACCCAATACAGGCGAAACCACGGGTATAGCTAGTATAAAATATAAGCTATAATTACTTCAATCACGAGAACAAATGCAGGTCAGCATTTCCCAAACTATGGGTCGCGACCCATGGTGGATCGCGAGAGAAATTTGAGTGCCCTGAAACATAAAACGACATGCCGACTGATTTTTTTCGCGATTTTGTGGTTGGTCCCATAGTAAAAGTTACTCAGTATAATCCCAAAACCTCCCTGGCAACGGGAATACACATACTTTTTGGCCACCGTGTATACAGGGTGGCTAAAAAATAAGTGCATTCCCGTTACCAGGGAGGTTATAGGATTATACTGAGCAACTTTTACTATGGGACCAACCACGAAATCGCGAAAAAAAATTTGGCTGTTTCATACATTTTGGCTTGTCCATTTTCTATGGGAGGGTTAATTTTTTTTCGCGATTTCGTGGTTGGTCCCATAGTAAAAGTTGCTCAGTATAACCCCAAAACCTCCCTGGCAACGGGAATACACTTCGTTTTCAGCCACTCTGTATATACCTATATAGGTATAAGTAGGTACATTTTTAGATATTTTTATTTTTAGTTTTAATCGTGTGTCGATAGATGGCAGTAAATTTACTGTGACTACAAAATTTACTATGACAGTACCCCTGTATCCTATATATTCTCTTTGCCGGTACTAATCATATTTCACGCTTCCTATTAAAGGCGGCCAAGAGAAGGTGGGTCTCAAATTTGGCAGCTTTTGTGTGAGCCCAGTCAAGTTTGGGAACCACTGACCTAGGTGATTGCTAGACGTAATTTCTCCTCAGGAATCTAGCGAGTCTAGGTCACGGCAATTATGACTTAGGTTGTCTGCATTGCATCAGACGTAATGCATTCATATTCATATCATGGACATTTGGGGCATTTTCTATAAAAAGGGACCTTATTGTCGATGGCGCTTACGCCGCGCAGCTTCGCGCGGCATTGTTTTTATATCGGAGCACCGTTAATAATGGCGTAAACACCATCGACAATAAGGTCCCTTTTTGTAGAAAATACCACATTTGATAAAAGAAGGGTTTAAACTTATCTCTGATGATGCAATTCCACATTGTTTTACATAGCTGGTAACATGGTCTTGACAAGATCTTACATGGTTCCTAATAGGGACTTCCTAATATCACGAAAACCATATTTCATCTTTAGTGATGGTCACTAATCACAATATAATATATGGTAAAATGGGATGAGTAGGGTTCGCGGGGAGAGTTGGGTTATGAATGGGGAGAGAAGGATTGAAAGGGGGGTCAGATGGATTTTTAAGGCTACTGCTACAAAAGTAATGTATTCCAATTTAAAATGGAGCTATAGTAATACTCATAATAAAAAAAAAGATCCATCAAACTCCCAAATTCTCCTTTGTATTAAAACCCATCCCACCCCAATTACGAGGGACTACGGGGTGAGGTGGGTTTTCCTGTTTATCGTCAAAGCTATGAAACGGAACTACCCAAAATAAAATAAAAACTAAAATACAAACGTCCGGAACATTTATTGTATTCAGTTTGCATATGTAAAAATAAAATGTTATCGAGGTTTGAATGTCAGTTTTGCTCCTACTAACCCCATTTTACATTCTTTATTGCTTACCAATAAAAAATTAACCAGTACATACTTACATATTAGGCATATTAATGAAATAAAACTATGAAAACTATGAAAACATATCGCGTATATATTGACACCCGATAACCACGAACGCTGTAAAGGGTTCGAAACATCGGCATGTGTTATAAATTCAATATAAATAAATAAATATTATAGGACATTCTTGCACTGATTGACTAAGTCCCACGGTAAGCCCAAGGAGGCTTGTGTTATGGACTCAGACAACGATATATATAATACTTATACAAATACTTAAATAAACACCCATGACTCAGAAACAAATATCTGTGCTCATCATACAAATAAATGCCCTTACCGGGATTCGAACCCAGGACCATCGGCTTCACAGGCAGGGTCACTACCCACTAGGCCAGACCGGTCGTCAAAACCTACGAAGTGTAGCATTACGTCACGTTATCTTAAATTACTTTACCTTATTTATTTATCAGCTACACACAAATCACATCACTGCACTCGCGATAAAGGTCGTCACACACCGCCGCATATGTACGGAGCACACACTGGCGTGATTAGGGCAAAGAAATGGTTTTTATACATTCCCACTGCCGTGAGTCATGCGCTTCTCAAACTGTAACCGGTTTTGCGGTTTGGGGAGCGGTTTAGCTCTAAGTTGTTGGGAGATTTTGGAAGAAAAGATAAGATGCGATGCCATAAGGGTGGGCCAGAATAGCCACTGAGTGGGACCCACGGAACACCATAGGTGGTGCAGGCCGGGTTGCAGGCAGACCGAGAAGGATATGGCGGGTTAACTTGGACGCATTCTACCCGAATTGGTGAGAGAATACACACAACAGGGTCGAGGGGAGGGAACGAGGGCAGGCCTTCGCCCAGCAGTGTGACACTAAAATAGGCTAAAAAAAATGACTGGATATTTTTAATAGAGCATCATTATCTATAATTTGCTGAACCTCACTAAAAAAGTCCTAATTAATTCTGGAGTAAGGGAGTAACCCATTACCTCATTTTTATAATCTCTATAAAACGTATATTAGGTAGGTACCTAATATCTATATGTATTTATATTAAATTAAGTGTCCCGTTTTATTTATATTTACTTTTCTTCCTCCATCAGAGAGCGTGAATTTTATTTTAGCCGAATCAAATTGAGAATGTTGATAAGATATTTGAATGTAGAAATATCGCGATACAAACTGTAACTTGAACTAAATATTATAATTATTATATTAATGCATATATATTATTGCTGTATAGTATTTCTATTTCTAGCTGGCCCCGAACGGCTTATCCTTTGTCTATTGTTAAGTAATTTCTCGGCATGTGTACTAAGTCACCCGTTTCCTTTCCCAATGACAGACCAAGTCACCAAGTACCAACAGCAACACAATTGACCATACATGAACCTTGTATCCTTAAAAATAAGGTTCAAAATCTGTTAGTTATCACCCTGGACATAGACTGATGACTATGACGTTATCCTATGGTCCTAAGGAACTAACCCATTACTCGTACAAGTTCAGGGTCAACACTAACTAAATCATCCGGTAATTATTGTACGGCAATAATATCTATACAACATACGTGTTATTGCGAAGGAGTAAGGTATAGGTGTGTGTAGATATTTTTGGAGGGAAATACACGACACGTGTAGGGAGTTATTTTAGCGAACACGTGGATATGGTTCTAAATACATTGTAGTGAGGATACCGGTCCGGACTCCGGTGCAAAGGATGTAATGAGCGTTTGGTTCGGGACATCAAGTGTTTCGCTATTAACTGGGAGCGTAGCCAATAAGATGACAATCATTCGCAGAAAACTAAACGCTACGATAAACGTAAATAATGTATGAAGATGATAGCGTTTCGTTTCGTTTTCTGCAAACTGCTCTTTAAGAGCTCTTCAAACCAGCCTTTTATCGAAATCTAATGAAAAAAAATCGAACACCAAACAAAAATGGGCCCATCTAATGAATCACATGGCGGAAACCCGAACGGAAATCATTTTTCTGCCCTCCGGCCGGAAAACGTCTAATTGCCCGCTGCCCTAAACGAAGTTGCCGCTTTCCGGCTGCGTAAAGCAGAAAAATAGTACACACTCCTCGATTAGTAAATAAAAAAGCCTCAGATCACACAATATATTAAATGTGATATGAGGCATTTCTTACTTTACTACCCTAGGTATGAAATATGGGGTCCCTTTGTTTGACATATTTATTGAAAGTCATAATGTACTGATTGTCAGATTATCATTAGTCATAACTCTGAAACCGTTAACTTTTCAGGATTTTCGTAAGGTTATCCTATAGAGGTTAGGTTAGGTTTGTTTTATGTCAATCCTGAAAAGTTACGCGTTTATGATAAAAAACAAATTATGACTAACGAACAAACTATACATTATGACTTAAATCTTTATGGGAACCAATAGAGACCCATGTAATATACCTACTTTTGTTTATGTGCGTATGACATGTCTGTATACCTATGCATATGTGTATGATTGTATTAGGGATGTGTAAGTTTGCTTAGGACTTGGGATAGGCAGTAGTAACTACAAGAAAATGTTATAAACCCAAACAAAATATGTACCGTCAACCGGGGTGAATAGGGATGGCTGGGGTGAATAGGAACAAAACTTAAAATGTGATTTACCTGACAATTTCTTAATAACTACCCACACAAATTATATCATACAAAATCTGCTATTATTTTCAATCGAATGGTACAATTTGTTTGGGTAGTTCAAGATATTTTCAGATAAATCACATTTTATCCCTATTCACCCCAGCAGGGATAGCATAGCCATTATTCTATATGAAATACTATTTTTAGAGTTCCGTACCCAAAGGGTAAAAACGGGACCCTATTACTAAGACTCCGCCTGTCTGTCACCAGGCTGTATCTCATGAACCGTGATAGCTGAAAGACAGCTAGATAGTTGAAATTTTCACAGATGATGAAGTTATTTCTGTTGCCGCTACAACAAACACTAAAAAGTACGGAACCCTAGGTGGCCGAGTCCGACTCGCACTTGTTCGGTTTTTTTATTCATTCCGTGCTTTAGGCATCGAGCCTGCTATTTTTACATGTACAATAAGCTACAGAGATAACTGACCCCCGTGCAAACGAATGACTATATGCAGGGGGGTCAGTTATCTCTGCAGCTTACTATACATATATACAAATAAGTTGTATGTAAATAATAAGTAATTTAAAATAATTAAGTACCTAAAATGTTATTTGTGACCTGTAATATTACAATTACCAATAATTGATGTCTATATCTATGTCATATACCTATATATTACGTACTGTGCAATACAGTTCAAATAAAAAACCTATCAAAAATAATTAACACCTATTAAATTAATAACCACAAACTTTGACAATCGCTGTCTAAAAAAAATCAAAATTAAACACAGGTGTCCGGTCTTCACTTTGCCCTTACTTTATTCGATCAAAATTAAAAAAATTGGCCAAGTGCGAGCCGGACTCGTGCACGAAGGGTTCCGTACCATTACGCAAAAAAACGGCAACAAAAACACGTTTGTTGTATGGGAGCCCCACTTAAATATTTATTTTATTCTGTTTTTAGTATTTGTTGTTATAGCGGCAACAGAAATACATCATCTGTAAACATTTCAACTGTCTAGCTATCACGGTACATGGTGACAGACAGACGGACATACAGACGGACAGTGGTCTTAGTAATAGGGTCTCGTTTTTACCCTTTGGGTTCGGAACCCTAAAAAAACGGACACTCTTAAATCACTGACATGACGAGCTGTCATTAAATAATAAAGATTCACAAATTTACAAATGCCTGTGAAAAAAACCGAAAAACCGTAGTCTTACGGGATATGGTTCAAATTTGCAATGAGTAGTCTTTCCGGCCGCAAATATAATTTTGTAATATCGCTATCCAGGCATAAATGACGTAATTTATGATCTCACTGCGTTTAAAGGAATAAAAGCCTTATTTAGTCAGCTTAAGGTTGATTTTGGGTTGTTTGAGGATTATTATGATAGTAATTTATAGCTTAATTCGGGTAATCGCAACTAGAATTAGGTATGAAACTTTAATATAATTTGGTGAGTAATTGTGATCAAATTTTCAATTTAAATTCTGAGGTAGTGATGTGACGATATTATCCGAACTATCGGCCTAATTCGAACTTTTAGATACGACAAAGATTTGCTAAATATACGATATAGATCGGATATTTAAGTGTTAAAACTGTTAAAAGTGACGTTTTTGTTTGAAGAAACTTCACTTTTGAGACTGACATATTCGGATATGTCCATGTCGGATCTTTAACAAATTTTTGACGTATGTATCTTAAAGTTGGAATCATAATACCTCGCTTTTTAGGGTTCCGTACCCAAAGGGTAAAAACGGGACCATATTACTAAGACTCCGCTGTCCGTCTGTCTGTCACCAGGCTGTATCTCATGAACCGTGATAGCTAAAATACACGTCAAGATTGTTTACCTTTTTTCTAATGCTAAAAAAACGAAATATATACAACATAATAATTATTGAAACCAAGACTATTTTGAATAGTCGAAATGTATTAGGTGTGTTTTAAGACGAGGTCTTAAAAGAGTATGTATACCTGTTTTTAAAAAAAATCGGCCAAGTGCGAGTCGGACTCGCGCACCGAGGGTTCCGTACTTTTTAGTATTTGTTGTTATAGCGGCAACAGAAATACATCATCTGTGAAAATTTCAACTGTCTAGCTATCACCGTTCATGAGATACAGCCTGGTGACAGACAGACAGACGGACAGACGGACAGCGGAGTCTTAGTAATAGGGTCCCGTGTTTATCCTTTGGGTACGAAACCCTAAAACATTGCACTATATTCAAAACTGAGGTAATAAAAAATTTGAGCAATCTTTTATTTGCTTTACTTACTTATAATGTGATTTAATGTGTTACTGTGACCCGTTTAAATTTGTTGTAAACAGTACATTGGAGATATGCTCGTTTTGTAGTATATACGCTTACTTATACTTTATTCTTATAAAGTAAATACATATTACAATTAAAACGATCGCCATAATGTTAGCGGTTTTTTGATGTTCGCCCCTCCCTATTACGAGGAGTGGTGGCAACACTAGCGTCGCATACGCGGCGCTTGGGTGTGGCGGTCAGATTCCATGATGGCGGCGATAAACGCTGTGACTCTCTAGATGTTTTCTTGCTAAAAATAAGTAGTCTACAAAAATATTAATTGTTTCAGACATAATATAAATTTCAAAAATATGCCCCAGTTACGTTTTAAAAATTTAACTCAAAATGGCGCTACTTGTAAACATATTTTTAAAACAATTGTTTAAATTAATATTGTATTTAAAATGTTTGCAGTTATGCAGTTGCACAGTTGGAATTGCAACAATGACTACTATTTTGGAATTCGCAAAGTAATCATGAGTCAGAATAACATTGTAATGTCATTTATTTTCACCGAGTTTAAAAAAACCGGCCAAGTGCGAGTCGGACTCGCGCACGCAGGGTTCCGTACCATTATCTATAAAAATGGGAAAAAATTTACTTGTGTTGTATGGGAGCCCCCTTTTCACCGGCAAGCTCGGCCGAATTTCATCTTCCCATACAAACGGAGTTCCGTTCTCATTTTAAAACTACGTGTTGGATTGTAATAAAACTTTGCACATACAATGATATGAGGTATATCTAGGTCTAAAATTAGTTTATATAGTTCTAGTACATAAAACAATCTTAATAAGTAAATCTAAATAGAGCACAAACAAGTTTTGAATGAAAAACTTAAATTAGCTGTATTTTTTTGCTATGGTATCTAAAGCTACATAATTTCAGACCTAGATATACTTTATCCTATTGTAAGTACTAAGTTTGTAATGTAATGTAATGTAACTTTAGTGATTAAATTTACTGCTTATAATGGAAGCAAGATTTGGTTTGTAAACTACTTAGTTTAAGATTTATGTAAGCAATTACTTTCATATGCATGTTGTGTTTGCCTGTTATTGGGTGAATACTCGAGCAATTTGTTTTTCACCTCAGCAGCTCGAACAAGCCTACTTTCGTCACTCCCTGGAGTGAGGAAAGTGCGACTTTCCTCACTCCAGGGAGTGAAACAATGTAGCTTTTTAATTTAGTGAAGGCCATGAACTTCATACTTTTATTACATTTTTTTTATGGTATGGTACGGTCCGGTCCGGTCCGGTCCCGTATCGTATCGTACATATTATAATACTTTTTTTTCTGTGTATTCTGAATTTGAAATACATTTTAACCTTTAATTTGTTCTCACAACACGAGAGCAAAGTTATTTTACATCTCGTGTTTTTGAGTCCCTCGCTACGCTCAAGATTCTACCTTAGAATCACTCGCTTCGCTCGTGATTTAATTATAGAATCTTTCGCTTTCTCGGGACTCAAAATAAACACTCGCAAGAAAAAGCAACTTTCCTCTCTTGTTGCACAAACAACTATTTATTGTCACGTTTTCAATAAGTTTATATACCTATATGTATTACACCTATTGGCAAACCTTTATAAAATAAAATAAAAAATAAAATAAGTTTCAGAGAAATCTAGCTAGTCATTTTAAAATGTGAGCGTCACTACGTTTGTATGGAGAACCGATCTTGCTGCGGACTCTTAAATCTCTCTCTATTTACATATTTTATTCTGTTTTTTAGTATTTTTGTTGTTATAGCGGCAACGGAAATTAGGGTTTCGTACCAAAAGGGTAAATACGGAACCATATTACTAAGACTCCACTCCGTCTGTGTCTGTCTGTCACCAGTTGAAATTTTTACAGATGATGTATTTCTGTTGCCGCCTAAGAGGATATAACCAAACGGAGACGCCACGTCACATTTTGTCATATCGATATGTATCGATATCTATAAAACTATCGACACATTTCGTCAATCCCTACGCTAGTTCTGTTGCTAGGCAATTTTTACTAAATTACTAACTCGAGGAAAATTACGCTTCCGGTAAAGCTTTAGTTTTATTACAATTACGTGTTTACGGTTTTTTTTTAAATTTTCAAGAAATAGCGGGTTCCTTTTTAAATACGTTACAAACTAGGTATGTGTTATAATCCAACTTAGGGAACCCACAATTAAAAATAATTATTAACACACCTTTCTTGTTTTTCTTGGTGTAATTTTTTTGTTAAATGTTGATTTAATTTGTTGTTTTCATTTTAAATATAACATGACGTATCCTAAGTAAGTACCTAGTACATACGGAATTCTCAGAGATTTTTAATCAAAATAATACATTTTGATTTACTTTCTCAAATCTCGATCTCGTCGAGATTTATCTCCATCTCGAAAGTCTGACGGTCGAGATCTCGAAACACCCAATCTCGATTCAGATTTTTCGTGCGAGATCTCGAATCGCCAATCTTGGTTCGAGATTGCATTCCCTATCAGCTCAATCGGACACCGGAAAGAGGTCAAATTTAAGTTACTTACGGCCCGATTCGAATAAGATACATCAAATATTCCGTGTAGATACGATACGGATTAGATATGTCCGTGTCAAAAGCGACGTTTCTTCAAACAAAAACGTCACTTTTGTTTACATTGACATATCTAATCCATATCGTATCTAGACGTAATATTTGACGTATCTTAAAGTTCGAATCGGGCCGCAACATGACTTAAAGCACATGTTATACAAATAGCGAAATAGCGACCCGGCCCGACTTCGCACTGATTTACACAAAGCTTTAACAAATTAATTTCGCCCCCGAAAATCCCCATATAGCAAATTTCGTCAAAATCGTTAGAGCCGTTTTCGAGATCCCCGAAATATATAAATATATATACATAGATAGATATATACAAGAATTGCTCGTTTAAAGGTATAACAAATTATATTTACTCGTAATACATGTTAATTATAAGATATATTGTTTTGAAAAGCCGAAGCCGAGTTTGTTGCCGGTACCATATTGGGATACCCTCCTCTTGAGGGGGGGATCTAAATCTTCTCGAGGCAGAGGTGTAGGGTTAGAGGCGGCGTAGCCTTATTTGACGTTCATAAGCGCATTGTAATATGCCTACTTGAATAATAAACTGTCTTTATCTTTACACATACTCGTAGACTTTCCCCAAGAATCACTCTATTACTAGGTGAAAAGGCGGGGGGACTTTATTTCATAAAGTGTAGTGATACGCGGTGAAGCTAAATAAAAGTGTGTAAAAAAGGCAATATGATAAGTCAATAGGTATGAGTTTAAAGGCAATCACATTCTTATTTATTCATAACGTATTCACACCTTTGACATTTATTCTCAAATGTATGCAAATCCGAAACCTTTTGTTAACAAAGTAAGCAAGATGAAATTACAAAAAGCTCCATATGACAGCCCAAAAACGATTATAAAAGATAAAGATTACGCAACGCTCAAGAAAGCCGTGAGTCAGTCGCAAAATATGGCGGACAAATAAGTAAAAAAGTGTTGATACGACTGACGGGAGGGGTCCGTAGCTTTATTAAATACAAAATTAGGTATAGTATAGGTAAATCTTCTCAAATTTTGACCCGCCTCCCTCCCCTATGTAAGAAAAATAAGAATAGGCCGACCCCCTCCCCCTTTATTACGTAAATCTAAATGTAAAACGTGAATACACGTTTGGTTTGTATTAGTATTTATTTATAAAAAAAAATTGAACTTTCGTTTGTACCTACAAAGGTAGTGGAGCCTGTCTAAGCTAACTCTGCACCATGTTTGATAGCATATAGTGTGGGAGAAATTTTATAAAAAATTGTGATCTTACGTAAGAACTATGAACACCCCCTCCCACTCCCTTGAAAGAAAACATGATCCTTCCGGCCGATTTCGACCATGGCGACCACTTCGACTCCTAGTAACAAGTTCGACCCCCCCACACCCCCCTAATCGTCTTACGTAATAAATTAATGGCGCCTTGAGGAATTGGGCTGGCTGGACTAGCCTACCCCCCATCCCCCACCCCCGTCACGCAAACCCGCCCGTACTACGATACAATTACAATACCATGCAGTCAGTATACTTCAAATCTTTTACAAATTCACCTTACATAAGACGATAATAATGACGTAAGGGATTTTTATTCGCCTGGGAACCCTAAAAGCGGGCAGGTGCGCGCGCGCCGAAGGCCGACGATGAAAGTAGATGCTTTATTAGCTTCAGGGTTCCGTAGGCTTAGAGGGTTCATCAGTTTATTTCCGTAGGTAGCTACGTAGGTACATTCTATTTCCTA
Source organism: Cydia strobilella (assembly GCF_947568885.1). NCBI lineage: Eukaryota > Metazoa > Arthropoda > Insecta > Lepidoptera > Tortricidae > Cydia > Cydia strobilella. The sequence goes on along the minus strand of NC_086063.1, from coordinate 9,765,106 downwards.
GCATCAGTATCCACTACATACCTACAGTTAGTATGACCACGACTGGGGTACTTACGTACTTGTATTTGTAAATGTATGCACTCTTTTTTCTGACTGCTAGACTGTGTGGCGGTATTGGCATTTGGTATTGTCTTATGGACCTGTTGGATACGTTCCCCGGTGTGGGAAAGAGGTCTGGATTTTGCTTAACAAATAGTGAAACCTCGTATATGTAAAGGCAGGGCAGTGTAAGTATATTCAGCTTAGGGAACAAGGGTTGACAGGATTCCCTGTAGCGGACACTGAATATAGCCCTTACACAGGGCTTCGCGATTTCGGTGTTGGTCCAATAGTAAAAGTTGCTCAGTATAATCCCAAAATCTCCCTGGCAACGGGAATGCACATATTTTTGGCCACCCTGTATACTGGCAGGTTAGTTATGTATTATGAATCTTGACTAGAGTTCTGTCAAGTGTCACAGCGTTACAAAAATGAATAATAAGTATGTGTTATTGTGCTATAATGTTATGATGATTTATTTTAAATACTTATTATGTATCCAACGTCTGCCTATCATTCAATATGGAAGCAGCGAGCGTGGTAGAAATAAAAAAAACGCATCTTTATGATCTTACGTAAGGACTATGATAACCCCCTCCCTCCTCCTTGTAAAAAAATAAGATATTATTGACCCCCCCCCCCCCCCCCCCCCTAAATCGTAACGTATAAATGAATGGCGCCACAATTGTTTCCATCATTCACGGAACCACAAAACTAAACCGCGAACAAACATTGAAGCCACTAATTGAACAAAAAAGCATTTCACCTGAACGGCGAACAAAAAAACCACAGAAAAAGCTCCGGTATGACGTAAGCTTGCAAGTGGCCCTGACCTTGAGACACAGATTACTTTCCTCCTAGATGAAGTACAGTTTGGCAAAAAAGAGTAGAAATTAAAAAGTGGTTTGGCGCAACATAAGTACCAGCGAAGACCAGTTGACCAGCGAAGACCGTTCCGCGTACCTACATTTAGACTGCACCGTACAGCCGAAGCGGCTACTCATATTAATTATTTATATAGATTTATCGAGCACCTAAACGTTACTCGTACCTATTAGTTATTAAGTTAATTAAAAGAAGATTACTACTATCCTGGAGTTCCTTCATTCTTCATCAGAAGCTTAATTGAGGAGTACATCGAACAAGTGGCAACACTGTAGTGTCGTCCCGTTTTTCTTAGATTGATTTAAAAGGGACGATATATACAGTGTTGCCACTTTTTAATTTCTACTCTTTTTGGCCAGACTGTAATACGCACCGCACACCGCACTACACCATCGGCCCGATTCGAACATTGCTTTAAGAAGTCACAGCGGTAAGATACCGATCTGTCAGTGTCAAAAGTGACGTTTTTTGGTTGAAGAAATGACATTTTTGACATTGTCAGATCTGTTTGGCAGAGGGACATAATAATTATGTTCGTTTGATCGTTCCACAGATTCATAATTATTATGAATCTGTGGAAAGATCTCCAGCACAGAGTGTGTACATTTCTTTACTTGATTATCGCTATACATTGACATATATTATTTGGCTGCCAGATGGATTTGGCGGGAAGTAGGCAAAGATGTGTGCGCGGAAATATATTTTCATTAGATTCATCTTTTTAAACTGAAATCAATCCTAGCCTTGGCCATTAGAGGACTTCACCTTCTTATTTCTGGCTTTGCCACTTTTTTTTCGTAAATTACATCAATTTTAGTTTATAAGTTATAAAAAAGCGTTTTTACTTAATATGACACAAATCTAAATATTATAAAATAATTTATTAAAGCCCTTCTTTTGACACTTGAAAATTATATTAATGTAAGGTTTCCAAATTCATTAATCCCATATTGTCTTTGTTAACAAGTTAGATAATGTCTTCTGATAATTTAGTTGTCATGATAAGATAACGCATCAATAGTTGACGAAAAGTATTCAACATTTAGTAAACCATTTAGGTCCGCGGTCTGGGCTATAACCGCGAAAATCGAAGTTCGCAAATTACGGTCATTTTTCTCTGTCACTCTAATTGTAATATAATATAATTGTAAAATAATGTAGGAGACATTGGAGTAAAAGAGAAAGATCCCCGCAATTTGCGAATTTCGGTTTTCGCGGTAGCCCCTCTGCACTCATAACGTGTTTTTGACCCTTCTCCTCCCGAACGACCGGGAATGTCGAAAACGGGAAGAAACGTAAACGTCTGATACCTGATCGCGAAGTGCATCCGCGTTAACCTAAAAAAAAAATGTTTATTCGGTAAATATTCGTCAGTTCGAACCGTACTATTCGGCCGAATACGAACATTGAAAAATATGCCGAATACCGAATAATTACCGAATATTCGGCCCATCTCTAATTAAAAATGTAATTACCTTGTGGCCTTCAACTTCATAACGCGGACTCTATTGGTGGTGATCCACACTTTGTGCGTTTAATGGGAAGCTTTAATCATAAGCCAAGTTATAATCAACAGCAATTAGTTGTCATAAAGGGTCCTATTTGACACGAGATGTGTCATAAATCATTATACAGTGTTTGACAAAATTTTGACTTAATTATCGTAAGTACAGTTAGTATCTAGCTTGAAAAATAACACCAAAAGGATCTGCCATTAAGTGTATTTTTCCAAATAGAGACATATCTCCCCTCTGGTGTTGCGGGTGTCCATGGGCGGCGGTAATCGCTTACCATCAGGTGATCCGTCTGCTCGTTTGCCTCCTATTTCATAAAAAAAAAATCTCGACAGTTTCGGTTCAAAAGTCAAACTTTAGTGTAAATGTAAATAGTGTACTGCCCAGAGCCCGGAATATTCGCGGCAAAACAAAATACCGTCGTAATCTTGCTAGAGTTAGAAACAGCATTATTTGATCGATATCGATAGTTGCGTAATAGAAGAAAAAGACAGTCAACCAAATAAAAACAAAATCTCAAAAAAATTGATTGTGAGGTTTGTATAAAATTATAATATAAAAACAGATACATAATGTAATAGTATACATTAATGACTTTATAGTGATAAACGAAACTGCAATGTTTACTCCCAGAGATTTAATCATAGAGTAACTGATACTAGAGCGTTACTGTCATAGTAAATTTTGTAACCCCAGTAAATTCACTGCCATCTGATCATCACACACTTTAAAACTAAAAATGAAGATTTATAAAAATACGATAGAATGTATTTAAATATAGATAAATGATTTTTTTTATTTGCATTAATTATTTTTATGATTTTGACCCATGTTCTTTCACTGATATGCGTTAAAATTGTTAAATAACAAACGAAACCGTCAACGCCATCTATACGACTGTAGGCCAAAACTAGTAGCGCCCTCTGAACAAGAATCAAATTTTCTTTGTTTTTCGAGGCACGTTTTTTCCTTAGACTGTATCCATCTATTACGGAGTTATATCTATCTTTGATTTAATGATTATCTACTATCAATATCACAAACCAAATATAATGTCATGTGCTGTTGTGTGTACTGACGTAGATTTCGAAGAAGAAATTGCATCTGTTTCTATAACATTGAAAACATCGAGTGACAGGTATGACAGTTAGGTATTTAACGTGGTGTAACCACACTTCACTTTTTTTTATCAGATAATTATCGATAATTAAATACAGCTAATTTTAACAACGGAGTTACTGTAGTACACTATTGGGCATTAACTGAGCCACAATCAAGTGTTTTGTATTACCAATTTCAAGTCACCCTGTACATATAATGTAATTTTATAAAACCTTACGTAAATTTTCTGTTTTTTCTTCTATTACCCAACTATCGATATCGATAAAAAAATGTTTCTAACTCTAGCAAGATTGCGAAAGTCATTTATTTTGCCGTGAGAATTCCAGGCTCTGAGTCTCCCATCTAAACGGCCGGCAACGCACAACCCCTCTGGTGTTGGGTGTCCATGGGCGACGGTAATCGCTTACCAGGCGATTCATCTGCTCGTTTGCTTCCTATATCATAAAAAAAGTTCTAATTCAAAGTGTGTGTTATTATATAGATCTCCCTTTAGCAACTGATCCTTAAGTTAGGGACCGGTTATTTTGACCTTGTAACTACTGCGCTTGTGGATAGACTATACCTTTTTATATGCACTATAGTGCACCTGTGACCTTGGCCGTCACGGCTTAATATAGGTCCTAAAGACGCATTAAGACCTAAAAAAAGTATAAGCGGCCGTGTAACTTAAATTTACGAGAGTTTTTATCTTATACGGAGTTACATATATCTTTGGTATGGATTATCTATTAACAGCCTTCTAGGCGACTCGATAGTACGCAGCTGAAGGTCCCGGGTTCGAATCCCGGTAAGGGCATATATTTGTGTGTATATTACGATTATTTGTTCCTGAGTTATGAATGTTATCTATGTATCTAAGTATGTTTGTATTTACAGGCTAAAAAATAAGTGCCTTCCCGTTGCCAGGGAGGTTATGGGATTATACTGAGCAACGTTTACTATGGGACCAACACCGAAATCGCGAAAAAAACATTTACCCTCCCATTGAAAATGGACCAGCCAAAATGTATGAAACAGTCAATTTTTTTTTCGCGTTTCCATAGTAAAAGTTGCTCAGTATAATCCCAAAACCTGTATAAGTATGCATATCGTGCCCTTAGTAAAAACTAAAAACTTAGCTTAGTATGGGGCTAGTACAATCTCTGTAAGATTGTCCCCAAATATTTATTATATCTTATTCGGGGATCTCGGAATCGGCTCTAATGATTTCGATGAAACTTGCTATACGGGGGTTTTCGGAGGCGAAAAATCGATCTAGCTAGGTCTTATCTCTGGGAGAACGAGCATTTTTGAGTGTTTATATGTTTTCCGAGCAAAGCTCGGTCTCCCAGATGTTTTTATTTATCACGGAACCAAACTATCCAAGCACACACTGATCCAAAACCGTCATACGCATATATAGGTCACCTGGCGACTAAATCTACATGCACACACATGCACATTTGCATGTACGTCATATGACACGTGCATCGTATAATTGCAGCGCTTAAACTATGGAGCTTGGATTCTAGATTGTAGCTAGTTTGTTCCTAGGTACTAATACTACTAATAGGTAGGTAATAACATAGAGTAACTTATACTAGAGCGGTACTGTCATAGTAAATTTTGTAACCCCAGTAAATTCACTGCCATCTGTCGACACACTTTAAAACTAAAAATGAAGATTTATAGAAATACGATAGAATGTATTTAAATATAAATAAATGTTTTTTTTTATTTGCATATTAATGCAATAATTATATTTATATGATTTTGACCCATGTTCTTTCACTGATATGCGTTAAAATTGTTAAATAACAAACGAAACCGTCAACGCCATCTATACGACTGTAGGCCAAAACTAGTAGCGCCCTCTGAACAAGAATTAAATTTTCTTGATTTTCGAGGCACGTTTTTTCCTTAGACTGTATTCATCTATTACGGAGTTATATCTATCTTTGGTAATAAGTAGTAGGTTAGCGTGGTATGGGCATGTGATGAGGAGGGATGAATGCCATATAGGCAAAAGAATTTTAGGGATGAATGTTGATGGACGGAGAGCGAATGGTAGACCAAAAAAGCGATGGATGGATTGCGTGAAAGAGGATATGAGAAAGAAAGGAGTGAGTGCTGAGGTGACGAAAGATAGAGGAGAATGGAAGAGAAAAACATGTTGTGCCGACCCCACATAACGTGGGATAAGGGCAGGAAGAAAAATACTACTAATAGGTAGTTTAGATCTAGGTCTAGGTAGCAATATGCAGGCAAGAACATTCTCTAAAGGAGGATAGGCAGATTTGTATGGTCACTAGCCCATGAACCAATAAGAATAAGCGACATAACATCGGAAAGGTTTTTTTTATATACTCCATTTTTAAGGTTCCGTACCCAAAGGGTAGAAACGGGACCCTATTACTAAGACTCCTCTGTCCGTTTGTCCGTCTGTCCGTCTGTCTGTCACCAGGCCGTATCTCATCAACCGTGATAGCTAGACAGTTTAAATTTTCACAGATGATGTATTTATGTTGCCGCTATAACAACAAATACTAAAAAGTACGGAACCCTCGGTGGGCGAGTCCGTGTCGCACTTGTCCGGTTTTTTGTACGGCGAGACTTGTCAAATCTTTGTTTAAAAAAATATGACAAAAAAACATAAGAAAACGAATAAAAAACTAAAATATCATGACGCTAAATCATCGACAATAAAAAACCGGCCAAGTGCGAGTCGGACTCGCGCACGAAGGGTTCCGACCAATTACGCAAAAAACGGCAAAAAAATCACGTTTGTTGTATGGGAGCCCCACTTAAATATTTATTTTATTCTGTTTTTTGTATTTGTTATTATAGCGGCAACAGAAATACATCATCTGTAAAAAAAATCAACTGTCTAGCTATCAAGACTTCTGTCTTCTGTCTTCTGTCTTCAAGACTGGTGACAGACAGACGGACAGACGGACAGCGGAGTCTTAGTAATAGGGTCCCGTTTTTACCCTTTGGGTGCGGAACCCTAAAAAACCTCAATTAGTATCGAAAAAACTATATACTTAGTCACGTTTCAACACACAACTTTTTCGGCGATAACATTTTTCACACAAAGATTTGGGACCTGCCTTAGTAAAAGTTTTATAACTTAGACTAACCTAGAATAACCGGTGACATACCGCTTGCCCTTATTGGTCACATGGGCCAATTAGCCCACCCTTCTTTCCGCAATTTCTGGAAACTCATGAGAAAATTCTCAAAGAAAGTTCCCGTTCAGATTCAGATTAGGGATTAATACTAAATGTTCTTAACTGTTGACGACTGTTTCATTTAATACAAAGAGGATATAATAGGATAGAGCGGTACTCTCATAGTAAATTTTGTAACCACAGTAAATTCACTGCCATCTCTTGACACACTTTAAAACTAAAAATGAAGATTTATAAAATTACGATAAAATGTGTTTAAATATGGATAAATGATTTTGTTTATTTGCATTAATTATTTTTATGATTTTGACCCATGTTATTTCGCTGATATGCGTTAAAATTGTTAAATAACAAACAAAACCGGCAACGCCCTCTATACGAGAGTAGGCCAAAGGTAGTGGCGCTATCTGATCGAGAATCAAATTTTCGTGATTTTCGAGACACGTTTTTTCCTTAGACTGTATCCATCTATTACGGAGTTATATCTATCTTTGATTATATTAAGCATGAATTATCAGTGGTAGATAAAATATTAGACAGCAAAAAGCCAGTAGCGCAAGTACTCAACTCCGAATAGTGTAGGGTAGGGTAAGAAACAGTGGCTTGCAAAAAAATAGCCGGGTACAGTGGCTCACTCAACCTAATTCCAACATGATAGAGGCGATATTGGGGCGACTGAGCCACTGTTCGAGCTGAGCCACTGTTTCCTACCCTACTCGAATATCAGTGACACGGTCCGTTAAAGTATAGTATGAATTATCTCAGATGATTTTTTCGGGCTCCGGCCCTAATCTGTTAAACAAAAGGTATTGTTTACTTTATGCAGTGGTTACACTGCTTACTGCTAATAGCCCGGACATAAGTAACAGGAACAAGCCCGTCATCCTATTCATATGGTTCAAATTCATGAAACAGCCCATTCGGAGGTAATACGTTTTGTTATCTCCAAAGAAAATACCACCCTGAGTGTTTTCTGAATGAGCTGTCACATAAATTTGAACATTAATACTATTACGATAGTTGCTTTTTAAAGACGTGCTGAAGACCGCTCTTAAAATAAACAAAGGGGTTCGTTTAACAGATTAGGGCCCAAACCCGAAAAAATCATCTGAGATAATTCATACTACTTATATTATCATCTCATTTAGACATTACCATTGATTGTGCATGTGGTATGATAGCAGACTTTATCGCGCAAAACTCGGCAATGCACTTGTGACACCTTTTACACCGACACCCGCCGTGCCTAAGTAAAATTATAGATTAAAATTATCATATTGTATGCGATTTATGGGCACGGCAGTGCCCCTGCCAAGTCGGCCAACACAAATTGTCACAGCCGTGCCTACTTTTTCTCGAAGTCTCCTTTCTCGGTCAGGGAATTTTGGACACCCCTCTATAAATGTTATAACTTATCTTTCAGTGGCAAATAAATATGAGAGCAAAAAGCTAATAGTAGCGCAAGTACTCAACTCTGAATAGTAAGTAGTACTCGAATATCATTGACACAACCAGTTACGATTATCATTCTGATTTAAACAATATCATTGAACACGTGCATGTGGTATAATAACGGACTTAATTCGCGATTGTTTCTATACTATAGCATAGAGTAACTTATACTAGAGCGGTACTGTCATAGTAAATTTTGTAACCCCAGTAAATTCACTGCCATCTGTCGACACACTTTAAAACTAAAAATGAAGATTTATAAAAATACGATAGAATGTATTTAAATATAGATAAATGATTTTTTTTATTTGCATTAATTATTTTTTTGATTTTGACCCATGTTCTTTCACTGATATGCGTTAAAATTGTTAAATAACAAACGAAACCGTCAACGCCATCTATACGACTGTAGGCCAAAACTAGTAGCGCCCTCTGAACGAGAATCAAATTTTCTTGATTTTCGAGGCACGTTTTTTCCTTAGACTGTATCTATCTATTACGGAGTTATATCTATCTTTGACTATAGTTGGTCAAGCAAATCTTGTCAGTAAATAAGAACAAAAAAAACTACACTCATCCCCTTCTTCTGGGCGCCAGCACCATTGTAAGACAAAGATAGCATGACTCTCTCCGTCTACGCCCGAAATGAGACAGTCCCTTGACAAACTATATATATTTTTTTGAAGTCCTTATTCTTCGATTTAAGCATATTACAATGCATTTAACAAACTTTCACTTTCAATGTCGTACTGCAATACTGGCATATACTGTAGCTCTAAAGTACTTAGTCTGAATCCGAACGATACCTTTAGAGGCTTTTTCACATTGTCCGATCCGATATCGGATGTAGGATCCGACATCCGCGTAGTCAGGCCGCGGGGGCGCGTCCGGGAGCCGTCTATTAGTGGTCACGTACACTACAACAACAAGCATTATGCCTACACATACGAACACAAACAAATATTATCGGTCCGACAGCTGACGGGGGGCTCTGACATAGCTGAATTTATCGGAAGCGCCTTACCGATATAGGATGTCGGAAGGCGCCTATGACAAAACAGCTGCAGAAGAGTGATATTGCAGAAAACGACCAACACCACAGCCATTGAGTTAAAAAAATGCGAGTTTAGTGACCGCGCACATAATCTCATGTTAGAGATTTAGCACACAAATGTATGGATTTTAAGCACTTTTTCTTCTTGAAATAAATGTTTGAATTTTTTTTTAAAGTGGTGTCACTACAAAAAAAATGTTGCTCGGTTTCTACAGAACTACGGTCACATTAAATATATTAATAACGGGTCACTCACGTGTTTAAGTGACACACGTGAGTGACCCGTTATTAATATATTTAATATGTCTATGTCTCACGGAAGTTTTGTTATTAAAACTACGGTCACATTAAGTCTTTTATTGTGTTATTTATCATTTTTAGGGTTCCGTACCCAAAGGGTAAAAACGGGACCCAATTACTAAGACTCCGCTGTCCGTCTGTCCGTTTGTCTGTCTGTCACCAGGCTGTATCTCATGAGCCGTCATGAGGCTGTATCTCATAGCTAGACAGTTGAAATTTTCTCAGATGATGTATATCTGTTGCCGCTATAACAACAAATACTAAAAACAGAATAATATAAATATTTAAATGGGGCTCCCATACAACAAACGTGATTTTTTTGCTGTTTTTCCGTAATGGTACGGAACCCTTCGTGCGCGAGTCCGACTCGCACTTGGCCGGTTTTTTAGTAATAATGATTTATAAAATGCATAAATAAATACAGAGAACCACATATATCAGATATATCTTACATTCTACTTCCGACATCCGATATCGCGGACAATGTGAAAACGCTATTACCAGTTGTTTCACTGTAAATTAGCCTAGCAACAACTTCATCAATGAACAGCGCGCACTTAGCAACAGTATAAATCATTCTCAATAAAACCATTGAAGGTGATTGCCTCTGACGTTTCTCATTGACAATTGCAATTTATTTGACACGTGCGCCGCGTGGTGTGGTCGCGAAGATCCGCATACTTAGGACCCTGCTAATATAAAGACAAGGTTCCGTAGTTTTGGAGCAAATTGCTGACAGACAGAAAAGTGATCACAAAATGTATGTTGTTTAAAATTACGGACGTCATACTGATGATTTTTTTGTCTTACCCCTCATGAAAAACCATTCCAATCTTATCCCATGCACCTTACCTAATTTCGTTTCACGTGTTCGGATTCGGACATTTCACAAAAAGTTATCTAATATTTAAGAGTAAGACTCTTGTCTGTGAAGCAATTTCCATGTGTGTCGGCCCTCTGCCTTCTCATTGACAGCCTGATACGACACGTCGTTGAGTTTTTCCTTTATTTGATTTATAAATGTACCTACGTGATGTTTACTAGGCTTCGGCCTGGGCAAGCGTATGGCAAAACTCGCAGCAAAATGATATTCCGGCGCTGTTTACTGTCAATAACATCCTAAAACACTGGACGGCCGTGCACCTGAACGAAAATCGAAAATAATAAGTATGTACTTATTTAAGGTATAATTAAACAAAAATTAACAAATATATACAGGCTGGCTAAAAAATAAGTGCATTCCCGTTGCCAGGGAGCTTTGGGGATTATACTGAGCAACTTTTACTATGGGACCAACCACGAAATCGCAAAAAAAAACCCTCCCATAGAAAATGGACCAGCCAAAATGTATGAAACAGCCAATTTTTTAGCGATTTCGTGGTTGGTCCCATAGATAGTAAAAGTTGCTCAGTATAATCCCAAAACCTCCCTGGTAATGGGAATGCACTTATTTTTTAGTCACCTCGTATAAGTATACCTAAATACCTACATACACCATAAACGTTGCTGTCAATGCTTTTTACCGACGAAAGTGCGGGTTTATGACGGTCAGAACCATTATTTTTACATTAATTAGCAGCGGGGCGTGAAAAAGGACACCCTTGTTGTACGTGAATAGTTATTGCGTTGTTTCGCTAATTATTTAAATAAAGCAGATCCGTTTACATACATTAACCTAAATAAATCAAAAAATTGGCTAAATGTTTTTTGTCGCGCCTTAACAACAAATAAAGATTTCATTATGTTAGTAAAAAAAAACAGACAAAATGATTCTGACTTAGAAAATGTAATTATTTAACAACAATTTATTTACTTTTATATATTACTATTACTTAATATAACTTTTATATAATATTGTCTTCGGTTACCGCGATAGTTACTCATGAAATAAAACTATGAAAACGGATTATATCGCGTATATTGAATTTATAATACATCCCGACGTTTCGAACTCTTTACAGCGTTCGTGGTCAACGGGTGACACGAACGCTGTAAAGAGTTCGAAACGTCGGGATGTATTATAAATTCAATATACGCGATATAATCCGTTTTCATAGTTTTATTTCATAACTTTTATACTTAAATTTAATGTAAAAATAATATTGTTGTTACTAACATAGTTTTTAAGAAAATTTGTAACTAATATTACATACATATGTGTCCTGAAATAAATCATTTAATTAAAATATCAATTTGCTCAAACACACACACACGCACAGACACAGTGTCGGTAATATTGACTGTGTAAATGTAAGTCTCATTGCATCATTGGGTAAAAATTCTTTTCGTTGTCTTGTTTTTTTGTCCCCAAAAAATGTGACGGAGTGGAGCTTTTAGTATGGAGTGAAATTTTGTTTTAAATTTTTCTCAAGAAAATTATAATCTACAGCTAGAAAGACATGCAATAGCACTCAACTATTTTATTTGTTTGATCAGTGGTCAGGAACAAGACAACGAAAATAATTTTGACAGTTAACAAATTTTACTCAGCAGTTTTGACGCTAAACGGGAACACAGGACAAAAACGTATGTAACTATTATCTGTTCTTAGGAACCATGGCATCAATTTTAGATTTAATAATAATGACATTCAAACTTTTTTTTAAACTCTCATACATAACCGGGAATCGAACCTGGTCAATATTCTTTATGTAATCGCGTGTATTATTTGTTTGTATAATTGATCCTGAAAGTATAAAGACCAAATTTTGCTATGAAATTTGACCATTATTTTTTTGAATGCCATTATTATTAAATCTAAAATCGAAGCCATAGTTCCTACGAACATATGTCGCTATCTCATAGTTACTGACTTCTCCCTACTGACCCATTTGGATTGATCACCCTGTATATGCATTGTGCATACGCATACACTGGTAAAATCAACCCGTCGTTGTCAAGCCCTTTTTTTACAAAACTATTGGCAATGCAACATCAGTCAATATTACATCATGTGTATTAATGCAATTGCAACCAATCAACCGCTGAGACTGCGTGGAGACTGCAATCAGAACTTGGACTTTGCTCTTTCATGCACACATACAAGAGGCCGGTTCGTACTTTCAAATCTTGATTCGTTTTGATAGTATGTTACTTTGTGAAGCGCTGATGGCCTAGTGGTAAGAGCGTGCGACTTTCAATCCGGAGGTCGCGGGTTCGAACCCCGGTTCGTATCAATGAGTTTTTCGGAACTTATGTACGAAATATTTGATATTTACTAACAGTTTTTCGGTGAAGGAAAACATCGTGAGAAAACCGGACTAATCCCAATAAGGCCTAGTTCCCCCTCTGGGTTGGAAGGTCAGATGGCAGTCGCTTTCGTAAAAACTAGTGTCTACGCCAATTCTCGGGATTAGTTGCCAAGCGGACCCCAGGCAAATGAGCCAAGGCAAAAGCCGGGACAACGCGAGGAAGATGATGAGTATTGTACTTGTTATGGTTGACAATACATCTCGCTCGCATTTAATGGAATTATTAAGTACATAATAAATAATAACAATTTATAATAGCGGGCATACAGCGCGCGGGCGTACAATACAACAACGCGTTCAGGGAGGTGTGCGGGCTGGTTCCCTATTGTGTTGCAGAAAGTTTTTTAACATATTTTTGTATTGCATAATCTGTGGGCTCAGTATTCGCAACGGGCATATGGGGCTCTTAGGGTCCAGTACAACAATGCGTTTCGGGTGTTGATGGGGCTGCCTCGTTTCTGTAGCGCATCGGGGATGTTCGCGGCGGCGCGCGTGGACTGTTTCTACACTACCAAGCGTACACGCGCGCGCGCGGCATCCCTGGTGCGCCGGGTGCGCGGCAGTCCCAACCCAACAGCATTCTGCGATTGATAGCGGACAGGGTTGACTGTCCCTACTTGTCACACTGCGAGGGATTGCATTCTCCCGTTAGTGTTATTTTGTTTTAAATTTAAGTCTAGCTGTACCTACCTACTAACCCCTTAGTCTTGTAAGTGTTACTAATAAAATGTGTCTTGGTTACATGAAATAAATGTATTGAATTGAATTGAATAATGTTACTTGGCCGAAATGTAACGACATTTCTGCCAAGTAACATTAATCATGTTATTGTATGTGCAAAGTTTTAAAATGAAAACAAAATTCCGTTTGTATGGGAAGGTGAAATTCGGCCGAGCTAGGGACCGTGACGAATTTAATGTAATTTTAATGGTTGACTGGCAAATAATGATGTGCAATAAAGTTTTAAATAAATAAAATCGTATTTGCAGATGCATTCACATACATAGGTACAAACTTTCACATTTAGTTAATAAAATAAAATAAATAAAAATCATTTAATTCAGAAAACATAGGTTACATAATATGGTTAGTAACTCTTTACTTAAGAACTATGTTAGAATATTATTAAATAATTACTAAATTAATTAACCAGTCCTATACGCAATCAACTTTTCCAGATAAATTAAAATTTGCAATAATAAAACCTATTCTTAAAAATAAAACTGACCCACAAAATACAAACCAATATCGACCCATAGCCTTACTACCTGTAATATCCAAACTTTTCGAAAAAACAATGGCAAATCGCATCTACAAGTTTTTAGAAAAATTCCACCTATTAGATGTAAATCAGAATGGTTTTCGAAAAAAACACTGCACTACGCGCACAGTATATAAATATGTCAATGAAATTCTTAATTATCTAAGAGATAAACATTATGCTATCGGTTTAATGTTAGATATGACGAAAGCATATGACAAAATTTCGCATTTTATCCTATTAAATAAACTTTATGGAATAGGTATTCGAGGCGGTGCGCACAAATGGTTGCAATCCTACTTAAAAGACAGGGCGCAATGCGTACAGATCCAACATCATGACAAAAAAACAGGTGAAGTCTCAAACATACAATCAGACACCCTAATAACTAATTGTTCTATACCTCAGGGGTCAGTTTTAGGATGTATCCTATTTTTAGTTTATATCAATGATTTGCCTAAAATTACTAAACACACTTGCATCATGTTCGCAGATGATGTGTCCCTCTTGTTTAGAAGTCCTAAAAACCATAACTTTCAGAGCGATATCAACGAAACTTTGGCAGAAATTACGAATTGGCTAAATGAACATAGTTTAGAACTGAATATGAGCAAAACTAAAATAATTCAATTTCATCCGTACCAAAAAGAAGACTTAGATTTATCCGCAACGTCAAAACAACTTGGCATCGAAGAGGTTAGCTCATTCAAACTATTAGGACTACACATTGACACGAGTTTAAATTGGAAAACGCATATTGAAGAGGTCAGGAACAAACTATCACGTTTTTTGTTTGCGTTAAGTGTTCTAAAAAGGAACACAAACGTAGAATGTGCACTTTCTGCATATTACGCATATGCCTATGCATGGCTGCGGTACGGAGTAGTCTTATGGGGGAATAGCACAGACGTCGAAGATTTATTTATAGCACAAAAAAAATGCGTACGCGTTATAGCTAACATCCGACAACCAGAAAGCTGCCGACCACATTTTATTAACCTGAAGCTTCTTACCTTACCATGCATATACATACTGGAGGTTGGACTATTTGTAAGAAAACACATATCTGACTTCCAGTATGTTACAAGCGCGCGTCGAAATAATCAGCTAGCTCTTCCAGCGCCTAAATTAACATTATATAAAAACGGGCCCTATTACCAATCAATAAAAATATATAATAAAATCCCCGACTCCATCAAACAAGCCGAAACCTTTAATATATTTCGAAATAACCTAAAATCGTGGCTACTTAATAAAACATTTTATTCCTACCAAGAATTTATGACATATGATACTCAATAATTTTATCTCAATTCAATGTTATATATTTACTACGAATTGATTATTATTATATTTCCACTGAAAGTACCAATTTAAACATATCTTGTTTTGTATAAATTAACTTTTTAGCTTTAACTAGTTTTAAGACATTGCTACGCCCTTGCAGGGTGACCATGTACCAAATCTCTATGTAACACCTTTTATAACCATGGTTTTTGCATTAAATAAATGAAATGAAATGAAATAAAAGGAAAAGGAAATACAATAATAAAAGGAATAAAATAATTGGTTAAATAACCTATCTGTATCACTTACTTACATCTACATATGTGATTTTAATTTTGAAGGAAGAAAATTGCATCTTTAACAACCTATAACCACTTAATACTTAAATGTTCTTATAAATTCTTTATCCAATAATATTTGGTTTCCTCCGGATTCTCAAATAACTGTCAGTCTTGTTTCCACAGATCGCCAATCACTAGATGGAGCAAATTAAGACGGTTACCGCTCACCACGTTTAAAGGCTACTACCACACATTTGTGACATGCTGACATGGCTTGTAGTAGTAGTAGTAGTAATAGTCACTTTATTGTACACAACACAGGTTTACAAAAATAAATTACAGTAATGGAAGTACAAAGGCGAACTTATCGCCTTCTTCCTCTTACTTTCTTGTGAGGAAAGATGTCACCAATCGTCTGCAGGTGTTCATAAACAAATGCCTGAGACGCATCCTAGGGATTTACTGGCCACGAGCCATCTCAAACGTAAGACACTGTCAAATATATTGTACATATATAAATTAATCTTTAGATTTAAGATAATTGCCTTGCCCTACCAGGGCCCATGTGAAACTATTATATATGTAACACCTGTGTACCATGGATGCAATAAATGAATATGAATATGAACGTCAGACTATGTCAAATTTTTGAGGATGGATCCTTTACGCTAAACTACGTTATTTGAAATGAATTGTTTGTGTTTTTCATCTGAGTTATTTTGTTTTGTGGTGTCAAAAAAATTGCTATAAATGCAGTATCTTTTGGAAGCAGTCTCTTATTGCTATGGAACTGTCAGTCAGTGCGAGTCAGTTCAAACCTTGTTCAAACTGATCATGACAAGCAACCAATTGAGCGAGGGATGTACCGTTTTGATTTTATCGCGTGATCTCCGGCGACTAACTAGCTCTTTAACTTGTAATGTGGGATTGAGGGGACATTAGATGAACGTTTTCATAAAACACACGTTTATTAAAACAGGAAATCAATAGGAAATTTAAAATCAGATCAAAATAAGAAAGTTATCTCTATTTATTTATTTGAATGTCGACTTCAAGACGGAAAGCGAGTCCGCAAACGCCCCGTACACACCTGCGGCGGTAGCACGGTCGCATTTTTATCACTTGTCACCATGCCTGTCACGTTCTAACAAGTACGTAAGTGCGAAAGTGACGGGCATAGTGACAGGCGATAAAAATGGAACCATGCTGCGCCCGCTGGAGGTCGAGCGTAAAGAACTGAAGCTGGCCATACACACTAAGCACAGGTAAAGCGTAGTGTGTGGCATTCGACTGCGCAGTTTTCTAACCAGCTTTACCTGTGCAGTTGCTCAAGACAGAAAGGCGAGAAAGGATCTTGTGGAAGGACCTCCGAGGTGCCCTTAGGAAGGACAAACAACAACAACATACTTCTTATCACATGTGTACCGGTCCGTTCCGAGCATATATCGTTCTCATATCCCATAAAAGCCCCGTTTTAATTTAGTGTATATCAGCCGAAAGACGTCCACTGCTGGACATAGGCCTCCCCCAGGGATCTCCACAACAACCGGTCTTGCGCCGCTCTCATCCATCGGCTCCCTGCGGACCATCTTGTTGCGGATCTTTTCCTGCTGCGTTTTCCGGTTCGCGGTCGCCACTCAAGAACCTTTCTGCCCCATTGGCCATTGGTTCTGCGAGCAATGTGGCCCGCCCACTGCCTCATTAAACCATATTAAACCTACCTATGTATTAAACCGCGACCTATATATTAAACGCTCTAACTAGACAAATTGGCACTCATGAATAAATCAATTACTATTTTAGGATATTGCGTAGTACACGTCGGATGTAATGATTGTAAATTTGTTTACTATAAAGTATAAAGAACTGCGCACTTCGCATCCGTCCTGCTTGCTCTATAAGACGGTTGTGAGAGGGAAATAGGTCAATTCTTTCTAATTCATGTTCCCTTACGTATTGCTTTGTTAACAAGCGTGGGAAGGCCCTCAACAGGAAGGAACGAGGATTGTTGCAAGGAACCATAATTGGGGAACTTGCCTTACCTTCTTGGAACTAGCAGAAAAAAAATTAAGAGATATATTACAATTAAATTAGCAGAGAATTTTCAAAAATTGAACTAGCAGAAAAAATAACTAAAGAGTTTATTTTCCGTTAAGACCGTTCGTGGCCGTTCCATCGGTTTGCCGCTGTCACTGTCAAATTTCGCAAGAAAGAACGGGAAAGATCATGCGCGCCATGTGTCAATTTTGATCGAATTTTGTCGATTTTTATTTATTTTAAAAACGTTACCTTACAATATCGAATTTCGAAAGCTATGAAATTACTATTTAAATTAAGATTGTTTATTCTTCTTTTTTTCGTTTATAGTGTCACATATTAATAACCGATTAAAGTTTGATTAAAAGTCCGAGTTAGAGGTTACTTTGGGAATTAATTGTATCGAGCGAAGTGTAAATTCGTGTATCGGAATATGTGCTATTAAAGATAATATAACCAAGAATTACATTAACTTAACACAGAACTACATATATTTTTTCCACGTCTACGAATATCAACGTCTCTTAGAAAAATATGATCATATACCGAGATTTTTCGCTTTCTGGCTCAGGAAACGGCCTTATCACGGTTCTCTCAAAAAATCCTAAGTCCTAGAGCCCTAATTCAACGTGGTTGGGAGTTTTCCTTTGGTAATATTCCGACTGCTCCATAATGCATTGTCACCGAAATTACGGAAGTATACCAAATTTCAGCTCAATCAGACACCGGGAAGCTCCTAGTTTGCATCATTCATCTGTCATCGACAATTCGATAATAACATCGTTAGATCGGTATGCGACTAGAGACGGAACTCGACGTTTAGAATCTGACACTCGTATTGATATACTAGCTATCTATAACGCTCGGACCAATAAGGTCTTCTTCTGCATCTTGAAATGCGCCCACTGTTGGGCATACACCTCTCCAAAATCTCCAACCAGCCCGATTTGTTGCTTTTCTCCGCCAGAGTAGGCCTGCAATCTTTTTGATGTCCTCCCTAGTTGAAGGTTTGTGATCTCGTTTTTCTTGAACGAGGCCTCCACGCTAGGGATAGGTACGCTTCATACGCTTGCTCTAAATCGGCAATTGGGTCAAATTTAGCTTCCAAGATTTGACACACTAACAGGGCAAGTTAAATAAAAGCTTGTAAAAACTCAAGTATCTGAAAAACACATGTACGACACGAAAATCACAAAGCCAAAGAAAATCTACATTAGTAAATAGTTTGTATTCAAAATACTATGGACGCGTTATAAGGAAGTGTGCGTGAGCATGTTCTCGTCGAGAACATTCCCGAGAATATGCTCGGGAATTTCCCGAGAGTGAAGAGAAAGTCGCCGTTATAATATACTATTACATTTGAATGTTTGCGGATGTCTATCAATTACCCAAATAATGATAAACGAACATCAACATTTTAACTTTTGTGCTAATTATTTTCTCGGTAATTCTCATTCAAGAGAATGTTATCGAGAAAGTGCGGAAGTTTCCAAAAGAAGGAATTCCCGAGAGCGAGAACATTCTCGCTGGCACAACTCTAGCTCTACCTCCTATCATATCTGCGGCTTGCGAACCCGAATGTGCCAGTTGCACTGCGGCTGATGAGTCAACGGAAAGGTTCTAACATTACAAAATTTTCCGCATGGCAAACACATTTTGGGAAGGTGAGTGAAATTTCCCATTCTCAAACGGGAAATTTCTAGTCAGGCCAAGCTTACTCTGCATGTCATTTGCAATGACAAAGTGTGACCATGTCCTCACTTTGTCATTGCAAATGCTGTTGTAAATTTTTTATGAAATTATGACGTTTATTTTTACACTCCCCTACTTTCTTTCATTTTACCTATGTAACTTTACTTTTGAGTGGCATTAACGTTAGGCACTTCGTTCGGTTCTTGTCTGTTTGTCTGATTTAATATCTTGTCTTTTTATTAATTATATAACAATTCAAGTCTTGGAGACCCTTTACATCTCTGGATAATTTGATAATCTTTTTTATTATTATATACATTTTATCTCTGACACCTAGAGACTTTTACATCTCTAAACAATTTTAGTACTTCTGTTGTTTGTATATTTTTTTTAATTAGTTTTTTTTGTGTAATTTGTCATTTATAGTTATGTAATTGTTTTTTTTTGTAATTTTGGGTTAATTTTATTGTTTGTAAAAATTTACATGATCATAATCATAATCATTTTATTCATAAAACCAATTTACATGTCAAAAAACTTAAAATTACAATACAGTTAAAATATAAATTGAAATAAAACTTAAAATTAATATCTAAACAATAAATATAAATTATATTAAGGTTTTATATTTAGGTGTAACAAAAATAAAGAATAAAATAAAGTAAATCAAGGTCGAAATTAGAAATTAATATCAAAAACAAAAGTCAATTCACATGTCACAAAAAATATATATATTACATTTATTATAATTATAGTTTTTTTTCTTGACTACAATGATAGGCACTGACCTTGTGTGCAACGAATTCCCCATAGATGTAGAACGGGCGTTCGACGAGCCACTTTTTTAAGCGATGCTTAAAGCTGCACGAACTTGGTACATGGAACATGTAAAAGCGCCCCTGTGGCCTATTAGCTGAATAAATGTTTGATGTTGATGTTGATGTTCTTCTATTTAAAGTCGGTACAAAGTTAGCTTTGACTCAATTATTTCTCGTTAATCCTTCTTTCTACATATTTTTGAAAACTTTCCACAATTTGCGTTGAAATAGGTATACAATAAAATACAAATTCTCTTTATTGCACAAACTCAGAATAATCCTAGAATAGTCGTCGTCGGCACATAATAAATAATAGTACTTAGGTACAGAAGATTCACTCTCTAACAAAACGCGTCTATTACGACAGATATGACCGCTAGGTGGCGCAAGCGCGAGCAGGCATCCGTTCCGTAACGGTGCGCGGCAACCACTATGGCTAGACACCAAAATTGGTGTGCGCCGCATGTACTTGTAGCGACGCGACGAAATCGCGGAGTGAGCCACGCTTGTCGTCGGTATAGTAATTGTTATTTATTTGAACTTACAGGTTAAACTTGGAGTTACCATGGTTACCAGTACAATTTGACACTGGGTTAACGGTTTAACCGGTTAGCCCCGGGTCAGTGGGATGGTGCAAGTGGCGCTTGTATCAATCAAAGACACTAAGAATGTTCTTTATTGACAATAAAATTATGATATCAATCTCAACATTGGCAGGGTCAAATCTATCCCAGACCTTCCGTATGTTAGAATACCTAGAACTGCCTCATTACAGAGTCTTGTCTACGCGGAAGGAATTATATATCATTCAGATATAATATGTCCGTTGTGTTGTATATGTTACGTCCGTTGATTGTCAATAATGGCAGTGATGCCAAAGATAAAGTGAAAATAGTTATTATTAATAACCGACTAACAGGCATATTCTGATTTAATTACAGGTTATGAATTATATCTGGATTAGCTATGGATCTGATCTAATTCATAACCAGGCCGCGTAGCCAACATGCCAATCGCTAACGCTCCGTAGCGATCGAAACGCAACTGTCACTGTCGCACTAATATGGAAGAGTGATAGAGAGACACAAAGCGTTTCGTTGTCGA